>NC_133481.1:12243213-12526249 GCF_025370935.1 Choristoneura fumiferana | reverse complement strand
TCCGTGAACGGAGTGTGCGCTTGCGCATCGCAGTCTGGCGGCCGTGGCGGCGCCAAATACATCCGCCAACACGATGACCTCCGCGCCTACCTCACCATATATGAAGCCATGGCTCTTGCCGCAGCGCTTAAGCTGGCCGACTTTTCACCACAGGAAAGAAAGGAGAAAGTGAGTACAGGTGACTCAGAATGTTTGACATATTTTACTACGTCTCTTTTCCACTTGCATAGTAAGAAAAGGATGCGCATAATCGCATGAATCACAATGTAAGTTGACAACTGGTAAACACAGTACAGTTGATCATTAAATTGTACTAGAGTAACTTTACTACTTGAACTGATGTTTATAATCATCTTATAATTAATTGCTAGTACTTTTGATGAATTTAGAAAATCAAAAATTATACGGCGTCAACGCTCATTTATGCGACTAAAAATGAAGACGCAAGGTGGTTGTAATTAAGTACACATGTTTCACTGTAGTCTGTAGTTACCTATACTTTTCAACTGAGTTTAATGATATGATATAGTTTATTCTTATAGGTGTCGCAGCCGATATAAAATATTAAGACGCCCTTTAAATCTAAAAACCGGGAGATAAAGAACTAGTTAGCGAATGTTAAATATAAACATAACCTCGATAATTAACAGTAGTACAGTACTACTGTATATTCTGAAAACATAATCTTAATATTAACAGTAGTACTCTGTACTCTGTACTACTGAAAGAAAAAATTTACAGTTCTTAATAATACGAGTAGAGTGATGCGTTAAGAGTCCGTGGAAAATAATTTGCAAGAAAACAAAATGTAGGTACAGTCAAGTGCATAGATATGTATACATCGCAAAGTTTTAAAGAAGGGCGTCATCATTAAGATCAGAGATTTGGGAACATCTAAATGTGCAAAAACATGTATATTGTATACATTGTTTGAAAGATAAGTATGTACGCTATACATGTGCAATAAAATGTCTTCAGTAATTAAATCATAAATTTAGAAACACCATAAAGCTCATAAATGTCTATACTTTATTAGTCAACACAATCCTTCATTCATGATTTATAACAATTATAACTAAACCGCATGTTGAAGTGGCCAGTCACTTAATTTATAAATCTTTACGAATAATAATTATAATACCAACATTAACCAGTGGCCAGTCACTGGCCATTACCTAACAAATGCTGAATATTTTGAAAAGAGAATTTTTAGGCCTGAAGGCAATCTGAACTACGAGTATGTGAAACTCAGGATGGGGGGTGTACCAGTCAAGTGCAATGATACCGACACGGCCAAAGTTACAAAAATATGTATACACGACCTTAATGTTAAGTGCATAAAGTCGTGTAGGTATACATATAAATTTTTGTAACTTTGGCCGTGTCTTTGCACTTGAATGTGCAATAACAAATATTAAAAAACCCTATACCGAAAAATGTACTTCAAATGTACTATTACCTATTTACTTTATTTTATTTTTTTACACTTCATAGTTAAAATACTGGTTCTTCGAGGACGAAGTCGTGGTCGGAAATCTTGTAAATAATAATTCTTTGAGTTAAGCGTAATTTATATCATCACAAATAATATTAAAACCTAGGACAGGTTTTAAAGCATTGGATTTGATTTTGAACCATTAAACAGCAAGGACCCGTAAAGTGTCTTGAACTGTCTACTCTACGCACGCTCTGTCCATCAACGACACAACTTATAGTTCTTGTATACATATTTTTGCAACTTTATGTGAATATTTATTTTTTTAGCTTAATATTGTATATATGTTAATGTAACAGTTGATGTATACAAATTAGTGTACGTACTGCACGTATACATATTTATGAGTTCTTCAATGTGGACATATTAATGAGCATTAGGATAATTCTAATTTTGTGCAGTTTTAAATGGTTACTTATTTTTATTAACAATACTTGAACCTATACATATCTTTACACTTGACTGTACCTACCTAATTACCAGGGTCGGATTTAGTGGAGAGGTCCACACAATAGAGGTTACAGAAAACTTACTTTTTTAAAGAACATTGTTTAAAAAAATAACTTTTTTTAACCTCTATTGTGTGGTGATTTTGCCTCACATAAATTGGCCTCCGTTCCTTCATTGCCCCAAGGCTTCCATAACTCTAAATCCAGCCCTGGTACTTACAAACGACAAGACGAATTCAATAAAACATTTTTCATCGTCAGGTGTACGAGATTCTTGCTCTTTTGGGATTGAGTGGCGCAGCCCAGACCCTCTGTAGAGACCTCTCAGGAGGCCAAAGGAGAAGACTTGCTGTGGCCTTAGAACTGCTATCTGATCCCTCGCTATTATTCCTCGATGAACCTACAACGTAAGTAAAGGAGCCTTTCTTAAAAACCGACTAATCTCTGACTTGGACTTTCTTGTCAAAAGAAAGTACCGTATAAGTTTTGATTTCCACGGCTTTTGAAAATACTCTTTCAGTTATAGTAAATTTTGAATGCATAAGAAACCTATTACAACACTCCAACGATGCCAAGAAGGTCTCCGCTAAATTGTGAATTCCATGGCCAAATAGGTAGGTACCTCCAGTTTGAGCTGTATGTATTGTTTACTTTGGTTTACTTCATACAAGGTTAATAATATAATTGAATGTTCAAACGAACACCTGTCACAAAACTAGCCAAATTCATTTTATAAACTACTAGCTTTTGCCCGCAACTTCGTCCGCGTGGAATAGTAACCTTGGGAAGTACTTAATTTATTTAGGATACCTGTTCTGCCAATAATAGTACATAGAAACTTCTGCCGTTTACCGAAAATAACCTATTTAATACATTGCTATAAATAAAAAAAAATTTTTTTCAAATTTCCTTCCATCCATCCATTTATCTATCTATCCAATGTTCTTTGGTAAAACATAAATATTATGCAGGTAGCCACATTTTAGCAATACGACGTGTATTGTACCCTGCCAACACAAAAGGACTAATTCTTCATAGTGAACTCTTGACACCTTACGTCCTTTATTGCAAGGGGTAGGACTTAAATGAATGATTGAATGAATGAGTCGAATAAAAAAAAACTCTTATCACGTGCCTAAATGCCAAGTTTCATAAAGAACCATCGATTTATATTCGACAATGATGACCTTCCATATAAACTTTCATCGCCTATTTCATCCCCTCACAGGTCGAATTTTCAAAAAAGCTCAAACAAATATCGACTCATTTCTTATTAAGTGCCTAAATGCCAAGTTTCATGGTTTTAATCTTCGACAGCGACGAACTTCAACCATACTCGTAGTATAAACTTTCATCCCCTATTTCAACCCTTTAAAGCCTGTTTTTCGCAATAAAAGATAGCCTTTCCCAAGGTCTATTCTATTTAGCGGTTAGCGGTTTAGGCGTGAAAGCGTAACAGACAGACAGACAGAGTTACTTTCGCATTTATAATATTATATAAAATAATTTATAGTATGGATTATCACCATATTGCCTTTTCGATTTTTGCCCAATTTGTACCTTAAACGGTAAGGTACGGTACTAGCTAGTGATTTAGGTACCGATAACCCTGCCTGCGATAACTAAGCCTGGTACACGTATCGATAATTCTGTTCTGCAGCAGAAATTGTGTGATAGAACATGTCAATTCAGTTAAATGTTTACCCAAACAAAATATGAAATGAGTCCCTTTCTTTCTAGGCTTAGCATCGCTTTTATTTCTATGTATGTTACAAACAGCAGCAAAAATAGCACTTTATAGTCACGTAAGCTAAAAACCTCTGGTAGCTCTGGTATTTTGTCATAGTCGTCATTTTGTCGTCATAGGTATGTATGTTCTAGAAATACGTGCATTATTACAAGCTTTTATTTAACTTGCAATTTCATTGGCCACCATGGAACCATTTCACAGTAAACGTCATAGTGACATCGCTTTAATTAACAAGGAAAATCGTAATGACTTTTCCTTTGAAAAGATTCCATGGTGGCCTATGAATTAAATTCCTTGACTGTACCTACGAGTATGTATGTAGTTATTGTAAGTAGGTATGTGCGGGTCAAATCTTGCAAGTTGAATTTGACCCACTTCCAGTGGACGGATGGACTTGAAATTTGGCATACTTATGTAAATCTGGTAACAATAATTCTGGTAGTGACATCTGGGTGGCTCGGCCAGGACCATCTCTGCAGGACAGAACTCCTCAATGGTGGCATCGACTTGAAATTTGGTACGGAAATGTAGTATGACAATATAAAAGTAGTCAACTTAAAATACAGTCAGTAAAAAAGCTTGTTTTAAAATTGAAATTCTTAACATATAAACTTATTTCGTTTATTTATCCAAAATTGTTTTTTTAATAAACATAGTCATATTTTTATGTTTAACAGGTCTATTTGCACTAAGTATAAATAGCAGATTTACATCGTGCATGAATATTTGACCGCATTCCGGTTTCCCGAGTGAATACCCATAAGGATAAAAATACCAAAATTGAAAAAGAGCTAACAAATGCAATAGGTACATAACATTATATTTAAATATTAATGACAATGGCATGTTCAATGTTGTGGTTAGAGTTCCATATGTACCTAATTTAGTCTTATGAACTCATTATTTTTCTGTACTAATAAATCTACGTGCTTTTAATCATACACGTAGGTACACAGTTAATTTAGGTGTAAGTAACAAGTGTAGCAAAAGTATGTTTTGTATGAGTTCAATTTGATATTACTGAAGACTGAAGAGCTGGCAGCTTCTTCGATTAATAATTTATTACTTTTTAGCATGGGGATACAAAAATGCTACTAGCATCGGGGCCATGGTGCGGAGAAGGTTTTTTTGTAAGCTTTTAATCTCGTGTCGACTACGACAGGAGTATAAGCTTGCAAAAAAAAACTCGCTACAAAACAGATACATATCTGTAATCATTTATATGTAATCCCAATAATATCCCACTAATAATATAAATGCGAAAGTTTGTAAGTAAGTCTGTTTGTTTGTTACTTCATCACGTCTGAACCGATTTCATCATCATATTTTTAACGTTGTTTAGATATTTTTGTATCAACTACATGGAGAAAGTTTGTTTGCCAAAGATAGTTACTTTCTCGCATTGCCATCCAGATCTTTACATAATCTTTATATATAAAACAAAGTCGTGTTAGTTACACCATTTATAACTTAAGAACGGCTGGACAGATCTTGATGAAATTTGGTATGGACTATAAAGGTAGCTGGATTGGAGACCAAGATAATAGGCTTAGATGAATGATTGGTCTCGCGCGCTCGCTCGACTTTATACCGCGCTACCTAAAAACAAAAGGTTCGTGAATGCGGCAACTCAATATTGTAGTGTGTGTAAGAACGGTGTAAGACAATTTGCAAGCATGCTAGTGTGCGTGACGAATTCTGTTGCCAGCTGCTCCACTGTAACCCGAATTATTGGGAAAATATAATATGCTGTGGTCTATTAAGTTACTGGTTATAAAATGTATCTTGGGAAATACGAATGAATGTATGTTTGTTTATAGGTTAGGCGTAGGTTTCTTCTTTTGAAAAATGGTAGGTATGTAGGTATATCAATGATTAGGCTTCACTCTTAATTAAAAATATATATACCTAAGGACATTTAATATTTACAAATTATTGCTAAAAATTCATGGACTGAGTCACCAACAAAGAGGTTTTGCGTAGTTAAGATAACACGTTGCACCTATAGTTAAACCTAATATAATGTACAGGTTAATGAAGACTAAATATTTTTTTTATTTACAAAATATACATACATACATGCATACATACATACATACATACTTACATACATACATACATACGCTTGAAAACATAACTCTCATTCGGGCAGTCGGGTAAAAAGTTAACATTTCAGGAAAATGGGTGGAAATACGAAAACATTTTTTAGTAAATCAGCTGATTGGGTTTTTCGAATGGGAAGACGAAAAACATTTTTAATTTTAAGACACATTCACCCCTTAATTAAATAGTGTCGTGTAACATTTTATACACCTTCAGTGTATATATCACAAAGATAAACATGAAACAATATAGAACTAGGTTATGTATATATAATAATTCATCATCATCATCATCCCAGCCTATATACGTCCCACTGCTGGGCACAGGCCTCCTCTCAGAACAAGAGGGCTTGGGCTATAGTTCCCACGCGGGCCCAGTGCGGATTGGGAACTTCACACGCACCATTGAATTGCTTCGCAGGTTTGTGCAGGTTTCCTCACGATGTTTTCCTTCACCGCAAAGCTCGTGGTAAATTTCAAATGAAATTCCGCACATGAATTTCGAAAACTCAGAGGTTATTTTATTTTGTAATTTCGAAATTAAACGAGATTTACTGATGGTATCTGATCCCAGTGCCCTTCTTATTTCTTGTAGTATTATTTTTACACAGTTTCACTACGCAAACTGGCATTTTACTTCGGTTTATGACCAAAATTTAACAAAACATTCGGTACGTGCACCTTACGCACAGTTTGCAATGCAACTTTGTTGCCGCATTTGACAAGTACGCTGGCGGTATCTAGTCAAGCGAGCGCGCGAGACCAATCATTCATCTAAGATAAAAGGCTACTTTTTACCGGACTACCCAAAACAGAGGGTAATGTTTTCAGTGTATCAATAAACTGCGGGTAGTCTACGACGTAGGAACCCCTATAGTTTCGCCATGTCTGTCTGTCTGTCTGTCTGTCCGTCCACGGCTTTGCTCAGGGACTATCAATGCTAGAAAGCTGTAATTTTGCACGAATATATATGTAAACTATGCCGACAAAATGGTACAATAAATTCAGGATGGTAGTAAGTAAGTGTATCAAACTTACGAGGAAAATTATAACGGTTATGTTTTGTTGAGAAATATTAGTAGTTTAAGAGTAAATAACAGCCTAAGGTATAAAATATACCTAAACTTGGAATATTCCATACAAAATATGAAATCCTTAGAAAATTATTACTTAATTTTTTCGTTATGGCTACGGAACCCTATTTCGGGGTGTCCGACACACTTGGCCGTTTTTTTTATTTCAACTCCAAATTTTGTTACTTTTACGGTCATCCCGTAAAAAGTTAAGTGACTAAATAAGAAACGAACAAGCTGAGATATGTGGTGCATAGGAGAAATTCGTGTCTATACTCCTGTCCAGTGGTGGTGTTGGGAAATGGCACGCAGCACAGCACCTTTGAATTTTGGTAAACAATTCTTTCCAGAACTTGAAGTACTTGTAGTATTAGCTATTCTGTGCTTAAACCAGGTTAAGAAATAATCGAAGTGAAATTCAAGATTAAATAGCTAGTGGAAAGAACACAATAAATAAAACAATTGATGCATATTAATATCAGCTCTCAATCTTCATCATCATCGTCATTATCAGCCTTAGAACGTCCAATGTTGGACATAGGCTTTCCCCGTTGACCTCCAGTTGCGTCGGTTGGTTGGTTCAGCTCTTGATCTAAACCTTTCCATTTCCAGTGGCCTCGACTCCTCATCATCAGCTTCCCTCATCGCCCTCCTGAACAGTTTGGCGAGAGGCGGCCGAACCCTCATAGCGACCATCCACCAGCCTTCGGCGTTACTGTTTGAGAAGATAGACTCCGTATATTGCTTAGCTGAGGGGCGGATGCTGTACAGAGGGCCACGAACAGCGCTGCTTCCAGCAATGGCGAGCGCGGGCCTGCATTGCCCACCGTATCACAATCCCGCTGATTTCTGTAAGCATAATTATTTTTTAAACCATCGTTATTTTCACTCAATTAAATAGGTACCATAAACGGGACTTATCACGCTAAATACACGAGTAATATTTACGTTGACGTTTCGACCACATAACAGTGGTCACGAGTAGACTGAAGTCTGCTTAGCAGCGCGAGTTCTTCGAACTACCCGCACTCGTGTGTTTAGCGTGACAGGTAATATATGGAAGTATCTGTGAAATTATTCTTATTTCCCCACAAATACGAGTTGACAGCTCAACACTTTTTAGATTCTTTCGGACGTATGCAGGTACTTACTCTTAACTGATTATGCCACACTTCCGTCACAGAATAGAAAATTTGAAGTAGGAACTCAATAGTGCAAGTACTTTCGTGTCGTGCAGTATTGCTGCTTTCGTTTCTCTACCATAACTCATCATAATCATTATCATCATCTCAGCCCATAATAATAAATGC
This sequence comes from Choristoneura fumiferana, assembly GCF_025370935.1. Lineage (NCBI taxonomy): Eukaryota > Metazoa > Arthropoda > Insecta > Lepidoptera > Tortricidae > Choristoneura > Choristoneura fumiferana. The sequence goes on along the minus strand of NC_133481.1, from coordinate 12,518,070 downwards.
TGGACACAGTTCTCCTCTCAGAATGAGAGGGCTTGGGTCGTAGTCCACACACCGGCCCAGTGCGGATTGGAAACTTCACACACTATATTGAATGGCTTCATAGGTTTGTGCAAGTTGTTTACCTTTAAATGTAGGTAATTGCGCACATAAATTTCGAAAACTTCATAGGTGCGAACCCGGCGCCTATTTATAGCTGTAATGTGCTAATTTGATTAAAACCTGTTATTTTTTCCTTCGTTCCTTATTTGGATAACTCCAGTCAATTCATCAGCTGATGTTCAAAACAAAAAAATAACCTACTATTTTTACACCAATTGTCATAATACTTAATGATATTTTTAGTCATCATTGGACAAACACTGAGGCTACGTGGGTCAATAATAACAATAGCTTTGCGTTTTTATAAGATGAATGGAGGCTTCATATTTAAGGTAAAAGGAAAGATTTGTCTAATTGACTCACACATCGTCGCCCAGGATAAACCTTGGTTCTGTTAAAATTACATACACACGGTGCTGCTCGCCAGTTCGGTTAGCTTTAACTTGGCTTCTTATTGTACACTTTTCCGACACAAACTTATTTGTGCTGATTCCGGTCCAACACATTAGGTATATACTTACTGCAGCATAATGCTGAGTCAATTCCTTTTCAACATCATCAAATGTTTTTCTTTTCTGTAAATTATGTATTATTTTAAGTTTGATGTCGAAATAAAGTTACGTGTATGTCTATGTCTATGTATATGCTTGACACGCTACCGCGTGTCTAGATCACGTAAGCGTGCATAGTGCATGTTTTCCTAGTAGGTACATTCGCATCTAACCTGGAGTGAACTCTATATGCTTATTTTTATGTTCATTTAGCATTGTTACATGAAATAAACTTTAGCTGGGAATCATTTTGACATCCATTTTTGCGAAGTACAGAAGTTGTTTCATACATTTCACAGTAGAATGTCATGTTGAGGTTAAACATAAGGAAATACGTGGAATATACAGGGTGTTTGGTAGCTAGGTGCAAAGCTTTATGGGGGTGATAGCCGAGGTATTTCTAAACATTTTTAGCCATATATGTCTTAGCCAAAATTTTTGATATATATTTTTTAAATTGAATATTTAGAAATTTTAGGAAAATACCCAGAATTTGATAGTCACGAGTCAATATTGCCCCAATGAGCGTTAATTTGTAAACAAAATCTTTTATTTCGGATAGTTTGATGTGTATTGGGCCAAATGAAATAATTTTTAATTGTCTTTCTTGCCACAAAAACAAAATGGAGGCATTCCAAAATTACTAAAAATGTCTTTGGTTGGAACAGAATAATTTATCTGTGCCAATAAAAAAAACCTTGAATTGTTCAAACATGTTTAAAGACATGCCAGTTTATTGTCCTTTCTTTTAAGGTATCACTCATTGCCATTGCTTGCTAAATCTGATACCTATAAAAAGTAAAAAACCAAACTCAGGGAGCACTCGCTAAGAATGTACTAGTCTTGAAATTTCACGTTAAAGGTACTTAACTACTAAATTACATAAAAAAGGGTAAAAAAGTAAAAAAAAAACTACTAATTACGCTACTTAAGCAGCAGCACTAGCAACATCTATGTTTCGCTCTCATCGAGAGACGTAACCCTTTTTCGGAACTAACCCCTTACCCAGACAAGAGATGTCGCTACTAAGCAATCAAATTGTCTTTGTATTTTTTATTGTCGCTAATGCTGCTGCTTAAGTAGCGTAGTAGAAAAAAAGCAACCTGAGATATGTGTGCATAGGAGAAATTCGTGTCTGTACTCCTGTCCAGTGGTAGTGTAGGAGTATGGCACGCAGCACGGAATGCTGAGGATCTGGGTTAGATTCCCAGCGCTGGTCTCTTTTTCTAGTTTTTGTGTGCATCAATGTCTCAGTTTGTATTTTCGATAACAAAAACTAAAGCACTGTGAGACTATAGGTACCTACTCCATTTATTTTAACATTTGAAACTTAACGGTAAAATTTGAACACGTTTTTAAATGATACAATATTTAATTTTTTTTAATGGTAAAAACGTAATAAATACCGCAAAAAAATGTACATGTAGGTATTTTTAGTCCATTTGTGAACAAATAAACGAACAAATATCGAGAAACGTGTGTTACAATTTGACCGTTAATTCAAACCTTAAAGTAAACGGAGTATTTGATACAATACAATGTAAGGTACCTAATGTATATGCATGTCTTTTCCAAGATCCAGTTATCTACATACACACACAATCGTTCACATTAATAATATCAGTAGAATAAATACCAACATACTTTGTAATAATTAAAGGGAAGTTTGTCTGGCACCTTATTCGATTCATGTATCGCCAGTACCTTGAGAATTATAAGTAGTAAGTACCGACATCCGATATGTGTTGCCACAAACATATTACAAACAATAGTTGAGTACGCATGCATTCATGATGAGTAACAGGGTCGTTCTGCGATAAAATCTGTGCGGAAAAAATATTAATCACGTAGTATTTCTTCTAATCTTTAAACGATGATCTATCGGTGACGTTTGAAGGTAGTTAGGGATCATGCAGCCCCAGCCCCGGATCTAGGGGGGGGGGCAAACCGGGGCACTTGCGGACGGCCATTTCATGGGGGCGCCAAATCCTTGAGACAAGAAATAAAGAATAAAAGAAGAAAAATGCTACTCGTTGATAGTTCTAACAGTTTTTCTCAAACACTGAAGGGAGGGAGCGCCACCATCAAGGTTTTGCCCTGGTTCGAAATAAACGTAGATCCGGGGCTATGCAGCCCTATAAAGCCATTATATGGTGCCTTCGAAGTAACTAATCCGCACCGGACCCGCGTGAGCTTTTCAAGCCCTCACACTCTGGAGGCTGAAGACTTATGAAAAGATTTTGATTTAAACTTTAACATTCGATTATAACCAATAAGTAACATTCCTTATTATTTTTATGATACTAAAATAAGGCACCTACTTCAAATTCACCATAATTTTTCGCCACTTTGGAGTGTTTTCGAGAAATGTAGTGCCAAAAATCGGTCCCCGTGTTGAAAAACAAGAGAGAATGGCATGTCAACGAAACACTTATCCGTAGAACTAATCTTAAACAAGTTCAACTGAGCTTAGTTAAATCAAATTCACTTTGAATCTATAGGCTTTTCAGTACAATGCAATATTTTAGAGATTTTTGGCTGTCAAGTATCTTTCCGCTACTCTAGCTGTATGAATACGTATGTTAGCATTTCCAGCAACACTGATTCCGGTACAGTCAACGTCACAAATATGTGATTACTTTTGTACCTTGTCGCTTTCAGTCGGTACACAATTTCGTAAGACTTTTCAAACATGACGTGACGTTAAAATGACAAGGTACAAATGTGATCACTTATTTATGACGTTGATTGTACAAACCAAGACTTCATATACTCTATTTTTTCTATTCCGTGAGATTTATAGTTTTTTTTTCATTGATGGAATTATTTAAATTTTTTTAGGATTTCGTAGCCAAAATGCTATTAAAACGGAACCCTTGTTATAGTTTCGCCATGTCGCCTGTCCGTGCGCGACTTTGCTCGCAGACTTTCAGTGCTAGAAAGCTGTAATTTTGTACAGACATACTACCTACCTAACCACGTAGTAACTATGCTGATAAAAAATAAAGGACGAATATTTTTTTTTCTCGTCTATCCCTTTAAACCCTACCTGTGGGGTATTTTTGGATAGGTCTTTTAATCCTTAGAAAAACATTACTTGTTTTTTTCGTAACAGCTGCGGAACCTCGAAATCTTGGGCGTGTCCGACACGCTCGTGGCCGGTTTTTTTTATTCCGTGGGATTTATTCAGTCTCTTTTCAGTAATGGAAGTGGCATCAGGCGAGTACGACGTGGATCTAGTGCAAGCGGCTAAAACCATGAAGCGGTTCAAACCCGAGACCGCCAGCGACACAGGCAGTTGGGACGTGCCTACTATACCCGCGCTGCCTAGTTCGTTAGGTGAGTTGCTGACAGTGGCGTAGGTAAGGGGGGCGGCGGGGGCGGCGCGCCCCGGGTGTCACCCGACCGTGAACATCAGTAGTGTCACCTATAAAAAATCCTAAAATTGTGGCAAATTGCATAACTGCCACCAATAAAATAATAATATTATATGTTACAATAATAAGTACCTACTTAATAGGGAGCCTACACTACATGCATAGTAAGTTTTTTTTTTCAATGGAGTTTTGGGTTGACACCTACAATATCCGCCCCGGATGCCACCCATGCAAACGCCACTGTTTGCTGAATTATTCGCGATAGTTCCTTTGGCTGTTCCTTCGATGGAATGATTGCAGTTTTTTTCGCTTTTGTTTCTTTGCAAGAACTAAAGATGCTGCTGCGAAGGGAACGAAGGCGAAAAAATAAATGCAGTTCTTCCTTAAAGTTTTGTGAAGGAACTAGTGCGAAAAAAACGTAATAGTTCCATCGAAGGAACAGCCAAAGGAAGTACCGCAAATAATCCCAGTTGCTATTATTTCGCAGTAGGAGTTATTAATAAAAAATAGTTTATAAATTTTTCACTAGGCGCTCTTTACTGGTCCGTTATTAAGTCTGAAATGGAACAAATTACCATGCTAGTCCATCTGTGTTGCTACATGTACAAACAATATAGCTACGTTTCTACGATTCATGTGTGTTTCATGTAGAACCTACTCAGAATTATCTTTAGTATTAACTTTCAACAGATGTAAAGTCGAACAAACGGAACAGGCATTCCAGAGTGGCATCTTCTCGGCAAGAAGGTGACACTCTGAACTCGCTGTAAATCAAATAAATGAAATCATCCTGAAATCGATTCTGCTAAAGGGCGTTCTCACTAATCAAGGCATCCCGAGGGGGAAGGTGGTTTCCTAAGTCTCTATATGACCTTATGTCAGAGGTATGACTCTTGTGTGACATTTTATAAGTCCAAATGTGCGATTCGTAAAACAGAATGCTCTGAATATACGGGAGCAAAACGTTAGGCAAAAAAACTATGATATCTATTTTTGATTTACCAGACCACTAGACTAAAAACAGTCAGAGTTATTTAATAAATAAATTAAATAATACATTGTACACATTTCAGATATACAATCAGAGCTGAAATACAAATCATTTCTGGGCGATTCCAAGCACCAGCAGAGTCATAAGAAGATGATGTACCGACAATCGGGACTTTTGAGACAAACCGGGATCTTGCTTTATAGGAACTACCTAATTACCACGAGAAACTATGTAAGTTACTGGAACCAGTAATTAAATTTAAATATCCTGCGGCTTCGATCCCGTGGGAATTTCTAAGTTCCTAGGTGCAGTGGTATGTAGGTACACTGTGTGCTGCATGTCCGTCAGTCAGCCACGCACAGTAGGTATACATTATATATTGTAAAGACTAGACTACCCGCGGTAATGCGTGAACAAGGTTAATTGACAGGCGAAGTATCGCTAGATGGCGTTAGTGTCGCGAGGTTTTTTAGACGTTACCTGCGATGTTACGGTCTTGCTTGCAATCGGCTCATTTAGTTAATTATACTCGTACTCGTATTAGCCAATTGCAAGCAAGACCGTAACGTCGAAAAAACCTTACACCAAAAAAAAATTTGATATAAAAATAAATAAATGCAACAATAAATAAATAAACAAATCAATTCTTTTATTCTTTATCGGCATCGGCGGCCTCCTTTATATCTTGGAATTAATTGCACATAAAATACTGACTGCAAATTTGTGATCTCTGATCCCAGCGATTGACATTTTTGGGATTACATCCCGATCCCGTAGGAATGTCGGAATAAAAAGTAGACTATGTGTCACTTCAGATCCTGCTATCTTCACACCAAATTTCATCCAAATCCGTCCAACCATTTTAGCGTGGAGGAGTAACAATATGTATACATGTGACGTACAAACTTTCATATTTGTAATATTAGTAGGATTGGTATCAATGGAGCATCTTACTAGATAATAGGTACAATTACTGTGTGTGTGTATATAAGTAGGTAATGTTAGTGTAATTTAACAACCATGCCCCATGAGTGACGTGGGCGTCCAAGTGGCTTTACGTCTAAAAATCTATCTACATATCTTTAATGCCGCAGTGTTTGAAGTCAAGAGTTGACCAGTGTGTGTTGCCAGTGATGACATACGGATCTGAGACGTGGGCGCTAACGATGGGCCTCATGAGGAAGCTCAAAGTCACTCAAAGGGCTATGGAGAGGGCTATGCTCGGGGTTACTCTGCGGGATAGAATCAGAAATGATGACATAGCCCGAAGAATTGCGAAACTGAAGTGGCAATGGGCGGGGCACATTGCTCGCAGGACTGATGGCCGATGGGGTCAAAAGGTTCTCGAATGGCGTCCGCGGACCGGGAGACGAGCTGTCGGTAGGCCTCCAACAAGATGGAGCGACGACCTGGTTAAGATCGCGGGATCGCGGTGGATGCGAAAAGCACAAGACCGGTCTGAGTGGAGAGCCTTGGGGGAGGCCTATGTCCAGCAGTGGACGTCTTTCGGCTGACATGGTGATGATGATGATGATATCTTTAATAATCTCAATAATAATTATTGAACGTCCTTACTTACTCAGCTTAATGAGATTCTTTGCTTGCAGTCTTTATTCATGCTAAGGGTGGCATGCCACGTGATAATCGCCCTGATCTTCGGATACCTATACCTCGGAGTGGGCAGCGAGGCTAGCACGGTGCTCGGCAACTATGTCTACTTATACGGGTCCATGTTGCTTGTCGTCTACACTGGGAAAATGTCCGTCGCTCTATCGTGTGAGTACCCCATTATTGTACCTACTTTTACTGTTTTATATTCCGAACTAAAAGAACTTTATCCTATCCTACTAATATTACAAATGCGAACGCTTGTGAGTGAGTGAGTGAGTGAGTTGAATATGTTTGTTACTCCTTCACGCTGAAACGGCTGGACATCTGGAATAAAACATAGGCTACTTTTTATTCCGATATTCCCACGGGATAGGGATAAAATGTCGAAACAACAACCACATTGTTTTTAATGTAACGTCTGAAAACAACGATTTAATTTTGGGGAATTCCCACGGGAATTTTTAAAAATCCCATAATTTCGATTCAACTACTGGATCTAATGATTTACGTGTGCGAAGCCGCGGGTAAACACTACACACATTTTGCACACTTTTTTAGGTTAAGGAGTGATCCGACTAAAATTACTATGATAAAAGTGCCTTGACTTTCAATACTGTGCCCTTAGTGTAAATTTTCGGTTACGAAATACGTCTCGATCGCGTTCGCGTTAAAATCTTAATTTGTATGCAAACACGAACAGCGCCTCTAGCGGAACGTTTGCGATGTTCGTGTTTCCATACAAATTGAGATTTTAACGCGAACGCGATCGAGACGTACCTATTTTGTAACCGAAAACTTACACTAAGGGTACTGAAACAATAAAAATCTAAACGTTTATTCTGCAAGTAGGCTGAAAAGGGCTCTTAAACATGTATTTTTTTTAACTACCAGCGCTTTCGGAAAGACCATCATTGCCAAGAAGAATGCGCCATAAAAAACTTGGCAGAAAGGTGGCAGAAAGTCATTTTTTCAGAACAAAATAAAATAAATAATTACAAACAAAATGTATATAAATTACAATATTAAAACGAATGAGAAGTACCGTTTTTGGCCACCTTAACACCCGGCCAGTTGATATTTGAAGTAATATATAAAAAGTTATAGTATTAAAAAAATACGTTTAGTGAGTTTTCAAAAGTTTTTACTGAAACGTATAAAGTTTGTAAATGTTTTATTACTATTAATTTATTTTAAACAATAAATGCCAAATATTTATCAACCAAAATTAAGAAATCTTATTTAGCTTTTTGTATTTAAAGGTCTACCCATTACAACGTATCATACCATGACTGTAATAGGAACGTATAAGTACAAGACAGTAAAGCATAGTGGTGGAAATAATAAAGTGTGGGGATGTTTTTCGGGATACGGGGTTGGTCCTGTGAGATTGAAGGGATGTTGGACCAGTTCCAGTATAAAACCATATTAGAAGAGGCAATGATTCCACATTCCGACAGTAATTTACCAGTCACATGGATATTTCAACACGACAATGATCCAAAGCACACAACAAGAAACATGAAAGCAATCCTTAGCGAACAGTTGGTGACATTGTTGGAATGGCCTGCCAACAGCTTGGATTTAAATACCATAGAAAATCTGTGGCACATCGTGAAGAAAACATTGTCTAATCAGCAACTCACCAGCATCAAGAGATCTCTTACTATGAGTTGTGCCTGTGTCTGCCCTTCGTCTTGGCACCTCAGCACCAATGATTGCCTACTCTAGGTACTCATTAACCACGTCTTTGACTAACTAAAACGAAACTAAAAGTGATATAACGAAAAATTGTCTAATATTACTTCCACCATATTCCAGTTTTTATAATTACTTAATCAAATAAATAATCGAAGTCGTTCATTTGTTTCAGTACCCCTCGAGATGGATATTTTAAAAGGAGAACACTTCAACAGATGGTATAACTTGGGGCCATACGTATTTTCCATTTTGGCGGTGGAGTTACCATTTCAGGTGAGTTAAAATGTATGTTATCTACTTGTGTCCCTATCATTTGACATTGATACAATATGTTGGTAGTTATACCCATCGTCGTCCAAATCAGACGCAAGTTGAACTGTTCAACAGTCTGGACCTATTCAAAATCGTGACCATGAAATTCCCTCAGTAATGGATTATAATAGCTGTTGGGATCTTAACTAGAGATTGCAAACCGGGCCCGGTGCCCTTTTAAGCACCCACCGGGCCCGGCCATTCTTACCGGACCCGGCCACCGGACCCGGTAAGTAAAACGCGGCGCGCGGGAATCAATTTTACGTTACATTTTGTTAGTTAATACTATACAAGTTTGGTTATCTACAGTTACAGTACAGCTTAGCCTATAAGATTTCACTATTTGATCAATTAGTACCTAACACTCACCAGTCCTAATAGCCAAAGTTTAAGAAAAAACATAAAATTTTCTTTTAGCAAATAAGAATTTGTTTTGTTAATACCAACCAAAGCTACCAAAGTTTATCTAGGTATCTATCTAATCTAAGTTGTTATGACACGTTTAGTACTTTAAATTGCGTTATTAGTTTATTTTTTTAATACTATTTTTGCAAATAGACACTATAAGGAGTAAAGAGAAAGACTTGCTTGTTTAAACTTATTAAAAATGAATAATTACTGATACTAATGTTACTTTTCCGTCCATAAGTAAAAGTAATCAATACTGTATAAGTGCATGTGATTTTGAGACTTGAGTGAGACTGATTATTGTGATAATTGTTCATAAGCCAGTTTGAAATAAATACTATACCCAGTACCTACCATCCACGAAGACGCGTGATTTTGTCAAAATACAATGTCAATACACTAATGACATTGTAATAAGAACCACGGCACGCGTCATCGTGAATGACTCTACCTATAACCTTGAATCATTGTCTTTTCCCATCCATATATAGAAATTTGTCATAAAATACTTTAAAAGTTTCATCGCTAACACAAACCGTTGGCGACGAATGCAGCCGGGCCCGGCCGGGTTGAGAAACATACCGGGTTGCAATCTCTACTCTTAACATACTTACTTAACATAGTTCTAAACTTTTCATTTTTACATTAAGTTTGGCAATCGAGTTTTTTTTGTTGTAATTCTTTATCACTTTCGTTCTCGTGCAAAACAATGACGAGCACTCACTTTCCCGCTAATTGTGTAAACAAAGCACAGCGCCGATCAAAGCAGCCTCGTACAAATACACATCGCTTCCGCTAAACATTAGAAGTACCTATGAAACGTGTTAGCTCTCTGTAAACATGTCTAGGATACAACGGTTAATCAATACCTATGAACACGAGTGAAATATTGAAAGAGTTTAATATCTCCCCAAAGTTACCTTGTCAATGTTTGGTTACTAAGCTAACCCTGCTTTGGTGCGGTTTCTTGTTGGTACTACAATCAGGTCTAAAAGATCCATTTTTTGTTAAAACAACAATTTTGTAATAGTACATTGTGTCTTAAGAGCGGTAAATAAGGTATTACGAACGAGAGTCTATTAGAATTTAAAGAGTCGATTTTTGTAATTCTAGTACCGCCCGTGCGACATACAATGTTTTTCATCACATTTGCGAGTAAAATTGTATATTTGTAAATATCAGTACGGGCATTGACTCATTTACCGACCTTGGGCTTCATGACAACAAAATTAGTACACGCAATGACTCATTTACCGACCACGGGTTTCATGCCAGGCACATTTAGGTCGAGGGTTTTATTTGGGGGGTTGCAACCAAGGTAGCCTGTATGTTACGACACTGTTTACGAGCAAGTGTGATGAAAATCATTTTATGCTAGTTTTCCGAACAGTGGGTATAATGAATGCGAAAGCTTAGGCCCTCTGCTAGACACACGACTCCTCTTACAGTACAGGAGTTCTGCACACAGGTATGAAAAACGTCATCGCACAAATTAAGATCCACCTTTCCTTTAATTATCCTCTACTGTAAATGTAGCTTCTATTTTTGAGTACAATTCTGCTGTGAACAAACTCTTGTAGAAATCTAAAACTCTTCGCCATCTTATTTCAGATAATAAATATTTATAATAATCCGCAGATGATATCATGCGTGTCGTATGTAGTACTGTCGTACTGGCTGACTGACAACCCCCTGGAGCCGACAAGGGCCACTCTGTTCCTTGCCACCATTGTCGCCACGTCCCTGTGCGCACAAGCTTGGGGATACTTCATTGGTTCCACGACACCTACAAAGGCAAGTCTTACTCCCACCACTCACTCTTTACTCACTCCTAAGTCTGAATCCCACCAATATTATAATCCCACTGATATTATAGTGTGAAAGTTTCTATGCATCTTTTTTACTCTTTCGCACAAAAACAACTGAAAGAATTTTAATGAATGATATATCAGAATAACGCTTAGCCCGCTTGTAGACGTTCGTTGTTTTCACCGGACAACGGACTGTTCTTTGCGGTGTTGTATTGGCTTTATCGCTGGACAAATGTCCGGTGCATGTACACACATTCATTGTAAGCCATACAATACAACACCGCAAGTCCGGCAAAAAACGGTCCGTTGTCCGGTGAAAACAACGGACGTATACAAGCGGCTTATGACTTCGTCACCGGACAAGTGTCCGGTGCATGTACCATCAGCCAAATAAGTGGTCTATCAATTTTTAAACAAGATCCTATCAAATTAATATGTTGCTAAAGTAGAACTTTCAAGTTGACAGACACGTTTATTGGCATTATAGTTTTTTGACATGCAAACGATTATCAACTTTAGGGTGGTAGATCACATATTTGACTGATGGTACACACATTCGTTGTAAGCTATACAACACCGCAAGTCCGGCAAAAAACGGTCCTTTGTCCGGTGAAAACAACGGACGTCTACAAGCGGCCTATGACTTCGTCGCCGGACAAGTGTCCGGTGCATGTACACACATTCATTGTTAGCCATACAACACCGCAAGTCCGGCAAAAAAAACGGTCCGTTGTCCGGTGAAAACAACGGACGTCTACAAGCGGCCTAAGGCTACTTGCTATCCCAATATCAGGTTAAAGACATTTATTTTTCTCAAAAGAACAATGTTCACTTACAGAGAAAACAATACATAAGCTGTGCAGCGCAGCGTACGTTAAACCTTAAAGTTAAACATATTTGTTAGTAAAACATAATACTAATTGTTAATAATTACATATTAATTAAAGACAATTTCATTACCTACCTATATTTGCACTTAGTTTTGCTTCCAAAGCGGGTAGCTATAGCCCCTCACTCGAACACTCACGATAACAGCGCACAAAAGATACAAAAATTTAAGCACTTATAGTATTAATAGTTACTATTAGTGTTAAACAAAAACAATACAACAAAAAAAAAGAGCGCTGTGAATCTGCACAAATATTTTCATCACTGTTGTAATAACATTTATTTTTCAATGTGGGTAGAAAAAAAAAATGAAGCATCAGTTTGTCGATGTAACGCAAAACAGTAGAACCACAGTGGTCAAGTAAATACAGTGGAACCGAACATAAAAAAATAAAAAAATACTACACTACTTTACTAGATTACAATTATTGGTAACGTATTTCCTCCGGAATCAGGATAAAGTCTTGGAATTTCAACCGGTGGGTCATGAAACTTGGTGTGGTCATTTTAAATGTAACGTCAATGAAGAGCACGATGCAATTTTTGGGAATTCACCCGAGAATTTTTGATTGTTACCTACTTCTTCACGCTGAAACGGTTAGGATTCGATTGAATTCGATTGATTGAATTGGTTGGTGTTTGGAGATAGCTGGATATCTGGAATAATACTTGCGTTAATTTTTATCTTGTATTCCCACGGGATCGGGATAACATCTCGAATGTAAATTTTGGAAATTCACATGGGAATTTAATAAAATCCTAGAAGTTTAATTCTACTGCTGGATCTAATGGTTTACAAGTGCGAAGCCGCGAGTGAAAATTTGTACCCTTTTTACCTTGCTTTGATATTAATAGAAACAAGTCGGTATTCCTGTTAATTACGAGTATACTGCTTGACCGCTCGAACTAGTGGTAGGATTGGATGGTATAAATAAAGGATTCACTGCTCTAATGTGCGATGGATTATATGTAATATTTATTAATAGCGCATTTATTTTTTCCGAGTGTTTTGTTTTCTACGTAAAAATTATAAATTCTTGGTTTAAATATGATTTACAGAAACATATATTTTTAAAAATCATACAGGGCAATATTGCATTTGAACACTATGGATCATTTGCACAGCAACTTGGTTGTTTCGTATCATCAATTTGATGAATTAGAATCTCGTCATATCTTTACGATTATAGCAATTGTAGCCGATTTACTAGTTGGTCTCGGCAGCCGGGTCAACAAACCCTATATTTATTTAACCTTCCTCCGCCAAGCTATATTTATACTTTCTTTACAGATCGCGGTGTTCATTGGACCTATATTGGCGTGCCTGTTCTCCGTTTTTGGCTTCTGCCTGTCCTTGGCAGATACGCCGTTTGCATTCCGTTGGCTGCATTATGTCTCCTACTTCAGAGCTGGGTTCCACGTCGCTGTGCATTCGGTCTATGGGTTCAACCGAACCAATATACATTGTGCAAAAGGTGAGATATTCATATTGGTAAAGGTACAAGCACTTGCATTAATACCTGCCACAGTGCAGCGTGCAAAAATATCTGTATACGTCCTACCTGCCCTAGAAATAGATATTTATGCACGCTTTGTTGTGTCACATATTGGTGCTGGTGACTGTACTTACATACATCAACGTTGTACCACAGTTTCTGGCTAATAACTTATAACTCTAACGCACCTATAGGTATGTCTAATGCCAGAAACATTTTAAGCATTCGATGGCGTTTCCAGCATTGATATTAAATTGCCACGAAGAAGCCTTCCAGTTACGTTATTTTATTTAACATTAATTGGGAGTATTAATACTACATTATACTAGTCCTAATAAATAAATGGCTTAAAAAAGATAGCTGAACTAGTTTGGCTACTTGACGTATAGCCAAAAATTACTAATTAGGAAGGCCTTAGTTTAGTAGTAACTCAAGTTATGTTACAAGCAACATTTTTTTGTTACTGATTGCAAATCTTTTCTTTTTAAAGTGTACTATTTAGACTTTTTCAAAAAAAAATTCTCCTACATATTTGTAACGACTCCAGTTGTAGTAAACATCGCTTTAGAACGTGTTTAGTTTAAGATTAATCATATTTTGCATACAATTTTATTTGTATTTCAGAGTACTGTCACTACAGAACACCTACTAAGTTCCTGAAAGAAATGGACATGAGCTACATCGATGTCGGTGGAAATATGACCCTTATACTTTGCACGACAGTTCTCATGCACATGTTGACCTGCGTTGCTCTATGGTACCGGCTCAACAAAAGATGATGAAATAGTTAAGAAGTAATAGCGAAACTCCATATAAAAATGTATACACACATACAGAGGACCTAGATAATATACCTGCTTAGTGTAAGTTTTCGGTTACAAAGTACGTCTCGATCGCGTTCGCGTTAAAATCTCAATTTAAATATGGAAACACGAACAGCGCCTCTAGCGGAACGTTTGCGATGTTCGTGTTTCCATAATAATTGAGATTTTAACGCGAACGCGATCGAGACGTATTTTGTAACCGAAAACTTACACTAAGGGCACTGGATGCGTAAACGCTACATGCGCAGATAGATTATCCCTTTCCAATACCCGGCGCAAGCTTTAGGCTACGTACGCACTATGCGGCTAACCGTGCGGTTTTAGCGCGTCATCTCTTACTCAAGCAATACATTGAAAAGGGACGACGTTCTTAAGCCGTGTGGTAAGTTGCCTTATACAACTACGCGCAACAGGCGGCACGGCAAGCGATTTATTGTGTTGATAGCTCTGTCGACGCGCTGACCGCGCGAAAATCGCTATCCGCGCCGCCTGTTGCATGTAGTCCCGATGGATACCTACGTGTAAAATAGTGGGATAGATTTTTTTACATTATTTAGCGTTAACGCCTACTTTTACTTAAATTTACAAGGTTTTTAGATTCTCCTGGCATAAAACTTAAATTTACGCAATCATGGATGATTAAAATATTATTATTTGAAATTAGACAAAGTAAAATCATCTAACGTTGGCGAGTTTATTGGCATAACTCTAGAAAATGAAAGGCTATATGAACTTATGATAGAATTGTGATAATGAGATCTTCATAAATATGTAGTATTTTTTTTTACTTAAAATAAGTTTAATATTGCCTACTTACACTGTTGTAAGAGCAATAAAATGCTGTTCTGAACTTCAGTAAATAAAAAAAATTATAACCTGATTTAAGCCCAGTGGTGTATGATCTATTTTTTATTATAATCTACGGCTTAGTTCTTAGTTATTTAAGTAACATATATATATTTAATCTTAACATTCCGAAGATGTTATGACTTTATGAGATCTGATAAAATTAATAAATGGTACTTTACTCAATTTTCATACGACTGGCATTATTTATTTTTAAGTGTATATTATTGTAGGAGATATTTCTGTGCTATAATTAATGTTTTTATTTTAGTAATTACTTAATTAAATGCCAAGTATTATAATTCAGTCGTTAGTAAAAGTTCATTATAGTTGACTTTGTTTGTGTCGAGTACATTAGCAATAAGAAATAAATAAGTACCAAATTGATTCCTTTAATTCTTAAATTGTTTGAAATGAACCTCCCCTATATGTATTAACTTTATGAATATTCCTTTTTTTCAATCATAAGTTTTTTAGTAAACATTCCCAGTTTCTATATTTATAATTATGTACTTACAACGTTAATGCTCATTTACTTCTGTTAACAAACTTGATGCACTGAAAAGACTGCATAAAGAGTTGCCTGTAGGTTAAGAATGATTATGTATTGCAATGAAGTATTTGCATTTTCCGACTTGGTTACGTTAACGTAAGAACAGAGTTCAGCAAACGGGCGGTGTGTAAAGAATGAATTCCTGGGCCATTTTCTTCTTAAGTGTAACCCTTTACTTTTTTTCAGACTTAGGAAATTCTGGGTTCTTCTTACTCATAATCACGAGCACTATTGACTTTGATGAATAAAATAATTCTCTATTTTCCATACAATTTTTAGCTGTCCATTTTGTAACGATCCGTATAAACTGAATGAACAGTCACAAAACTGACAAAAAAGTCAGGGACACTTTTTTTTTCTTCGTCCAAATCAATAGTGCTAAAATGATTCTGAGGAAAGGGAACCCAAAGTTAAATTCAAATTCAAATGATTTATTCAGTAAATACGCCGCAATGGGCACTTTTACACGTCATTTTTTAAACTACCAGCGTTTTCGGAAAGACCATCATTGCCAAGAAGAATGCGCCGCAAGAAACTTGACAGAAAGTCATTTTTCATAATAATATAATTACAACTATATTATACAATTAAAGAAAAAAATACAAAAAATAATAATAATAAAAATACAGGGATATATGGGTCCCCTTAGTTACAATACTAAACACTAACTATATCTAAACTAAATCTACGTTCAGTGGAAGTGTAGAATGCTTCCACCGTCATAAATTTTAAAATAATAATAATTACCTAATTCTGAAAAAGGAAAAGGTTAAAATGAAATAAACATGCATTTAAAATGAATGCTACGCTACGGTGTATTGGTGTACGGTTGTGTTACTCTGAAGATGAGCTCTGATGAGATTGAGTTCGAAACGCGTCAGTGTAGTGTGGTGGTGTGGGTGAAGATGGGTTTGTGTGATTTGTGTGTGTTCTTACAGGGTGGAGGTGGAGGAACTGCATGAACACGCATATTTTGCATAAGCTTAGCTATCGTAAGGTCGCGGGTGAGCAAGGAAATTCCTACTTATAGAGCGTTAGAATTGAAAAAGGCTAATAATGCCTAAAATCCTAATGGGCTGCTAGCCGTCCTCGAGTTGCATTGGAAGCTAGTGAGTGACAGATGTATGAGATATGACATGAACACATAAGGGGAGGGAGTGAGTTATATTTTAGTTCTAATTCGAACAAACAGAAATACAATAGTTATTTATGCAACTGTATCATAGTAAAGGCCATTGAGACACGAGTGCAGTTTATGATAATGTAAATAAATAAATACTTAATAAATAACTAGATACGCATGTGTGTCTCAATGGCTGATTATGAATAGTTGCATACATTACTCTTTCTACGAGCTCAAACATAAACAATTAATAAAAAATGAATACTTACATAACGGACAATAAATGAATTTTGTCATCATTTCTGCATCACTGAATTCACCAAAGTCACACATTTTTACGGATAAAAAGTCGTTTAAATAGTGATTAACTCTTTTATTTCTTGTAATTTTCAAGAACTCCGTGCAAAAGCAAAACTAATCCCGCTATTTTGAAACGTTTTTTTTTTCACTAATTACAATCTTCGTATGGACCCGGGACCTTTTTCAAATACAGCCAAATTAAATAATGTTGAAATATTAAAATTTAATAATAACTGTTATATTCATTTATTGTCCGTTATGTAAGTATTCATTATGAATTCAATAATTGGTTATGTAAACATATTTTAATTAATCTTTTAAGTCGATTTAACAATAATTAAGTAAATAAAACAGAATGGTTGAAGTTTTTTTTTTGTTTTAAATCCCGTCATTTGTAGTGCGAAAAAGAAAATTGTGAAACGTTTTACAATTAAATGTCAAAGTTGCGATCACACAATGCACCTCATTGGATTACCGATAGCGGTATCGTTAGCAGCACATTGTAGTACGCGAGTAGAAAAAGCTTATTATTTATTCTTCATCTGCAAAACACGCTAAACGATAACGGCTCCGGACACTTTCGCACAAGTTCCAAATTTGAAACATTTGTTCATATTGTCTTTACCTGTTTTTCACGTTAGCACAATCTCTCCCCATCCACCAAGGCGACGGTGCTCCGCCCAGGGGGTACCTGTTACTTGGCGGTTTGACCTTCGGGCATCTAAAGCTATCTGATGCAATTGGCCTACCTAGCCTCTTAACATGGATAAAGGATTATACAAATACGTGAAGTTTAAAAAAAACGAGTATTATATTTGACAAAACCAGAGTTTATGCTAAAGTAGTCGGAGCTAATTAACAATAGCCCATAAATACTGTAGCAATAAAGTAGTCAATTCTCATGTTTCAAATAACATATTATTATTTGCCTATTAAAAAACGATTTATTTCAAAATTTTAATGTTGAAAGTAATTTTATAACACTATAGGTACTATTATTCCGTATTAAATAAAGGTAAAGGTTTCTGTTTTGTTCTGTTATTGATTATGTTATTATTACTGTGTTCCTCTCTCCTTTATTTTTATGTGCAATAAAGAGTTTACATACATACCTACCTACTATTGTGTACAGACTTAGGTCAAATATACCTACTATTGAATTGAATTATTTGTTTTATAAATTTTAATGTCTTCGTGTCTAAAATGACTATCCACTAGTCGTCATTGCAATAAATAGCAGTAAAACGTCTTATAATACATAACAGAACATTTCCTACACATAATTATTTATTCCATAAAAGGCAACAATCAAACACCACAACTCACAACATCAGACCTGTTCAACATCAGAACTGTTCGTTAGACTTCAGACCTTGAGAGATGTTGTGTAACTACTTCACGCATAATAAAATATATAATAATGCCAAATGCGCATAACTATTTTAAAAAAAGGATCAAAAATTCAGCAAATTTTATTAACCTTTTCACCGCCACGCCACGTCAAATACAAAAGACATCACCCATACGCCAGGCTTCTATATTGCAATGTCTGAAATTGAACCTTAACACAATTTGACAAAGGTTGGTTTTGCATTGAAGTACTGGACGTAATATAGGTCGTTGGCGTCGAACCGGCGGTGCGTATATTATGAGTCATTGGCGTGGAAAAGGTTAATACTTGCCTGTTATAATCTTAACCTATTTGGTGGACTACTAGGGCTCTTAAAATGCACGTGACTTGTTCTAACCTTCGGCTTCCTCGACCAGATGCTGCCATTGTAGTATGGCAACTGGCCACTTTCAGTATTTAACAGTAGCGTAATAGTTTACTGCAGGGCTACTACGAAACTCGAGACTCGAAGTTCGTGTCGTGCGGTTCCTCTGACACAGCGAGAGGGACGGTACGATACGAACTTCGAGTTTCTAGTTTTGTAGTAGCCTTGCTGCCACAGTCGCCATCAGATATTTCGGAGCGGCCAAGGTGATCAAAAATATCGAAACATGAACTCGAATACCTTAATAATAGAGTGCATGTTCAGATATTTTTGACCATCTTGGCCGCTCAGAAATATTTGATGGCGACTGTACATAAACGCATATTGCTTGTATCGGCGACAACCTCACGTGTATATAACTAAGAAGCTGCTTTAGTCCAACTGCAGCATCTAGTAATTCAACTGTACTAGACAACTAACCGTAGAGTTACTTGGGCATTATTCTCTCTTACGCCTAAAGAAGCGTAGAGCTCCGCTTGAAAATGGAATAGAATTTAATAGTATGGTAACTCACCTCATATTTTAACTCATGGTTATAAACCATGCAGAAGAAGAGGTGTTTAATTAAAAAATAGTTCTAGGTATAGTCGGTACACTCACATAAGTATCCACTTTTCTATGCAACATGTATGAAAAAGTGAAGTGGAGTGGAGTTACTTGTATGATAAGTTAGGGCGACCATGCCTATACAAAATAAGAATAGATAAAAAAAATTAAACGCTTTCATTTAAAATAATTGGCTGCGCCAAGAACTAGAAAATAAAAGGTCTAAGAAATCCTAGTATCATCAGCATCACTTTATTTTCATCATTTATTTTCTGGTTAATTTATAATGTTTTTTTACACATTTCACATCATTTTCATCCACTTCCTGTGGAATACCAATAGACGCGAAACTTTGCATTTATGCATAGTCTTATGATAATTCAATAATACGTATCTTATTACCATCGAGATGGTCTGATGATGGAACCGAAAGCTTGGCACTCCAGAAACTTGAAACTCCAGGATAGAACAAAGTAACCTAGCCGTATTTGGGCTTGTTATAATCATCTTAGGGGTAGATACTTTGGCCAAGAATGCTACCTTATTTAGGATCTGGTGAGGGAGCAGTAAGGCAGGCACTGGAACTCCAAGGCAGAACATGTAACTTAGCCGAATTTAAGCTTGTTAGAATAGTCTTAGGTTTCACTTTGACCCTGACTGGGATTCAGGATCTAATGATGGAACAGTTAAGCCGGTTTGCCATTAAAGAGGATTTTTAGTTTTTTAAACTTAGGTGTTTATATTCTTTACCTATTTCTTTGTATCGATAAGTATATAGTATTGGTACGCGACAAGGCGATCACTCAGCTAGTCTTGCAGCTCTACCGACTTAATAAAAAAGTTTTACAATGTTCTGATAAAAAGCAAGATTTGAAAATCACCAAATAACTACTCGTACAATACAACAGATAAGCTAATGACTTTTCCTTTCAAGGCACAGCTGATTACTAATCTTATTTGAAATGTCTGAAGTGATATGCAAATAAGTAGTGCGTAAGAGGTAGGTATACCTATGCATTAAATACTCAAAGAAATACATTTTATGTTTATTGTTGTGTACGGGTATCCAGAGTGAGTATTTCATCTGCTTCGATGGACTACCTATCACTGTTACCTGCATGTTTATGACTTATACTATACCTTTTAGCAGTAAGGACCCTACCAGCCTTGTTGCTCTTTCAATGACTTGGATCGAGGTACGTGTGCGACCATTTCCAGCCTGCGTGGAACTGAATCGTTAGCGAATTAGATACTTAAAATGACCATATCTTAAGGAGCGTTACGATGATTGTTTTTATTTATCTGATTTCGACTGCACCTACCTAGACCTTTGTATTGTGGCATTGTGACAGTGCCAAGTGCACGCATTGTCAAATTTGTGTTCCAGCTGATCAACAGCTGACTGTCTGAAAGCATGTTTCTTCACTGAGCTGATCCAAAACAATTGCAAAAAGTTACTCAATGAACATTTCATCAACTGATACGGCGTTCTGTGTGGCAAGTTCTTTGTTACACCCAATGTACCTTACCCTTTGTGTGTCATCATATCTAATGCTCTCTACATTTCTCTCTTCACAACAGGCTAAACGGAAGTAGCAGCACCCATCAGTAGCTGCATCCACAGAGTACATTGAATATTGCATCAGGTTCTGTATGTGTATCTGTCTGGCAATCAGTCGTTGTCAGCTGGCGACCACATGCAAGTCGGTAGTGGGGGAACGACCGATATCGCGGTAGTTGCGAGCCGCGCTCGCTTGCGCTTGCGCTTCAGTCCGCCGTCCATCACACGCGCGCCCGGGCGTCATGCACGCAACTGGCGCGTACACGCGTCTCCCTTTGTTTACGTACACTACGACTCTTTGTGTTCAAAACTATGGAAACATTGAAGTTTAGTTCCGTGCTTTAAAGTTAAGTGCAGTTCTTCACCATGGCAAGTGACAACCAATCAATGTCCTTAGAGACCGCTTCGACGTCTCTAACGGAAGACTCTCTACTTAACATTTCCTTCGAAGACTTGAATTACACCGTCCGAGAGGGTATTTTTAATAGAGGTGAGCCTTGTGTTAACACGATCGCTGTATGGGGCATTATCAGCGTTAATTATCCGTTAGTTAGCTCGTAAACAAATAGCACCCTCTATAAAGAACTGCCTTCACTAGTTATCTACAGTTGAACTCGTATCATGCGCTCGATGATAAAAGCAAAATTAAAAAAAATATATGAGCGTTACGGTGATACCTAATCACTATTTTGTGAGCTAATACTTTATTGAATTCCGTCCGTACTATGGTTTGATTGAAAGTTAATAGTGTTGAATCTTGAAGTGCGTAGGTATACGGCAGGGCTGACCCTTATCTGTACATGCTGCGCTCTACTTTGTATAATGTTTATGTTTATTTTAACTATTGTTCATGCAGAACTACCCATGACACGTTCTGGTTAGTCAACGCTGAGCCAGTGCACGATCTATTTTTGAGGATTAAATAGGACTGAACACTTGGAGTTCGTCTGTCGAAGGTGTTCTATTTAAATTCAGCTTGAAAACTTCTAAGCTCCAAACATTATAACCAAAAATAATATTAAATTGAGTTTTATCTTCATTTAGAAAATTATCTAATAAAAGTCGTATTAATGATTAGTTAAAATAATATCTTAACTAATTTTCATTGTCAAACATAATCAAAAGTAGAGTTAACTAAGGGAATACATTAATCTGACACGTAAAATACTGGAAATTGAGGGTCATAAAATATTTCTGTACAATTGATGATGGCTTTCCTTCCATCCCTCGTTGATGTGCCTTCAGAACGAGACTGACTCAATTCGAATTATTCTCATTTCAAAACTAAACCGGTTTTTCCTTTTGCACAAAATTTATTTTTGAAATGAGAATAATTCCGATTGTGTCAGTCTCGTTCTGAAGGTTCGTGACTTCATATTTATGTAAACATGTGTATAGGTCCATTTTAGCTCAAAAGCACAGAGTACATATATAACTCAAAAGTAATCGCCTCTATCCGTAATTTTGGCACCATCCAACAAATTAATTGTATTTTACCCAAAATTTCTTACTCGGCTTAAGGCCTGTAACTTTTATAAACATAGGGGTTGGAGGTACAAAATAAGTATGGTTTCATCACATACAACACAAATAAATCAGGCACTAATTTGCGCGCCCACTATTATCAAGTCTAAAATAGCATAGTTAAAGTTGGTTGTTTATACTATTAATGTCGTATTCGTCCTTTATGAAATAGAAATAGTCGTGATTCGCAACTAGTACTTCAAATGCAAGTAAAAACTTGTTTCCCTATGGTAATTTTGTATTCCGGATTCCGTAATTGGCTCTTCCGTTTCCTTATTGGCTTTATTTTTTACTCTAAAACAATATTAGCACAACTTATAAACTATTTACCGGACTATAACTAATACTCAGCTAAGAAGGCATTTTCACTTTCAATGGCGCTAATTATTTTTTTTACAATTAGGTAATTCTGGGTTCTCCTTACTAAGAATCACGAGCACTATTGATTCGGATGGAGAAAAAAAATGTCCCTAACTTTTTTGTCAGTTTTGTGACTTTTTTTTCATACAGTTTAAAAGGGTCGTTAAGAAATGGACACATAAAAATTTTAAAGAAAATTGCTCTCACGAGTCAGAACCCAAAATTCCCTAATTGTGAAAAAAAATTAGCGCTATTTAAAGTGAAAATGCCCAAGACCCTAATCAAGTTTTTATACTTACCCAGTCCATGGCAAACAAGCACACGGTCGCCTGATGGTAGATAAAGCTGTATCACACAAATAGTAAAAGAGTAGTACAGCACCTAAACAGTTAAAATGTATAGAAATTCTAGCTGATCAGACACGCTACGACAGAAGTTAAATTATCACGGTTTTATTGTATTGTATAAGTAAGAGAGCATTCTAATAAAATTAATAACATACTCGTAGGACCGCAAACGGTCGCTTTAAATTTAGAGTAGATTTTAAATCAGTCTAAATTCAAATTCTCGCTCCCAACGATTTACTCGTCCGAAATCAAGCCTACTCGTCCATCTTACACGAATAAAATTAGAAGTTTTTGTACTATGGTAGAGTCATTTTACTTACTGTATTACGTCATGGGGTGGCACGTATAAATCGGTTTTACTAACCATTGAGAGAGCACAGCGAGCAAATCTAAAAGTTTCCACAAATCGCACTTTTCTTTACCCTACGGACATTCTATATCAATCTTGTAATGTACTAACAGTTAGACAATTATTTATAATGAGCACAGTTCTTAAACAGCACGCTGCACTTCCCTTAAACAACGAAGTTACAGAAAAAAGGCGTAAGGATTTAGTTTGCCCTCCTAATATAAACAAAAAACATGCCGTCTCCTCCAGATTTAACGTATTCCTGGCACCACTACTGTACAATAGATTACAAGCTAAATTAGGCTTATACTCTTTTAATTATAATAAAACAAAAAAAATCCAAGAAGCTCTTCTACAAATGTCTTACGAAGATTGAGAAAAAATATTAACCGTCTTAAAAAAAAGAGGGTTAAAATAGTGTTAAGTTTATTTTTAAGTGCTTATTTTAGATCCAAAAAAAGTTTTAAAACTTGCCTTTTATTTAATATCTGTTTAATAAGATCTATCATTTGTTGTATTTTGCATTTGATTATTTATGTTAGCATTGTAAGTCCTATTACACCTGAAACACTGGTTTTTATTTTATCCTAGTTCAGGTACCTTTGTGTATTATTTTCATTTATTCTGTGTTTAATTAGCCTATTTGTCAAATAAGATGTAAAGTTAATAAAGATTTTATTCATTTTTAATACAAGCTTTTTTTCTGGCTGTACTCTGAACGGTAGTTGAGATCAGATCTGATCGGTAGATGTAGGTACATTGTCATCCTAAACCTACATACCATTAATCGTCGAAGAGTTCCGTCCTGCAGAGGCTACCCTGGCCCGATAGCCAGAATTTCACTACCAGGCTATCTATTAATAATAATATTGTCAAATATTCGAAATTACTCTTTATGCAATCACTGCGAGTCAGAAATCATGATTCTATTATTATTCTGTCGTTTGTTATCCCACTTCCCACTATCCCACTAATCTAATAAATGCGAAAGTTTGTAAGTCTGTTTGTTACTTCATCACGTCTAAACCGCTGAACCGATTTAGATGAAATTGAGTACACAGATAGTTTGAGTCCCGAGGAAGGACATAAGGTAGTTTTTATCCCGGAAAATTGCATAGTTCCAGCGGGAAGTGAAAACCGAATTCTACACAAACGAAGTCGCGGGTAACGGCTAATTGATTATAAAACTAAGTAACTAACCGACTTCCAATAATGGATGCTAGGTATTCGACAGTATGTAGGTAACTATGTTTTTACGGATGTTCATAAAATTATAAAAGAAAAAAAGAAGAACAGAATCTTTTTATGTGTACTACATAATTAATATTTATTTGGGACGGCCGTTGGTTTGGGACGCCACTTGCGTCGACACACTCGCGCCGTCCCACCTTCCATCTACAGCCAACAGGGCCGGTGCTGCTGCAGACTCGGCGGAATGCCTCAAACGGCGCAAATATGTAGGCATCAGTAGTGCCTACATTTTTGAGCCGTTTGGGGTAGAAACCATGGGTCCTTGGGGTTTGAGTGCTGTTAATATTTTCAAATCATTGTCGTCCAAATTGATTACGGCTTCGGGTGACCAGAGGGCTGGCTTTTTCTTAGCACAAAGATTAAGCATTGCCATACAGCGTGGTAATGCTGCCAGCCTTCTGGGCACCTTACCACCTGGCAGTGATTTTGGGCAACTTTTTTATTTATAATTTTAGTTTGTATGTAGTTTTAGTTACCTTTATTTTGTTTTATATTATACAGGCATTTCTTCGAATGTAATAAATACCTATATTAAATATTTATTTTACACACATAATAGGTATGGTTGCTTTAACTTACAAAAATGGTCAGTGCAAATTTATTGTGGCGTACGCGTATTGTGGACAAAAGCAAAATTAAAACAAAAAACTAAAACTCACCAACTAGGACGTAAACCGTTGACAGATTTTGAATGAAAAAATACACTTCTACTATCTTGAGTGTTTGACTATTTTTTATTGAATGTGTTCAATATTAGTGACAAGTATTTCGACCACAATTTTTTACCGATACGCGCCGCTACAACAGCTGTCAATTTCCCCGTACCTAACAAATGAGTCGTCAACGTAAACGTATCCAAGACGTTTTTTGAATCAAGAACTTGCACTTCAGGATTTTATATACCCTCCTCTAAAACTAGCAGTTTTTGCTCTCAAGTTGGTCAATAATGAGTAAAGTGTTGACCGTGGCGCTGTGGTTAACCATATCGGATGATTAAAAGTACTGATGCATCTTGCAGGAGTATCAGTATCCTTAAAGACCTTATTTTGGAAGCGTGTTTGTGGTTAGGAGAGTACGTCCCCGTGTTACTCGTGTAAGTAATTATCATTGGAGGGAGTTAAGTAAATTTTACATTTAGATATTTAGCTTCAACGCAATTAAGTTATTCATTAAAAAACCGCATTTGGTTTTGTTTTAGATGGTATTGCAAAAAGGATTTTTTCCATTCGTTGGACAAGAATTAACGTTTTAACAATGTGATGTTAGGTATGGGACATACCGCAGAGCATTGTTTTTAACCGACTGCGGTGAAGCCCAAAAGGAAGGTCATATGTTTGAACTATAATGTGTGTCCGTTTCTTTATCTATTCGTGTCCTATTCTACATTTCAACCAATTTTAATAACTAATATGTCATTAGATTTGTTTATATGACGCGAGTATAGTTGTGAATTTTTGAGTCATTGTCATGGACTCAAAAATCCCCAGACTGTTAAAATCGCTGTATTACGAAAACATTTCAATAGTACAGCAGTAGTAGTAGCAGTAGTGTATTGTTTTAATGTTTCCGAATTAGCAATGTCATTTCGGAAATTTAATAATCGGTATATACTTCGGGCCAATAAGCAGTTTTAAAAACCGGATATTAAAAAAAATATATATTGTGAAATTCGGAAAAATAAATTTCATGTTTTTAAGTAATCGGAATTATTTAGGAATTGTGAAAGTTGGAGTTTTGAAAATCGGAATTAGCAAATTCGGAATTAAATATTAGTTGGTGTTCCCATTGTTTTTGCTTGTATAACTGAAACTGCATAGCTTCACTATCACTATGTTCTAGCGGTTCTCGACACAGTAGCCCACATTAATAGGCCAGTGCCCTTGCATATATAACCTTGTAAAGGTTTCTATTGTTATTTGTCTACGGACCGTACCTCATTACAATATTATATACTTATACTTAAACACTGCCCCATTGCCCGATTGGTCCATTTGATAGTAATTCGCTAATAATAACGAACTTTTGTGTAGCAATTATTAATACCTGTATAAAAGACAGTTAAACAAGAGAAAGTCAGAACAAACCAAATGACGATACTTATGAATATTTTTGCTCGCATCGTTCATCCACCATTTTCACCAACACTAACACCAACCACCAACTACCTCACGTATTTCGTTTTCTAGATTTTTTTACCGTGCAACAGCAAAACTCACGAGACAATGGTAAAATTGCTCTCCGGTGGACAAGGCCATTTTTAGGCTTCCGCATTTTAAACTAAACTATGTCTACAATATTTATGTGTTCCAAAAGTTTTGGTAAAAGAACACCAACTAACAACATAGTTATATGTGGCATTATCTGGGAAAAGGTACCTTGTTGTCGGTATTGAGTTATTGATATCCCCATAATCTACATACATTTAGCTATCGAACCATGTAAGAAACATGCATGTAGGTTTAATAGATATTGACGTTTTTTAACTACTGCCCAAGCTCTCTCATTCTGAGAGGAGGCCTGTGCCCAGCAGTGGGACGTATAGGCTGGGATGATGATGATGATGATGACGCGCCGACAAAGTACCGACGTCCGACACGTCTTCCAAACCGATACCGAGCGCACAGAAAGCATTCAAGAGCGGCACCGACAATAAGGTACCTTTCTTACTAAACTTTAAGGGATGTTTTAACTCATTAAAAATCGATTTAAAAACTTGTGTCTCTGTCAAAATAAAATTTAGACCCTGCTTATTAATATAGAGTAAAAAAAAAACCCCGACTTAAAAAAACGCCAGCAAAAATAAAAATAAAAACGCCCGAAAAAAAAACGCTGCTTAAAAGACAATTAAAAAGTAAAAAATAATTATGCGCTACTTAGCTGTTGCCCGCGACTTCATCTGCGAAGAATTCGTTTATCTCTATCCCGCGGGGACTATGCTGATTTCCCGCAAAATTAGCCTAAGTTAATTTAGTATAAAGTATCTAGTAATATTTTTTATCTAAGCGTCGTCGGTGTCGGGGGACCGCTAAGGTTAACATGAAACTGTCCCTGATTTTTTTCGATATTTTACTTTAAACGCGATTATCTCGGAAACTAGAACCGACAACAAGGTACCTTTTACCAGATAACGCCACATATTATAATAATAACTAAGTTTACTAATTGAAACGGATACTAATTTGCCTATCAACGTTAACGAAGTGAAGAACTCACAAAGCTAAGTAGGGTAAGATAATAATAGCCGTCTAAACAGTTCGTACGTTTTGTGTTCGTTTGACTCAGGGTTCAAAGCCCACGGATATCAACCTAACAATATAATAAGCATATCTGTCGTAGGACGTCCACTGTTGGCAATAGACCTTCCCTTATACCTCCAGTTGCTTTGGTTGGTAGCGTCCTGCATCAACCGGCTTTAATCAGAGGTCATCCGAACAGTAATTATTACAATTTCTTAGCGCGACACACGTGCAACTAGAAATGGTATTTTATAAAGAAAGGCTCGACGTCGAAGCTAAAATAGCAATATTTAAAAAAAAATAGAAGGGCCGGAATTAAAAAAAAACTTTTTTTTTATAAAATAGAATACTCGTAATAATACCTACATATTATATCTAGACTTGCAAGCAATTTCACATAAATAACAATACAATACAAATATTCTTTTCACCTCAGCAGCTCAAACAGGCAGGTTTTGCTATGAAAAATCAGTGAGCAAAATCGCATTTTGCTCACTCCGTGAGACAAAGTAGCTTTTTAAATATATATTTTTTTTTAATTCTGAGGACAGTGCTGGGTCCACTCACTGAATTTCAAATATTTGAACTTGACTAAGATCTGTCACTTTCACTTCAATATGAAAAAAGCGAGAGAGGATCAAAACGATACTAAGTCCGATTTTCAAATTCTGTAGGCCTAAGAAGAAACAAACAAACGTTCGGATACATATATAACCGCAAAATTACAAAACGTTTGTTATATTAAGTATATAGTGCATTATTAGAGGGATTTAGTATACCACATACCTATTGTTCGAAGCTTGTACGGTGCTTTTCTCAAATAAACTAAAAAACTACAAAGATAAATTAGCAAACAAAACGAGCATAAATGAACGAATATCCCGCTCAATTTTACTTTTTTCTAAGTTTTTTATTACTTTTTAATCAAGCAAGGAGCATATACCAACCTAATAAAAATACTGTGTTGCTAAAGCGTTAAAAATATGTCAATAATGAATTAATTGAAATTAAAATAAGTGAAATTAAAAAAATAACGTACCTAGTAAACTTTACGACAGCGAAATAATTCCGAAATGTTAAAATTTTCCCACTCTTTTAATAAAGTATGCAACCTCCTTGTACGAAAGCCACTGCTCTTTTTTTTTTAAATAAAATCGTTCCGTATACGGCCTATCTCTTAAAGTTGGATCAAATATTTTGTCAAATTGAATGAATTAGCAAGTAGGTTATCTATTTATATTCATGTTTCAAACAATAGAAGTCCTAATAAAATCATATTTAATAGTACATTACTGCAGAGGCCATGAAGTAAGGGATTGATGGACGAGTTCGGGGTAGACGGCCGAGTCGTAGACGAGGCCGGATAAAACGAGTCCAGCAATCCCTGTTCTGGCCGAGGCTTGTATAGTGGTTTTCTCAAACAATGTGAGGAAATATTTCATACATCCATCCATCCATCCATCTTCGCATCGCTTCGCATCGCTTCTCTTCGCATCGCTTCGCGTCGCTTCGTATCGCTTCGCATCGCTTCGCATCGCTTCGCATCGCTTCAAATCGCTTCGCATCGCTTCGCATCGCATCGCATCGCTTACAGAGTAGTTAGTGGTGGTTGGCTGTTCGTAATTTTTCCTTGGTCAGTTTAATGTTAGTAAGCAAATTTAAAAAGTTAGAACAGCGGACAATAATGGATTTTCATACATACTTCATGGCCTAGGCCAAGAAGTTATGTAGGGAGGTGTAGGGAGGCATAAATGAGAAACTTCATGTCTCCATTTCGTGACATTAACGCATACATTTCCGAGCA
This sequence comes from Choristoneura fumiferana, assembly GCF_025370935.1. Taxonomy (NCBI): domain Eukaryota; kingdom Metazoa; phylum Arthropoda; class Insecta; order Lepidoptera; family Tortricidae; genus Choristoneura; species Choristoneura fumiferana. Next base: position 12,488,429 of record NC_133481.1, on the reverse strand, counting down.
TGTTTGAGAAAAGGTTTATTTTTATACTGGATACTTTTTCGTTCCATATTCAAAACCTGTCTACTTACCGGAGACTTTTGATCGTTGTCTGGCATTTTAAATGTTTGTGACTTTTTAAAGATGTTATGGCGACTGTGTGAATCATTTTTATTTCTTAACAATCGGATTATATTTTAATGTTTTTGATATTTTTTGTCTTCTACCATTATATGTGGTTTTATTTTAACCTTTACTTAATTTAAATTAAATTTTCTCGCTGCTCAGGTGAAAAGTTGTATGTGTCACACGAGACCAAAGTTTTTTTCATCGCTGATCTCTCAGGATTCTACCCTAGAATCACTCGCTATCGTGATTCAATTATAGAATCCTTCGCTTACTCGGGATTTAAAATCAACACTCGCACCAAAAAACGACTTTGCTCTCTTGTTGCACAAATAACTATTATTGCACACAACAGACCAGTAGGTATAATAAGTTTATATAGAGGCAAAATGCAGGGTAGACAATAGGCAGTCATCACTTTTTAGCTCTGCTCTCTCGATCCCTGCCCTCTTATACTTGTAGCTCGGCGTGCTTCTTCGGGTGTGTTTGTTCGAGTTCTCGAACATATGACACGAGAGAAAAAAAACTCGCCAAGTCTACACGAACTCGCTTGTACGTCTATCTGGCACACATCAATTATCATCATGCGTGCGATTCGTACTCTTACTTGAATAGAGCAAATGGCTTATGGGGATGTCGTTTTTTTTTTCTTTTTTAATCTAAATAAAATTTAACATCCAATTAGTCATCAATGATTCGTTGTTTACTTTACCTTTCATTGTTATCTAATATTCCCTATTAGAAGTTCTATCAAAATACAATCGGGCCTTTGAGTCACTGACAATGTTTCCCGCGTATTTAATCCAAAATTTTGAGAAGTAACACAGTAAAAATGGTGCCGCAACACCTAGCACATAACAATGTACTCGTAAATAAATATTCAACAAATTGAATGAAATGTCACTACTTGACTTTGTAAAATGCCGAACCATTAACGAACTACATGTTAGTTGGTGTAAAAGATGATCCTTTGCTTCTTTAAAATTGTTAATTCAAACATATCTGAGGTTCTTTTAAGTTTATGCAAATTAAAAAGTTCCAGTACCTACTAGGCACAAGCCTCTTCTCAGAATCAAGGTACTTGAGCCATGGTTAGTACACGAACTAATTAAATTTGGATTAGAAACTTTATACACGTCATTAAGTTACACAGTTCTATGTTCTAATTTTTTCTTTACTGAAAAGCTTAAACCAATCAGAGATTCTATTCGAACCCACTATCCTCTACTTGGACGCCCAAAGGTGTTATAATGCCACTACAGTTCTCTAAACTAGGTGTAGAGAATTATCATTTATTGCCAGCTATTTCAAGAATATTAGATTGTACACAAATTTATGATTGATACTTTATTATTTTAAATACTAAATGACGTTTTTCAATTTTGGCAAATAAATTTATTCTTATTCTAAGTGCCATAAGGATAAATTAAAGAATGACTAGTATTATTGTTTTTATCTTTCCTTCAAAAAATAAATGCTTCAAGATGATTGACATTGTATGGTGTCATGACAATACAAGGTTACTTACTATTCAATTAGTGAAATAAAATCTGTGCGTGGACACGAGACGGGATGCATAAATTAGTTACACAATAATAATGACCATTTGTCTTCTTTTTCCACATTATTATTATTTAAGTTAACTATTCGATCTGGTAGTTACATTTGAAATTCCGGGATTTTACAATATTCCCCTGGAAATTCCCAAATTTTATATCGTGGTCTTCATTGAGGTTGTGTTTAGAACAGCTGTCCAAAGTTTTAAGACTTTAAACGCAGCGGTAGAAATTTCAAGATTTTATCCCTATTCCGGGGAATATTGGAATAAAAAAAGTAAAACCGACTCCAAAAAAATAAAAAAATAACAAAAAATGGAACCGACTACAAAACCCTTGAAAATATTTTTCTAGGTAAGTAGGTACGTACTAGCTCGAAGTCGGTGCCTCAGCACGAGCCAGCAGGAGTGGGACAATTCACAATAGTCGTCTACCTCACCTACATACTATGGGTTTCAATCCCTCCTGCTGGGTCGTGCTGAGTCACGACTTCGAGCTAGTACGTACCTACTTACCTAGAAAATATTTTCGAGGGTTTTGTAGTCGGTTCCATTTTTTGTTATTTTTTATTTTTTGGAGTCGGTTTTACTTTTTGTTAAAAATTTTTTTATTTATCACTTTTTAGTGATTTGTAGCCAAAGAACATCTCACAACGATTCCATTAAGCTCAAACACGACTTAGTTACGTTGTTTTATAACAGAGTTCCGTTGCCTACCTTCTGGCTTCAGCATCAGATCAGTTCGAAAGAATCATTAACTTAAAGCTTCTTCTTAGTTGCTTATCTAGGTAAGTATATTAATCATGATAATTTAAATTTAACCCGTGCAATACTTGTTATTGATAGTAGTAGTTCCGTTGGTCAAATCTGGTCTTCATCATCAGTTCCACTTCACCAAATTATGATTTGCAAGAGCAAATGCACGAGTTACTACTAAATATATCCAAATTACTATAGGTGTCCCTACAATATTTGAAGAGTTCCCTCGATTTCCTTAAGATCAGATCATCAGATCCTAATTTGCTGCTTATGGGACCTAATTGAAAGCATTCCTAGACGAACTCAAAAAAAAATTTTCAAATCGGTTCATAAATGACGGAGTTCTGAGGTAACAAACATTAAAAAAAAAAAAAAAAATACAACCGAATTGATAACCTCCTCCTTTTTTGAAGTCGGTTAAAAAGTAGCCTATGTTTAAATCCAGATTATAAACTAACTTTTAGCCAAACTTTATCCAAATCAGTCTAGCCGTTTCAGCGTGAAGAAGTAAAAAACATACGCACTCACTCACAAACTTTCGCATTTATAATATTAGTAGGATTTAGGGTGCACGTTTCTATACTTACTAAGTAATAGATTTACATTGTCAGCGATACCGAGTTGGGCGTGAATCAAAATTATATTGGTATTACAAATTGTATTGATCTCGGTATTCAATTAAATCGAGGTTAGCTGACATAGCTAGAATGACTAGAACTGGACTGGAGCAAAAGCAATCACGAGATGCGTGTGCGGACCCTAACGCTAAAACAATTGACTACGTCCTTAGTTTTGTTAAGCGCTTCCTTTGCATAATGAGGACACCAAAGAGGAAAGCCCACACGTACTGCCGATTGTAAAACACCGTAGCCATTACGTTTACATGTCTCAAATAACATGTAAGAATAATGTTGCTTTTGGATATATGGAAAAAAACTGCAGTTGCACGTTGCACATTGTATGTATAACGAATTTATAGGAAAACTATCACAGTTTTGTATAATGGGTACCTTTGCTCCGGTCCGAGTACCTTTGTGATGGGTCACACCGGCTGTGTTACTCCATTTTTAACCTCCGACGCAAAAAAAGCGTGTTTATAAGTTTGACCGCTATGTGTGTCTGTATGTCTGTGTGTTTGTCTTAAACGGGTGGACCGATTTGAATACGGTTTCTTTTATTTGAAATCAGGTTTTCTAGAGATGGTTCTTAGACATGTTTCATCAAAATCGTTTTAGCCGTTTTTGAGATATTGAACTTTGAAGTGAAAAAGTCGGGGTTTTCCAGCTTTTCGTTGGTTAGGTTAGGTTATTACGTGTTGCGTGCGTCAAATCTGATGAATGGATACCTACTTCTCGTGATCGGATTTCACGTTTAAACAGTCGACAGACATAAGACAACAGAGAAATAAAAGAATAAATTATATATTTATCTATAAGGGAGCTGGGCTCCACATTATAAGGAATAGTATTAGTTATGCAGGTTGTGTTTGCCTATTATTGGATTAACACTGTTTACATAATATGTTACTAACACATCGACGTTCTGCTATTTTAATGATGTTTATATCAGTTGGCAAACCAATAAATTCAAATTAAAATTACTTATTAAATAAATTTAAATCTGAAGAATGGCACATTTGTCTTTAGTCTTCATAATTTATTTAATATACTTAGAGGTGTTTATTGTTTAATATAGAGAATAAATAAAGAGGTTGATGTTCACCAAATGTATAGTCTGTTGAATAACATTATACTTACATAATATCAACTTGGTGAAAATCACGGAGACGTGATTTGTGTGCAATAGTTAATATGGCAACGACTTATACTTTTATGTTGATGATGGTATTGAAGTCGTGCATAATTCTTGATTGACGTACCTACAGACATTTTACTGTTCATCTTGGAGATGTTTAATAGACAATAATTCACTGTTTATTTAGTTACGATTTGATGGAATGAGATCTTTGTTTAGAGCTTATAACTTACTATGAGGGGATAATATTTGTACTTGTACACGAAATGCGCGTGTACGTAATGTGGATGTTAAAGAAGTAATGGTATTTGTATATGTGGGAGTCAATCGTTCCGTTCACTTTTCATAAGAATGTTACGATTCCACATTCTAATTACGTAGCAAGTTCATTCGCATCCAAATATTTAAGGGACCAGTACTTGTTGTGTGTACTAGCATTTTTATCAAGATAATCTTTATATTAACCCTGGAAAAAAGTTTAAAGTTGGAAATATGTAAAATCTAGTTATCTTATCCTACTTCCTACTAATCCTACTAAGTTTGTGAAGATGTTTGTATGTTAGGTGTTTGGATGTTTGTTACTCAATCACGTCTAAACTGCTCAACCGATTTAGATGAAATTAGGTATACAGATTCGGTAGACAGTTTAAGTCCCGGGAAGGACATAGGATAGCTTTTATCCCGGAATATTGCATAGTTCCCGCATGATAGCGATAACCGAATTCTACGCGGACAGAGTCGCGGATAACGGCTAGTATTTCATATTTCTTGATATGATTGCAGGTGGTAGGACCTTGTGCAAGGTCCGCCCGGATTGCTACCACCATCTTGCTCGCTAATCCTGCCGTGAAGCAGCAGTGCTTGCACTGTTGTGTTTCGGCGTGGAGGATAAGACAGCCAGTGAAACTACTGGCACTTGAGGTATTCCATCTTAGGCCTCTAAGTTGGCAACGCAACTGCAATCCCCCTGGTGTTGCAGGTGTCTATGGGCGGTGTTGATCTCTTACCATCAGGAGACCCACTTGCTCGTTTGCCATCCAGTCGAATAAAAATAAAAAAATATGAAAAGTTTCTGTAAGATAAGAGAAATAAGTAAGTTTTCTTATGTTTCCAATTTCCGTTTTTGCAGGACGAAAGGCGATCCTGAAAGATTTAAGTGGGACGTTTCACTCCGGCGAGCTGACTGTAATCATGGGCCAGTCCGGCGCCGGGAAGAGCACCCTCATGGACATCCTGGCAGGATACAGGTTAGTTTTTTATTCGACTGGATGGCAAACGAGCAAGTTAATAATGAAGAGGAAAGAGAAAAGAGCTTAAATAGGTTTACTGTTTCGGCGAACAACGTTTGGCAACATGTTTTATTTTGCAACTTTTCATTTCCCAACTGTTTAATATTTTTGAAACTAAATATTTCAGGATTTTTATAAAATTAACCTACTCTAACCTAAAGGGTTCTACACGATGGCCCTGAAATAAATCTTGAAACATTTACAATTTTAGAGTTTGCGAAATGAAAAGTTGGGAAATTAAGGCGCTGTACGTAGTGAAAACTACAATTTTAGAAAATATTTAAAATATACTTACACAATACTTACAACTGCAATTTTTTTATATGTGTATTTTCAGTCTATTAGCTAGTTTTTGACTTCATCAAAAACACGATTGCTGACAAAAACCTCGATAGATTATTTTTTTTGAAAAAGAGCCTTCATTTACACGTTAAACCAAATATTATGAAAAATATTATGAATATCAACACAAAATTTGCTTTATTAAATAGTTTTTTAGCAGATTTAGATTTATGCTTCATAGATTTTCGATAGGTTGAGTACATCAATCATACCAATTTATTTCGTCTTTGGCAAAATAAAACGGTTCTAGCGCGCGGCGGCGGCGAAGTATTGCCCAGTCGCCAGTACACGCGTGTACGTAGTCGACGACGGACCTGTGCACATTTTTCTAACGCGCTAGTACTACTTTTGAGAGCAAATAATATGGGTAATCGCAGTATTAAAAAAGTTAAGCGAAAGAGGAAACGCATAAGTGAACTCAGAGCACATATGAGAAGCATTAGAGTACCTAAACGGTAAGTACCTACCACACACTAATCGACCGGCCGGAGTCGGGCCGAGTCAGCAGGGCTACTACGAAACTCCAAACTCAAAGTTCATGCCGTGCGGTCCCTCTCGCTCTCGTACTAAATAGTCAGTGGCGTAGCTAGGTAACCTAGGGCCCTGGGGCAAATAAAAAAATAGGGCCCACTGCTATCAAAACTGGTAAGGTTTTTTGAAGTAAAATCATTATATATACAAATACTTTCTAAGCAACTTTATCATCAGCTATAAAGCAGAATTTGTAAATAGTATAAGTATCAGAGGGACCGCAACCCACGAACTTCGAGTTTCGTAGTAGCCCTGCTGAGCGGATTTCACATTCGTACTACGACCGCAAGCTGGTTGGCGCTCACGGATGCGGACGGCTTCGTCCAGATTCTACCGCGACTGCCATAGGTACAAATTGTAGGCACGTTGTATAAACTTGTTGTACTACTCACGGCGAACATGCGGCGAACCTTGCGGCTACTACGAAACTCGAAGTTTCGTATCGTACCGTCCCTCTCGCTCTCGTATTAAATAGTATAAGTGTCAGAGGGACCGCACGACACGAACTTCGAGTTTCAAGTTTCGTAGTAGCCTTGCTTGATCCCTTTGTCAGATTCACTGACATTTCTGATAGTGACACAACAGTTTCAATTTTCTCATTTAATTGCAGGCAAAGGTTAATATCTTGCATTCAGCCAAGTTATTTAACATAAATTATTTTAATAAAATAAGATGGTCGCATTTGGTTGCACTAGCAAATTATTCACAAAAACATGCACTCCAACTGGAATCCGGCTGCAAAATGGGAGTTATTGCGCAGTTAGTGCAACTGCATCACCACTGCACCCGACTGTCAGAGGACTGCCATTTTAGGCAATCGGAGTGCAGTTCTTACGCTGTTCTGATGTAGTTCTGAACTACGGAGTTTTTAACTGCGTTTCTAAAACCTCTTATTGAAAAAAAAAATAAAAAAAATGGAATATCTGTCTTGCTCCTCCGCGAATTAGTGAGGCCAAGTCGTGGAAAACAGCTACGTGTGAGTTGCAAAAAATGTTTTTTCATGCAACCTCTTATTGCTTCTGGTTTCTGGTGTTCTGACTTGTATTTTTGTATTGATGCAATAACTACTTTACGCATACTCATTAATCTTTATATCTGTCAAAGTTGTTCTGTGCGCTAAGACATATTTTTTATCTTTGGCTACAGCTCGCACATGTTTCTTAGAACATAAAATAAAATAAATATCACGGGAAATTTCACACCTATTGACCTAGTCCCAAAGTAAGCTTAGCAAAGCTTGTGTTATGGGTACTAAGAACATGGTTCCTACATTCATTTTTTTGACTGTATGGTTTGGGTAAGGGTTGTATACTGTAGTTTTAAAGTATTACATTTTGAAAAAGTGACTCTCTGCCAAGTTTCTTGCTGCGCATTTTTCCTGGCAATGATGGTCTTTCCGAAAGCGCCGGTAGTTTAAAAAATTGCGCCCATTGCGGCCTATTTACTGAATAAACGATTTGATTTGATTTGTTAAAAGTGAACAGACAACTTTTTCTTTACTGTTTTATTATATGTATAGATTTGCCTAGCTTGTAATCTAGATTTTCAGATTAAAATAAAATTGTTTTTTTTTATTTGTATTGATTTACCTATGTATTTTCATTTCGTCTGTCTACCTATTCAGTCTTAATGTCTATCCATTACCTACATTACAAATTAAACTGTGGGCATGAAGGGGCATAAATTATTTCTTTATTACCAAGACTATTTACATTAAACGAAGAATTTCTTAATTAAACCGAAAATTGTGTAATTATAATTTTAACGAACAATCCGGAACTCACATTAACCAGAATACGGATACGAACAGAATAAGGCCGTCAACGGGCTGCGTGACAGACGCGCGGTGCGTTGCGCTGGACGCCCCGCATTCGCCTCCGCCGCGTCGTCTGCTTCACCCCCTCAAATACCGAAAATTCTTCTATAAGCGCGCCTTAAACAGGTATTTCTCCAAACACGGAAGATATTTTTAGATAACTTTTGAACTTTTCAAAATCTTGCTTCTGACGTTGCTTCTAATTTGTTAGTGGTTATTTATTCAAAGAAGACGTAAATTCAAAGTTTTGTATGAATAACTAATTTTATGCGGCTGACTGTACCTACGCATTCGACTCACTAGAATAAGAGTAGACAGAGCTCGATCGACGCAACGTAAACATCCACCTACAATTTCTTTAATCTACCCGTGATCGTGACACTGGTTTAGTCCAAATAGTCATCATCATCATCATCATATCAGCCGTTGTATGTCCACATAGCCTCCCCCATTGAAACATTGAATCGAGTCGAAATATTGGAAGCTCGTTAAAGCTATTCGTACTCCACATACCGTTGGAAATATGTCTAATTTAGAAGAGCCTATGAGTACAAGCAATTCCTGACATCCTATCCTGATTACGTGTATTTTATACAAACACAAACAAAAACCAAACATTGGTTTTTGGGCTTTTACACAAAAAAGGGTACCTTTTCTTTTGTTTCAATTTTGGAAAAAATATGGTTTTTTCTACTCAGAATTGATAGTTTTGTTTCCAGTGATCGGATTGAATCGAAATTGGCATGCTTACGAGTATATAAATTCGGTGACAATACATTAGATAGATAGATAGATTTATTTATTACCCTTTGAAAAAATACATTATTACCTGACATGTGTTTATATTATGTTATTGTTATTATTATTGTATTATTTTTAATTTTAGAACTCTGGCATCCTATTTTTTCTTTGATAAAATGTAATTCAATCGGAATTAATTAAACTACTAACATTTTCATTATAAGACTGTAACTAACATGAAGTGTATGGGACTAGAGCCTGAAATAAACGTTAAATTATTATTATTATATTTTTTTCCAACTTTTTGTTTTTAATTTAATAGATCAAAGAAACATATTTATTTACAACACAAGATACAATAATATGATAGGAAACAAAATTAATAAAAACTACATAAATATACCTAACTATAAAAAGAAAACACCATATATAATAAATTCACAAAAGGATCGTCAAATGTATACAAAAAAATAAGAATAGAATTCACAATGTCAAATTAGAGTAAAATTAAATAATAATAATAATAATTAAAGGTAAAAACAGGAATATAAATCTTTGTCAAATTTATGAAATACTTATATGAACAGAACAATCAATTAAACAACCAATAAAATAATTAAAACGTCAGGGCAATAAAATTTAACATAAAATTAAATATTAGTTCACAAATCTGGTAGTTAGTGAAATTCTGATGGTCTGGGCAGAATCGTTTCCGCAGGACGGAACTCCTCGTACGAAAATGTAGTTTGGATGACAATGCAAATACAATCAACAAAACTATAGTCAGCAGAAAAGCACGTACAAATACCATATCCCCACCAGGGCTTTAATAAGTTCTTATATCTCGTATTACTTACCCCTTTTATCGCCCTTAAAATTAAGTAACAAAGCTAGTATTCTCGTTCGGACTTAACATAAATTTGCTGACCTCAATGCTTATCGTCGACATTGCTTCACTGTTTATTTTCCTTTTGGATGGCAGTTAAGACATATTAGGTATTTAAATTACTATTTATTCGTTTGTGTCAAAAAATGGTACTTTATATTTTACCTAATCTTTATTAAATATTACAAATTTACTATGAAAAAGTCACAAATTACATACTTATACAATGTAGCACCTTGAATTATATTTTTGACACAATTTTACATAATACGTTTGCAGTATGAAATCTGAATAAAACAACATAGGTACGTAATGTCTTGCCTTTATATTTGTTCCAATTAAAATTCATTTTATAAATTACTAGCTTTTGCCCGCGGCTTCGCCCGCGTGGAATTTGGTTATCGCGCGCTGTTCCCTCGGGAACTGTGCATTTTCCCGGGATAAAAAGTAGCCTATGTCACTCTCTGGCCCATAAACTATCTCTATGCCAAAAATCACGTCGATCCGTCGCTCCGTTTCGACGTGAAAGACGGACAAACATACACACAAACATACAAACACACAAACACATACACTTTCGCATTTATAATATTAATAAGTGTGGATAATCAATATTACAAATAGTATCCAGTTAACTCTAACAAGATGCCAAATGATTATCAAACCACAAAATTATTTCAACATCCCAATTTTATATCACATGTTTGAAAAATTATATTTTTTTATCTATAGACAGGTAGCTGCACGCACACGCACACATCTACACAATCCGGACAGACACACTCACAGACGCATTAGGTACATTGTAACAGGCGTGACATGTCTCAAACTGAATACCTGTCCTTGAGATAACAGAAGGCATTGGCCTATTATTTTAACTTTAACCTAATCGCTGATAAGATTTCACGTCATTAAACGAAATTAATTATCTGTTCTCAACGTTCGATCGACTCGTATCCTTATTAGGTATTAATTTAAAATATATGGGGTTTAAAATATATACTTTTATATGGGGTTTATATGGAGAATTTCCTGCGTATTTTAATAGGATGATGATGATATGAATATTTTTGATATACGGTCGAACAAATTGAATCATGACCCAGGGTGGAACCTTTTAATAATCAATTTCACTATGATTTCCTTGACAAAAGTATGAGATGTCAACATGACATTAGTACTCATCACCCTGGGTCATGATTAGGCTTGGGACTTTTGGATGCTTACCGTGGTTCCAGAATAAATGGAGTCATCATATGGTCAAAAAACAAATTTCGAAGTCAAAGTCAGTTATGTAATATTAAGTTTACATTTTATTTACTTACATATTTAACACAATATAATACAAGTTGTTATTTGTATATATGTCGGCGGCCGATCGTAACATCCGCCAGATCACGAAATTCCTAGGCATATCGAGAAATAGCGCCATTTTATGAATTGGCTAAGGGACATCCGCCATATCGTTCAAAACTCACCGTTTAACGATTTGCCTAGTGACGTTTAGGCATATCATGAAATGCCTTCATATCGGTTCTGGCACATCGCCGGCCGCTGCCGTGGCACGCTCGCTTCGCTCGCTTGGCTCATGCGTTGTGGTCACAATTAATACTAACCACTCCTCGCTTTGCTCGTCGTACCTAAATTTTTCTTTTTTCCGACGTATCACAATGTGCCCGGTATATAGCTAGGAATATCGACAAATGAGTTGCTCTAAACTATCTACCGTATTGTTTCTCAGGCACATCGTGATATATCTGGACAACTTAGAGTAAGCCAATTTTTTTTAAACTAAGACTTGCAGCTTTTTACATGTAATGTTTTTGATGATATTTAATTTTACGGTTTTAAGTTACAGTATATTTAAGTAAAAATTAACCAAAAAGCATAAATACCTACTTGAATAATTGTAAAGTGGCAGCAGTTTGGGAAAGTACCTACGAGTAAAGTTGTTATCTAAATTATAGTCTTATTCTTACACGTACTTACGATACTTCTTAAAATATAAAAAAGGTTTAATTTAACTTTATAATATTGAATATTTAGGGGCTGTTTCACCATCCATTGATTAGTGTTAACTGACGGTTAAATGTGATGCCGTCTCTATTTGTTTTGTTCGAATAGACGGAGACGGCATCACATCTAACCATCAGTTAACACTAATCAATGGATGGTGAAACAGCCCCTTAATCTGTAATATTGGTAACCCAAATAATCTCCAGTTTATTTCATGCAACATATGTTAGACAAAATATAATTATGTCAGTCAAACATTATACGAAATAAGTACATACAAAATGAAATTATGCTACATGTATGTACGACATGTACGATAAAAAATAATTATGTCAGTCAAACGTTATACTAAATAATTTATACAAAATGAAATTATGTGTCATGTATGTTAGACAAAATATAATTATGTCAGTGAAACATTAAATATGAAATAAGTTTATACAAAATATAAATTAGGTAATTTAAAATTAGGCGAGACAAATTTATGGAAAGTAAGTTGTTTACAAAATGACCTTTACTAAAATAAAAATTAGGTGAAATTAAACATTAGGTTAAGTCATATTAGTTTATCTAACAATAGGCAAACTGAAAATAGACAAAAAGTTGTTAGGCAAAACAAGGTACAACCTATATTTAGTGGGATAGACGGTATATCGTAGCCTGGGTGGTTTGGTCAGGTGCGTTCTTATAGTGGATAACACACATTACACCGCATTACGAGATAATACTGATTACCTACATTAAATCAAATGTTGCCAAGCGCAGATAATACATTATGATAATATTACATTTGTAGATTCAAAACCAGTAGATAAAATTAATCTTTTAAGTATTTATGCTGTACGGATTTGAATGAAATCTGGTAGGTACCTATGTGTAAATAGCTGGTAAAGACATAAGCAAATTTTTCTTTTGATATTCTACGAAATTAAGTAGGTTGCGCACATCTAATATATAAAATTCTCGTGTCAGTGTTTGTGACCAAACTTGACTTGCCTTGACCGATTTTTATGATTTTTTTTGTGTATATTCGGTAGATGTGAGAATATGACGTAAACTATTTTTGATACTTCTACGCGAACGGAGTCGCGGGCAACAGCTAGTACCATCAGCCAAATCATTGGTCTATCAATTTTTAAACAAATTCCTAACAAATGAATATGTCGCTAAAGTCGAACTTTCAAGTTGACAGACACGTCTATTGGCATTATTGTTTTGTGACATGCAAACGATCATCAACTTTAGGGTGGTAGACCACATATACGGCTGATGGTACCTCAGATTGCCTATTTATATATCGCAGTGGTTTAACTAAATTTTTCTAATTTGATTTATAAAATTAGGTAAAACTACATTTATGATAAAATAAACTGATGAACAGGAGCCATTTCATAGGTAAAATGTCTGCTGTATAAAGCTGTATCTCTTGTGACAAACATTTTGAAAGGGAATTAACCTATGAGATATTTGTAGTGCTGAAATTGTCTTAGATATAATCTGTTGTGACGCTTTTGTTAAAAAAAGAAGCGTATCTGAGTATAATTGTAAACTGATTAATGTAATAATAATTGGGTTTAAATAAATAAATATCCTTGAGAGGAAAATAAGACACCCGTTCTCTCGAATGACATTTAATGGTGTAATTTTTTAATATTTCAAATTACGAAATAACTCATAAACAATAAAAAACATAAAAAGTATAAAACTAAATAAAAAAGGTTCAATCTTGAACAGTTTCGAGGTTAATAATCTACCAAGCGACATGTGATAACAATAAAAAAATGTCTTAGAGGCATTTTACATCCCTCTTTTTCTTTTCTTTTTTTATTCGACTGGATAGCAATACTTTATACCTGTGTGCTGCTTAATGCTTAATCCTATAAAAGCGTCGACTTGTAAAAATGTAGAGTATTATTATACATTTAAGGTTATGGAATTTTGTCTTACTTTTAGCTGTCATAATGACTTCTCATTTATTTATCAACTACACATGTCGATATACTAGACATCAAAATAGATTGTTATGTAGGACTTTTGATCCGTTGACTAATTTTACGAAGGTTACGAACAACAATAGACTTTACCGCAACATTCCATCTCAAATAAACTGAAGTGTTATCTTATCTATCTGTGATATTGATAGAGCGAAGTAGATAAATAACGTCTGAATGTTAGCGTGAATGCATTAAGTACATGCGAAGACTAATTCTATCTTCTAAAAAGATATAGGCAGTTGTCTCACCGCCGGCGAGGAAACGATTGGCTTTCGCCTATTTTCTCGCTCAAGAAACGAACAAAATCCCGCTGTCATTACATGACATGTTCTTGTGTGCTTAACCTCAACTATAGTGGCACTACCTATATAGCTGGAATTTATCAACGTTGCGATCCTCATCATTGGGAGATTTATTGAGGAAGAGGAGGAACTAAAATAGAACAACTTCTACCTTCTAGGTTTCAGATGCATTTATTAATATAAATATTTTCCGGTTTAAAACTTCCAAAAAACTAAAGCATTATAAGGACTAATTAATTTTAATTATATCTACAATACGATTAGAAATCTAATGGCCGATAGTGGTCTTTACAATTGCCTGCACGTGTATTTCTATCAGTCAGCTAAAACCAATACTACTTCTTGTTACATAACTGGCCCGGCGTATCACTAAACTTACAACATATTTAGTACATACTATAGCAATAGAGATCACTCGAAAGTATTCGTGTACATAAGTAACAAAATTGTAATGTCGTAGCGTCGCTCGGATTTATTTTAAATAATTAAAGACAAGTTAGATTTTAAATAATTTATTGAATCAGGCGTTACTTTGCGGAGGTCCATATCAATGAACTAAAAGAATTTCTTTGCTCACCCTTATAATAGCAAAGTTTATGCAAGATATGCGAGTACATGATGTGGAGGAATTGCATGAACATGCATATCTTGCATAAACTTAGCTATCATAATTAAGGTCGCGGGTGAGCAAAGAAATTCTTTTAGATCAATTTTTATAATATTTTTGTAACACTACCGAGGTGCAAGTTGTAGGACCTTGTGCAAAGTCTGCTCGCATTGCTACCACCATCTTGCTGGCTAATCGCCTGCCGTGAAGCAGCAGTGTTTGCACTGACTGTTGCGTTTCGGCGTGGAGAGTAAGAGAGCCGGTGAAATTTCTGGCACTTGAGGTATCCCATCTTAGGCCTCTAGGTTGGCAACGCATCTGCAATCCCCCGGTGTTGCAGGTGTTTATGGGCGGTGGTTATTTCTTACCATCAGGAGACCCACTTGCTCGTTTGCCATCCAGTGGAATTAAATTAAAATAAAAAAGGGCACTTCAAATTTAAGTTGAAATATTAATTCCACCCGAATAAAAACATATCACCAAAATTTAAGCACTAGGTGTAAGTATTTTGAATAAAGAACAATTTTAAATTCTCATCCTCTTTGGTTGTCGCCCTGTCGGAGGCTGAATAGCGCTTTACTCTTGCCATGCGCCGCGCCGGAAAAAAAAAGTGGCTGATCGCGGTAATGAGGGCTATCGTTTTTTGTCTAACTAGATGGCGCCACTGTTGCGTGAGGTTTTTAAGTGTGGCTTTCAAAGTCTGTTATTACGGGCGTGAAAACAAAGTTTAGATTAAAATCATATTTAATACATCTTAAAACCGTACCATAAAAATATCGAGCAACCACAGTCTTGCGTAGTCCCGTTTTGTTCGGAAAAAAGGGAGGACAAAAGTTTCCGAAAGACAAAACTGTCTCAAAACACAGACATTCATTGCCCCTTATCGCATAATTGCCATAATTAAATTCAGGTAATGCAAAATATTCACAAAATTATTCTAATCCCTACTATAATATTATAAATGCGAAAGTAACTCTCTGTCTGTCTGTCTGTCTGTCTGTCTGTTACGCTTTCACGTCGAAACCACTGAACCGATTTTGATGAAATTTGGTATATAGGTATTTTGAACCCCAAGGATCAACATAGGATACCTTTTATTCCGGTAGAGGGCGCCACCGCGCGATAACCAAGATCCGCGCAGACGAAGTCGCGGGCTTAAGCTAGTTATAAATAAACCAGCGTTGCTCACCCAAAAACTATGAGATTTGACATATCGGAGACCTCACGCTACACTAGCGCTTCTAGCGGCGAATTCATATGCGATAGCCCTCATTCGGCCGACGGCGCGTACTTTTTAGAATAATAATATGTAATGCCACGTTGAACAAAGAACTACAATAATAATTATTGTTATCAACAAAAAAATATCTTCGAAACATAATTGGAGTAGACACATTTACATCACTGCATTTTGAACATGTTATGTACTTATCGCATCAACGATCGGCCGACAACCGCGCCCGGCCAATTTTTGTAAGGTCAGTTTTTAAGAGCGAGGAAGTGCCTAATTTCACACTCAGCCAGTAATCGTCCAATAACTCACAATGCTATTAATGTCTTATTGTGACACGAGCACGAGTACATTATTTTCCTCAAAAATGACCGTAAAAGTTGACATTATTCTTTACATATCAGCAGGTGAAGTGCATAGTTTATGGTCAGCGAAAAATTAAAAAGTCAAAAAGATTGCAGGCGCGCTAGCTCGACAATAATGATTTAGCGCGCCTGCAATCAGTCACATTTTTTTTAAGTTAAAAAGGCCATGGAAATGTTGGCACAAGTCATACAGCCAATGAACTAAAATAATTTCCTTGCTCACCCGCGACCTTACGATAGCTAAGCTTATACAAAATATGCGTGTTCATGCAGTTCCTAAAAAAGTTTATTCTATTTCAGAATTATTCACCATTTTTGAGAAAAGCTTTATATTAGTCTCGGCTGGAATAGCAATTGCTGGTTTCGTATTACTAAACGGACTCGCAAGCTCGTCCGTTTAATACTCATACTCAGCCAGCAATTGCCTACGTCCAGGCCACGACAATAATCTACTATCATTGAAGTTATCTTTGTATCTTTCTTTATGCATCGTTTGTTATTGACGTTTGTTGACTTGTTATTGGGTACATAAATATTATTCCCGTAGTTTGCTTGGAACTATTGCTACTGATATAAGCAAGAAAATATTTTAAAATTTTCCTAATTAGATACATTGTGGCATTATCATTGTTTACCGTGTAAATTAACTAGCCAACTGAATGATTTGTTGCTTTATTACCCAACGAAAATAATTTTCACGTATTTAATCTGTGTAACGTGCGGCCGTATTTATGGTACAGTCAACGTCATAAATAAGTGATCACTTTTGTACTTTGTCGCTTTCAGTTGGTACAAAATTTCGTATGGCTTTTCAAACATGACGTTAAAATGACAAGGTACAAAAGTGATCACTTATTTATGACATTGACTGTACATGAGATTTTTCTTAATTGTGATTCCATTTTTTTTTATATATAATCGAAACAAATAAATACAATGAACTTATTATGCCACATTAGATTTGTTCATTCGTTTAAACATCATCAGCTATTTGTTAGTAGTTAGGTATGGAAAAAATTTAAACCACTTCCATATTTAGTTCTGTTCGATGGCAACGAAACATTTCCAAGTTACTCTATAAAATTCCCTAGCAAAACTACATCAGCTGCACCAGTTGCTAAATTAGCATTTTTCATTACTTAAAATAGCACAAAATGTGTTTCGCACAACACATGCCGTACTAATTCTATTTTTTAACCTGTCCTACAGCTTCATTTGTATTAAAACTGTTATAGATCATCAATTGTAATCTACGGAAGTAATCGCAAGCGTAGATAAACAAGCCCTTCCTCAATAGTTCCTGAGCCCTGCCCCAAATTGCCTACGTAACATGACATCACAATAAGACGCATGGCACAGGGTGGGAAAAGTTGTGCTGAGCGAGAATCAAAAGACTATTGCGCCTGAACCCTTTCCTTCCGGCTTTAAAGCCGCTTTTAAAACACTTTTAAAGGACTTCCGGCTAGATAATGGTGATTTTCCACCGGCGAGGCGAGACGAGAGTTGAAATTTGTATGCATTCTCGCGTGCCCGCCGCGGGCGCTGCCATACAAATTTCAATTCTCGTCTCGTCTCGTCTCGTCTCGTCTCGTCTCGTCTCGTCTCGCCTCGCCTCGCCTCGCAGGTGGAAACCCACCTTGAGGCTTGGCAGACTTGTATATTATTAAAGACACTAATATTACGAATCGTTTGTAATCATTTTCGTCAAGAATTTTCGTCGTTTTTGGGGGTCATCTTGGAAGCACTATCAGCAATTTCAGAACACAGACTTATGTTGCCTCTCTCTGCGCATAAAGGCTACATGATGCCACGTGTTTCGTAATGATGTCACATGACGTATAATAACCTTAAAATTTTGACTGGAAGTGAAGAATTTTCTCAAACTTCCGGCTAATTTTAGGTGCTATAGTCTATTGATTCTCGCTCAGCACAACTTTTTCCACCGTGTGCCATGCATGACATCCATTTATCGTGATGTCATGTTACGTAGGCAATTTGGGGCTGGGCTCACGGACTATTAAGTAATTACAATTCCTTAACAAACATCTAACTGACGCATTAGAAATTACGAAGATTATCGCATTTGCAATAAACAGGTCTGTCTTACGAGTATTTTGCATAAATAAGCCTTAATAACAAATTTTCCACCATAAATAGATTTGTTATAAATTCATTCAATTTGACAAATATTTATTCCAACTGTAGAGGCAGTATACGGAATTCTTTTATAAAAAAAAAAACAAGAGAAGCGGCTTTCGTGCAACGAGGTTGCATACTTTATTAAAAGAGCGGGAATATTTACATGTTGGAAATATTTCGTTGTCATGTAATTTATTAGGTATCGATATATTTTTAATACCATAAATTTAATTTAAGATTCTGATCAACACTATTGATTCTATCTCTCGCTTTTTTCGTGTTGAAGTGAAAGTGACAGATCAAAGTGAAGTTGAATATTTGGAATTCAGTGAGTAGACCCAACACTGTCTTCAGTTGTTCAACACTGTTTTGAGTAATATGATGACTAATATTAAGGATAAATATTATAATTAGGGTATCGCAGTTTAGTGACAAATCTAAATTTAAGTAACAGAAAATATAGTTCCCAATCAAAATTAGATGCTTCATATTAACATTAATAATTATAATTTAATTACTTAGGAAAATAAAATTATATCGAACCAAATGTGGACCACATTTGGTTCGATATAATTTCATTTTCCTAAGAAACATTTTGTTCACATTACAAAGTGCATTAAAAAAAAACATAATATAAAATTGATGCAAGCTTATATTATTCCTGTTATTATTTAAATTGTATTTAGGTAATTTCATTTTGTTTTATTTTTTAATGATTGTAAATTTAATTACAATACCTATTTATTATCACAATTAATTTTAATTTGGCGTGAAACTGTAAAAGTTGGAAGAAATTAATAAATCAGGCGTTACTTTGCGGAGGTCTATTTACCAGAGATGGTGCGAGGAATACGTTTTTCAGGAACCAATACAAACGCTTCATTTACCTCGCCTCGGTCCACTCAGCTGTTTCCACCAGAGATATCTTCTGTGCGAGGATAGGCAAATGAAGCGATAAAAAAAATAAAAAAAATCATTTCTTGCAACACGTCCTCGCACATCTTGGAGGCAAACGCAGCCTAATAGTACATTACTGTAGAGGCCGGGAAGTAGGGGGTTGCCGGCCTCGCATCCGGTCGAGGCTTGTATAGTGCTTTTCTCAAACATTACATGAAATAAAAATAAAAAAACAAGAAATGAAGCTGGCGGGACGCTAGTCTGATCGCCCTGTTGTGTGCGCGCGTGTCGGCAACCCCCTACTTCCCGGCCTCTGCAGTAATGTACTATTTACCAGAGATTGTGCGAGGATGTGTTGCGAGGAATAAGTTTTTCAATAACCAATACAAACGCTTCATTTACCTCGTCTCGGTCCACTCAGCTGTTTTCACCAGAGACGTCTCCTGTGCGAGGCGAGGTAAATGAAGCGTTTCTATTGGTTAATGAAATTTTAGATCATCTTTTTGTATTTATTTTAAGTTATTTATATTGTGAAAGCGGAGGAGCTGCAAGAACACATTTGTTCCATAGACGTACCTACTCGTAGCTATCGTAAAGTCGCGAGTGAGCAAAGTAATGGTTTATTCTTCATCTAAAAAATTGGGGTAAAAAGAAACTAAAAGAATATTTTGAAGAAATCTGCGATCAAAATCCCTGCAGGGATAAGTCCGCCTTTGAGCTTAACACTTGTTTTTCCTTTTTGTACAATAAAGAGTATAAACAAACAAACAAAGTCACTTTAAAGCCACTCGTCGCTTTAAAGTCTCCACGGTAGTCGATGTCTACATTAAGTAGATAGGTACATAACTCTAATTACCACCTACATACTATTCTACCGGAGAGCGTCAATTTCAATCAGCCGTTTCGATTAACCAGCCATGAGCGGTTTTTCTGATCTTCAGAGCATCTCAAGCTGGTATCTAGAGCATGAGGAAACGACCATTCAGTGACCTTACTCGCTTCCTTCCAATTCACACACAAGCTTGCAAGGCGCGTACATATAAAAAATATTGAATCCTTTATAGCTCATGAAATGTACATAAATATTATAGACAAGATTGCGAACATTGTTGCTAGATTTTCCGCTTGACATTGAGGTACGACAGCAACGTTTTTACTAAAAGTGACGTTTGTTAATTTTTTATTATTTAAATTATTTTGAGTTAGACTAATTTGCAAAGAACGCTATTTTTAACCGACTTCAAAAAAGGAGGAGGTTATCAATTCGGTTGTTTTTTTTATGTTTGTTACCTCAGAACTCCACATTTATGAACGGATTTGAAAAAAAAATTCTGAGTTCGTCTAGGAATACTCTCAATTAGGTCCCATAATCACCAAATCAGGATTGGATTTTAAGGAAATCAAGGAAATTCTTCAAATGTTGTAGTGACTGACACCTATAATAAATTCATATATTTTTTCAGAGAGCAGTGTCAAGGCAGAGTTTATGTAAACGGTAGAATCCGCAACAACAAGTGGTTCCGGCGACGGTCGTGCTACATTTTGCAGGACGACAAAGTGCAAGAGATGCTGACCATACAGGAGTCTCTCGCGATCGCGGCAGAGCTCAAGCTAGGCAATCATATAAATAGAGAACAGAAAGAAACTAGAGTAAGTTTCCTTTTAAACTTTTATCTCAACTAATATACTCGTAATATCCTCCTAAGTCCTGACTTTTTATCATACATAGTTCTACACACCGAGCCGAAAATTATAAGTTTTGTGATTTTGGAAATTACTTACATAAATTAAAAATTCTTATTTCATTGAAAAAATTGTACTCCACGTAGTATATTTAACAGTTATCCTTTCAATGGATTTGTACTTTATATATAGTAGGTACACGAGGACTTATAAGGATATATATATATATATAAGGTGTTAACAAATCAGGTACCAATATTTATACAGCTGATCGTACTCGTCTCTAGGAGAAGACTTAAGTATAAAATATGCAAAAGTTAATGTTACTTTTTGGAGACAATTAGAGAATCAACTTTACTGCTTAAAAACATCCTGTTAATGAGATAGTCAGTGACTAAAACTTTTTTAACTGTCTTGACTGTCACGAGCATCTGGCCACTTCACTTAGATACATAAATGTCAGTCACATAATGCTTACTAAGAGTTTTTCCGCCAATCGTTGACGGTTATGGCAAACGAGGGTTCACTTGAATGAAAATGCTACCTACTTAAATATCTTGTCACTCAAATGCACAGGCTGATTATGTTTAGGCGAAATGATAACTTATTTATTTTGTTCAGGAAAATGAAGCAAAAATATCGTATAAAAAGATTTCTGAATTTATATTTGAAGATAATTGTTTTGAACTAATTTAACGTCTTTTTAACCGATCGGTACTTAATTTGTTAGCCCCTTGTAAATGTAACTTTTATATAACTATGGTCTGTCCCAGCAGTGGGAGATATAAAATGACGTTGATGTGTGATGATGTATTTCGTCTCATAACTAGTGATGTGCCGACCGTTATTACCGAAAGATTTTGTAGGTACTATGTATGTATGTCGTAAATATTAAGATATGAACGGATCCGTGATGTACTAAAATGTAGGGCAAGGACATTCTAGAAAGGTATAGGTCAATAAAAATGCGACCGTTTTCGAGAATTTCGACTTTTATAGCATGTTGATGTTTAAGTTTAATTTCATTCTAAGTAAGTTTCATTAACTAAACTAATATGAGAATAATGAATATTTGATTTACCTATGATATGAATATCAAAATAAAAACACTAGAAAACGCACTGATCACATCCGATTAAATACGAATAAAGTAACGAAAATCGTTGAATACCACTTGAATACGAAAAACATGAACAATGACGTTGTGTGATATCTGAGGGTACTCCGGAATTCGAAATCAAAGTTCGTACCGTAACGTCCCTCTCACTTACGTATTAATTAAATAGTACTTTCAGAAGGACGGAAACACGAACTTCGATTTTCGAATTTCGTAGTACCGCTGGCCCTGACTACGAAATGCAAAACTCGAACTTCGTATGTTGCCGTTGACGCTTATCTCATTCAATACGCAGTGAGGACGGTGCCATACGAACTTCGTTTTTCTAGTTCAGTAGCATCTGTATTATTTTTTACGTTGGCACTAAATGAACACTGATTTTACCTGTGCTTAGATTTCATCACTTTATCGTATGATAAAGTAAAATGGAAAATAGAATATTGAATGCATTAATGATTTTTTGCTTCGTAAAATAAACATTTTATCGTATTTACGAAACTAAATCACGGAGCAACTGTTCTTTTATGCTGGCCACATTATTTTTACGTTTGACCAGACTGTCATTTTAGTATCTAATTCTTATATAACTACCTAATCGCACTAATGTTATAAATGCGAAAGTTTGTAAGTCTGTTTGTTTGTTACTTCATCACGTCTAAACCGCTGAACCGATTTAGATGAAATTCGGTATACAGATAGTTTGAGTCCCGGAAAAGGACATAAGATAGTTTTATCCCGGAAAATTTCATAGTTCCAGCGGGATAGTGAAAACCGAATTCTACGCGGACGGAGTCGCGGGTAACTAACAGGCTAGTATAAACTATTGCAGTACTTTTAACCGACTTCAAAAAAGGAGGTTATCAATTCGGTTGTATTTTTTTATGTTTGTTACCTTAGAACTCCGTCATTTATGAACCGATTTGAAAAAATGTATTTGCGTTCGTCTAGGAATGTCTTCAATTAGGTTCCATAAGCATCAAATCAGGATCTGATGATTAAATCTTAAGGAAATCGAGGGAACTCTTCAAATGTTGTAGGAACACCTATAATAAATTGGATATTTTAGTAGTAACTCGTGCATTTGCTTTTGAACTGTTGACCATCGGAGTTACTACTCAATAACAAGTATTTCACGGGTTGAATTTTAATTACTTTGACACAGTTGCTAAGCAATTTATTCTCCTCGTATTGCATATGGTAAAACGGGTGGTGAAGCACCAGGAGTCCTCAATAATGAACGTCTCTGCAACGGAAAAAGCAATCTTTCGTAAAAGGTGACGAGCAGTTGATATTAAACGATTGTATTTTAGATTATTTATAGTAAAAAGCGTGAAAAAAAATGTTATAACTAAAAATTGAACCGACTACAAAAAACCATGAAAATAATTTTCTACCAGTCTGAAGTCGGCCGGTGCCTCAGCACGAGCGAGCAGGAGTGATTGAAGCACAATATTATTATAAAGTGCGTAGGTGAGGTAGGTGACTATAGGTCCACTCCTGCTGGCGCGTGCTGAGGCACCGACCGACTTCAGACTCGTAGAAAATTAATTTAATGGTTTTTTGTAGTCGGTTAAATTTTTTGTTATATTTTTTTTTATGTGTAAGTATCTATCAATGTCTAATTATAATTTTAAGATTTTCTGTCTTCTCTTAGAAATCGAATCATAAGTATATGAACTTCACTAAATGGTGATTTTCAAGACAATGCACGAGTTACTCGTACTACAAAATATAGCCAAATATGATCGATACATAGATGTCTGTATGGCATCCGAAGAATTATCTCGACTTCTCCGAGATTCACTCATTAGATCCTCACATGCGGCCTAATTGGAAGTATTTTCTTTCCAACATTTTCTTTGAAATCGGTTCATAAATAACGGTGGTCTGAGGTAACAAACACAAAAACAAACATGCATATTTTATTTGGAACATTTCTTCCAGGTAAAAGAAATAGTGACATCACTAGGACTATGGAATGTGCGAGACACCAGAGCGGGCCACCTGTCAGGAGGTCAGAGGAAACGGCTCGCTGTAGGACTGGAACTCATCAGTGACCCACCCGTCATGTTCCTTGATGAGCCTACCAGGTGAGAATATTGACATTCCAGGGTCGAAAGGAAAACCTCTGGGCCAAGAAAAACGATCATAACAATTCTTTTACCCTCAGCCTATAACGTGTGACAGAAAAAAGTGGTGATAAGATAAGTGGTTATTCCGAGTACGTTAGACAATAAGGCCTCTTTAAGACATACGCTGTACCCATCCCAGCACAAATGTAACACTCGCTCACTTGTTGTCTGCATTCACGAATTTAGACGCATCAAGCTGCGAGACCTGTACTAAATAAGGTCCACCGTACAGACTTATACTCTGTTCCAACGGCAGGCGAAAACACGAACAATGAAGAAGTATATATATTTTATCCGATACACTTGTTTATCATTTCCTCTTAGTACAAACTTTCAAAGTATGGGCTGTTAGTGGTCAAGACAATAAAACTTGTTGTATCATGTTTTAGAATGACGTTGAGAGATACATGCGAAAGGCTGTCCATAGTACGTTTTTACGCCTGCCGTTGGAACAGACTATAGTTAAAAATTCCGTGAGAAGCGAATAAATTGAATGAATGAATGAAATTTTACAAAGTTGTACGAGAACAAGTCTGGCAACGTCGAGTATTCGGAGCCCGGACTTGCAAGTCACATACCGTGCTTTGTTTGTGACGTACAAGTTCTGATACGTTCCGGTGACAACAACTAGTAGTAGTTCATATAAATATCATTACGAGTGTTCCCTATATTAGCACGGTGGCGGTCCTGGTCTGGTACGGTCTAGAGAGCTAATTAATGGTTTCCAGCTCTTGTGAATCGACCTTAGGTCATGCCATCGTCTGTAGAAACGTGTGTTTTGTATATGGATGATAAATATTTGTATTATTTGTATTTTTTTTTCAGTAACATTATTAACAATCATTATGTTAGCCGAAAGACGGCCACTGCTGGACATAGGCCTCCCCCAAATTAGTTAGTTATTAACAAAAATGTCAATAAAACGACCATGTAAATATTTTGACAATATCAACTAGATAACCTTTATCAATGGTATCCAACCAAAACCAAGATGATTCACGCATTGGCCCCTTTTAGTCACCCACTGGTTTTATATTGCCCTATTAGATAGGAAAGTTAGAATAGTTTTCACTCTTTAGCGCTTTGGCCTGCGCCCGCGCTGTGCATTGACCCCTGTTTATAAATCACTAGCCTTTACCTGCAGCTTTCGCGTTAGAATTTAAAATTACAAAATTTTATGAAATTCCCAAAAATTACACATCTTTCGTGGTCCTCATTTACGCTTCAATGAAGAATACCCGTGTTAAGTAATTTTTTTTTCACATCTCTCCTTCAGAAAAGTAACTTTTCCTCCCTGGCGAGAGGGAGCAAAGTGCAACTTTTGTGGTCAAGGCTTTTCTAAGTATTTTATTGCAAATGCCATTTTTCGAAGTTGATAATTATAAAGACACGCCATTTTCTATGCTAGTTGTTCTTTAATAATATTTAGAATTATTTTTTTCAAGTTTATTAATTGCTCCCGAGTGGCTCATACAACTTTTCACACCGAGCAACATTAAAGTTTTAATTTAGAAAACAAGGAAAACATTAAAGTTTACTAACCACAGTGCGATAGACTCTATTTATGATAATATATGATGTGAACCATTTTTGGTTTCGAATGGAGAAACGCACTAAAACTGCAGAAACCATTTTCTATAAGTCACTCTTCATACATTTATTTCTTACATAGCAGATTTGTTTCTTCTTTTTTAAATATCAATAAAACAATGGTTTTATACATTATAGCAGGTGGTGCAATTTACAGTAGATTAGAGCAATACCAAGAATACATAAAACTAACACATACAATACACATACACAACAAATCTAAACACATAGACAGGTAGATAGATACTTGTGCAAAGCCGGGGTGAGCAGCTAAGAAAAAAATCTACAAAAATATATCCAAAACATAGTCCCCAATTTGAATTGTATCTGTCAGCCAAACGGAAACTTCAATAAATTTCAGAAGAGAACCAGACCCGTGCACAATTGGTGCGTTCATAAACACAATAAAGAAAGAAACCACGTTACATTCATCAGTCCAAACCAGGATTTCCTGTTCCTCGACTCCAAGAACAATGCACAAAGGTTCAACCTTAAGACATAATATATCAATAACAAGAATATTTGAAAAATCTAACTAACTTGTCTTCGAAGCACATTACTAAGTCAGTAGGCATTATTATTTTATTTTGAATGCCTACCTAAGTAATCTTGACTTAACCAGATTGATTAATTTCTGTGTGTCGCTTCTACAATGACCAGATATTTTATTGCACGACTGCCAAAAAAATAGTGAATTGTATGGAAAATTGGAAATTCATAATAGCTATGATCATCTATGATGCATATTTATAAATAGATTGAAATTCTAAACTGCCAATTTATTAGCTAACTCTCGTAGTTAAAGCGTGTTTGACCTTTGATGCCAGAAAAATCATAGTTATTATTTCTGTACATTTATCCATTATCCTTCCAATTTTCTTACAAGTATGACAGGACTTTTGTCCATTATGACTTGGTTTAGGGGCTGTGGCTTTAACCCGTCCACTACCTACACTGAGCCAAGTTTTTAACGATTTATAAATTAGTAGCCTACCAAATCTTTGTATGATTGTATTCAAAGCAGCTAATCAACTTTTTACAATTCCAGTGGCTTGGACAGTTCAATATCGAAGCAGCTAGTCTACTTGCTCCACCTGCTAGCCCGGCAAGGGAGGACAGTAGTGATCACTATGCACCAACCGTCAGCAGCTCTACTGTGCATGGTTGACCGGTTGTACGCAATAGCCGCCGGCCAATGTGCGTACATGGGTTCCGTGCCGAATCTGCTGCCATTCTTGGATCACATTGACCTTACCTGTCCGAAATTCAACAATCCTGTAGATTATCGTAAGTAGCAAATGGCCAATAAAGCTCTTTATCTAGATGCAGTTACACAAATAGTCAAAACATTCATCTAAATTATTCCAACTGAACCACAAACCGTTAAAAATAGGTCTTCTCTCGAAGAACTTTAACATGACTACAATACTATTTGCACGATCAGTAAATTGCAATATACCTACGTAATTTGATGATAACTCTATCCTTAAATTAAGACACTGAATCATCAAGATACAAATACAAATACAAATACAAATATTATTTATTGCACACCATAAAGCAGTAAAAAAACTTATAATATAAACACTTAGATTCACGGTAGACAATAGGCGGTCTTATCGCTTAAAAGCAATCTGATAAAAGTAAATAAACAAGTACCTAATGAAAACATTACTTAATTAATTGTACTCCTTAAAATAGATATCGCCGCTACTTTGAAAAAAGCTCGTAGGTACCTCAAAATCGTTTTTTTTTTTTAGTGAACTTAATGTACATTATTTTAAAGGTAAATTTTGATGACGTATTGATTTGAGAAACGAGATTTTTTCAAAGTAGTGACGATAAGTATGTATGAATTCATCAAACTGAATCTTTCATGAATCATCAACTGAAACTTTAAGGCACGTATCTTTTTTCCAGTTATCGAAATAAGCGTAGAGAAGGCTGATAAGCTAGTAGAATACTCAGAAAATGGACGAGACATGCAGTGGATTAATAGCATATCTCAAGAGACTGATGACAAATTAATAGGTAAAACTAATCGTGAGTCAGTTAGGTGATAACAGATCGCCTTAACGATTAATACTAATCTTATATTTTTTGCAGAAATATATAATGGTAGTTTATATGAGGAGGTGTTTCTGACAACGCTGCCGCCTCCAAAAGAAGATCCAACGAGTAAAATCATTTTGGCACTGAAAAGCACGTACGCGACAACTCCGTGGAAACAGTTCACGACACTAACAAGAAGGTCCTTATTAGTAAGTTTCTCAATCAATACTGGTTAATAATATCATTGTTGATACCCATTTCATTCACCTCCTCTATTTACGTAACACCTGTAATAGGACATCATTTTGATAAATTACGTAGGTACACTCACCAGCATTAAATATATGCAAGAAATAGAGTCTTATCCAGATATTTATGCACGCTTGTAATGCTTGTTGTGTCAGATATTGGTGCTGGTGACTGTACTCTTTGTAACTCCGACTGTTTTAACGAATCTAATAGTAGTTCCCACGCGGGCCCAGTGCGGATTGGGAACTTCACACACACCATTGAATTGCTTTGCAGGCTTGTGCGGGTTTCCTCACGGTGTTTCCCTTCACCGTAAAGCTCGTGGTAAATTTCAAATGTAATTCCAGACATGAATTTCGAAAAACTCAGAGGTGCGAGCCGGGGTTTAAACCCACGATCCCTGCTTGAGAGGCCATAGGTCAAACCACTCGGCCACCACGGCTTCTTAAATCATAATTTCTCTTAAATCATAATATTCAATTCAATCATTTGATTTAATACGAGTAAATGTTCATCCATAGTTCTAATATTATAAATGCGAAAGTGTGTGTGTTTGTATGTTTGTTCGTCTTTCACATCGAAACGGAGCGACTGATTGACGTGGTTTTTGGCTAAGAGATAGTTTATAGGCCAGAGAGTGACATAGGCTTCTTTTTATCCCGGAAAAATGCACAGCTCCCGAGGGAACAGCGCGCGATAACCGAATTCCACGCGGGCGTAGCCGCGGGCAAAAGCTAGTAGTTTACTTATATATTTATTTATTTCTTTGGTATTCCAGGCGATGTGGCGAGACCCTCAAAATACGCTGATGATCACAGGCATCCACTGTGCCATGGCGCTCTTCATCGGTTTCCTGTTCTTCAACATCGGTCAAGATGCAAAGTACGCCCGGGACAACTTCAACTTCCTCTACTTCTGCCTCATGTTCCTCATGTTCACCGCTTTTAGCGGGGTATCAATCAAATGTAAGTGTCCATTCATGTTTTTTTTTTTCGACTGGATGGCAAACGAGCAAGTGGGTCTCCTGATGGTAAGAGATCAACACCAGGGGTATTGCAGATGCGTTACCAACCTAGACGCCTAAGATGGGATACCTCAAGTGCCAGTAATTTCACCGGCTGTCTTACTCTCCACGCCGAAACACAACAGTGCAAGCACTGCTGCTTCACGGCAGGATTAGCGAGCAAGATGGTGGTAGCAATCCGGGCAGCCTTGCTCAAGGTCCTACCACCTGCAAAAGTGTCATGTATTTGGTAATCTAATAATGAATATATGACTTGGGGGTAATTAGTATTAAGTATTTTATTACATGCCACTGCTAGGTACGGTCACCTGCATTAATATCTGCCACAGCGGAGCGTGGAAAAATATCTGATACGTCTTACCGGTACTAGAAATAGAGTCTTATTAGATATTTATGCACGCTTTGTTGTGTCAGATATTAGTGTTACTGACTGTACAAGCGTCCTCTCAGAATGAGAGGGCTTTAACGGTAGTTCACTTCAAATTCAAGTCTTCTATTTTTAACTTTAATGGTCCTTTTTTTGTATTATTCTACAGTCGAGGATTCTGAATCACGTACCAGGGTGGATCCTTTGTGCTATTAAATTAATGTCATGTTAACATCCGTGGTCCGATACATTTGCCAAAAAAAATGCAGCGAAATTGATTACGAAAAGGTTCCACCCTGGTACGTGAGGCAGTTTCCTCTTTACAGAGATGGTGTGCATTTTGCTAATATATGCTAATTGTGTAAAACACCTATAAAACATCATCAATATAAAACATCGCGGTTTCCAACACGAATGTATTTATATCTATCAATACATTTGAGCAACATTATTTCAAAGAATAGGGATGTTGACACCATTAAAAAATAATTCGAAGACACGACTCCAGTAAAAAAACGTTTTTTTTTCGATTTATTTCGATTAACTGCAAAATTAGATTTTTTTCTTGCTTTAAAACAAATAAATAGTTAGTTGTTTGAGTTGGCGAACAAGTGACGTCATAAGTTGCTATTTCCATTCAAACTCTATGGAAGAGTTGTGTTTTGACAGCTCATAAAAAGTGAAGGAAAACATCGCGAGGAACTCTGCACAAACCTTCGAAGAAATTCAATGGTGCGTGTGAAGCGTTCCCGCGTGGGACCTACGGCCCAAGTCATCACATGAGAGGAGGCTACGTATATATGCTGGGATGATTTCTATACACATTCATTTTTTTATTTTTTTATTCCAGTCCCCGAGCAGTTCCCCGTGGTCCGACGCGAGCATTTCAACCGTTGGTACACAGCAGGGGCATACTATGCATCCACGCTGGTCTCAGCTCTACCGACGCAGACCGTATGCACTTTGTGCTACGCCTGCATCGCCTACTGGCTGTCCGGCCAGCCGCCAGACATAGTTCGGTTTCTAGGCTTCTGCACTATATTACTCATGGTGTCCTATGTCGCCCTCTGCATAGGCCTGCTCAACGGAACGCTGTTTAGCGTCAAGGTCTGTCTTTTTCTTCCACGAAGCACATACAGTAGTTTTATTTGGACACCAATATATTGCCCTCCTAAGCCAAAAGGCACTATCTCAAAAAAAACTGCTGTCAAATAAAAAAAACCGCATTCAAATCGGTCCACCCGTTTAAGAGCTACGGTGACAGACACACAGACAGACAGACACACATAGCGGTCAAACTTATAACACCCCTCTTTTTGCGTCAGGGTTACAAAAAAACAATCACTTTTGAGTTATTTATAGTCATACCATGTGATGCAGAATGTTTTAAGCTACACAATTAATGATACGAGTACTAATAACTCAAAAGTGTTTTTTGATATCGCGGCTTTTTTCTTAGGAGGGTAGTACTCATGAGTATTCGCGCGAACAGACCATGATTTGGGTATTAATTGATCACCTAATATAAATATTATAAATCATAAAGAATTACTTTGCTCATCCGCGACCTTACGATACGTCTGTGCAACAAATGTGTGTTCATGCAGCTTCTTCACTTCATTGTATGAACACACTTTTTTTTTTTTTTGTGGAGTCTACTTAAAAAAACCGGTTAAGTGCGAGTCAGTCGCTTACTACCCTGAATAAGCTGTCTGAATGGCACTTCTGTGCAACACATTCGACCGCAAAATAATTTTGATTGTAACAGGAAGAATTAAAGAATTTGAAGAAAAAATTACCAACTTTATAATTTTAAGTTCATAGGTCAAATATTGTATGTTGAGGTTTGAACCTCTAAAAATAAATGCGCGTAGCGTCGTTTATTGTTTTAATATTCCGAGTGTTCACTTTTACACTTTAATAATATTTTACTAACTTCTACAGTGTCATACAAAAACTGTTTATGTGTGGGCGCGCAAAATAAATATCACCAACCCAGGAGGTCAATAAACTGGTTGGCAGTTTCAACACATTTGTTACATAAATAGCTCGCACCACGTAACGCCTAGCTGTTCTTTGATTAAAAATGCTAATATGAGTAGCATCGTATGCGGAACGTCTAGAGAAGTTTGTGTGTATGTACATTATACACTGGGCCCTAATACACCTATAAAATACTACGGTACAATATTGAAACGGTACGGTACGGTATTGAAAAGATTGGCAAAAGATAGACACCACGATTTTCTGTGTATTATCATTTTACTAAACATTTTGCTTTTGGAAACATAAAAATTTAATCTTAGCACTGTTTTTTATTTACTATAGCACAAGGTTGATTTTCACCTTGAATGTGATATAAGTCGATGTGTTCAAAGTGGCGTTCATCATTAGATTAAAAGAAGACCGTATCTTATTTTAATCTAATGGCTGAATTTATTTATAAGTTTATAACTACAATACAATAGGTACATTACAAGACAAAGACTTTTTATTTGTACACCAGACATAGTAAGCGATAGGTACAGAAAACAGATACACAGAGAACTATTTATTGAGCAGTGTTTTGTTTTGCTTATTTTTCTAAAAAAATATATTAGGTATTATTTGTCGGATTTACAAAAAATAAATTGTAAGCATGCAGTTAAAATATCAGTATCTTTTAGATTTAGATTTTATCAATATGTTTAAGTTAAAAATTGGCTTACTGTAAAACTGCACATTTTGAGATAAAGAGCTCTAAAGAAAAGGAAATCTCTCTTAAATAATTCATTGATTCAGGCGTTTCTTTGCGGACGTCCATATCAATGAAATAAACTATACTTTACTTTGCTCCCTCCCCACAAACTATTGCTGCTAAAGGCGTTTTAGCGAAGAAGTTACGTAGTTTAGTAAAATTTTCTTAATATCTAACTACAACTAAAACAGAACCTGAATTCTGCATAAATTCTGCGTGCTACTGATAGCACGTCTTCTTGCTGCAGTTTAATAGATGTTTTTTTTTTTCAGAACGCAGTGGTCTTCGGTCCATTCGTCATAATGCCGTTCACGGTGTTCTCCGGTTTCTTTCTCCGCTACAGCGACGCGCCGTTATTCTTCCGCTGGCTGTTCCACATATCCTTCCTCAAGCACGGCTTCGCTGGACTCTGCATCACAATCTTCGGCTTGGACCGGCCCAACCTCCCTTGCTCAGACGTCTACTGTCACTACGCGTACCCAAGCCTCATGCTCAAAGACAGTGACATGTCGAAAGAAAACTATTCCCTAGTGGTGCTAGCTTTAATTGCCATAGTATCTGTAGTAATTTTTTGTTCGTACATCATATTGAAAATTAGACTCAAATGTAAATGGTGAGGTATTATTTAGGTTGTACTATGGTGTAATTTTTAAATTGTGAAATTAATGCGAATGGGAAATGCAAAATGTAATGAGATGTCAGCTCTTATATACATCTTGCGTTGCGCTGTTGCATAACTGTATTTTTATTGCTAGATTAAAGGCGAATACGGTTTAAAAGGAACATTGGATATTTTATTAATGGTTTAATAAGTGAATTAAAAAGGCTGTTTGTGTATTTCATTCCAAACTAATGATTAGGTACCTATTGAGTGTCATTATGGTTAACTGGTATCGTATCAATCACTATTTAATATATGTACAAAGTAAAATTGTGTTAAATGTGTTAAATTATGATGCTGATGTTTGACGTTCTTCGTTTTAGAAACAAGCGTAAGAGTTAGTGTCAAATTAAATAAAATGTTAAATAAATAAATAGGTACACAAGCAATTCTTGTGTATTTATTTCGGGATCTCAGAAATAGCTATAACGATTTCGATAAAATTTACTATGTGACAGTTTATGGAGGCAAATAATTGATCTAGCTTGGTCTTGTCTGTGGGAAATTCGTGATATGGAGTTTTTTTATTATGAGAGGGAGGTAAACGAGCAAGCGGGTCATCTGATGGGAAATGATCACCGCTACCCATGAGTACCAGCTACACTTGAAAGCCCCGACGTTGTAGTTTAAAGTATTAACCCGAGCGAAGCTTTATCGCCCAGGCTATATACTACACAGTGCAAAATTTTAATTCGAAATGCGTATCTTGCTGTCCCGCTGACGCTAATATTAGGTATTTAATACGAGAGTAAGAGGGACGGTACGATACGAACTTCGATTTTCGAATTTCGTAGTAGCCCCCCAGATATATGTATTAAATAGCGATGAGAAACCCATAAGTAAATTTTTTGTACGTCACAACTCTAGTGAGGCAACAAGTCATAAATAACTGCTGGAATAATTTTAAACATTGATTTAAGCTACAAATTTAGGGGCTGCCGACTGTGATGCCGTCTTCGTCTATTCGAACAAAACAAATAGAGACGGCATCACACCTAACCGCCAGTTAACACTAATCAATGGATGGTGAAACAGCCCCTTAGAATTAAAAGTTGTGTAGTAGGTAATTGAGCTCATTCAAGTGCCAATTTTCTTTATAAGTTCATGTATAGTAGAGCAGGCAGTTCGAAAACTTCATTTTAATTGATGATAACATAAATAACATAACATAAAATAATAAATAATAATGAAAAGCACAGGTGCACCTTTTTTTAAGGTTACCTTTTAATAAAAATAGTAGCCAGTTTTCCAATGTTTCGATTTGTCAATAATGTATAGACCTACCTATGTACCACTAAGAATGTTGAAAGTTGAAAGAACGAAAAACTTTATGACATTTTTAATAGTATTATCTGTATTTGTATTGGTCTTCTATTTTACGGTTTGAACTGCTTTCCCTACCAATGCATTAATCTGTGATTTAGTGCAATTGTAATTAAAATACCTAAGAGCTGTGTTGGGCCATTAATTTATCCGTGCCATTGTTTTGAAGAAAACCTTTAATTTAAAGAGTTCTATGCATTCTGTGACTTGCATATCTCCAGCATTATGTCACACTTCAAAAGAGTTGCAGCCTTGATATTCATCCCATAACATTATTTAGCAATTAAATTAAATATCATATTTTTTTACAGGACGAAATCTGAAACGACCTAAAACAGGAAGGAATGATTTCGAAAATACAAACTGAAATAACGTGTCTGTATCGTTATCCAGCGGTGGTGTAGCGTTATAGCACATGGCACGGAAAGCCGAGGACCTGGGTTCGATTCCCAGCGCTGGTCTTATTTTTCTGGTTTTTCTGTGCATCTATAATTCAGTTTGTATTTTCGATATAGGTTTTACGGGATGACCGTAAAAGTAACAAAAAATTTGGAATTGAAATGAAAAATACAAAAAGATTCCAAAAAAACAATCTTATGGAATGATTTCAATTTTCATCCAAACTCAGTTCAAAATATATGTATATGTATATACATATATGCATGTTCTTTAAATTAAAGGAATTTTGTAAATTGTATTATAGTTCTAAGTTTCATGTACACATTCCAGATTATTTACTATTTGAAACTTATATAAATCAGCATATATGAACAAATTAGTCCTTTACCAAAGTAAGCATGGTACTTCTATAGAGTACGACTATGTTATCATAATTATATTTATTATTTTGTGTGTTTTGCACCATGCATGTGTACCTATAATATTGTATAAAATTAATATTATTTTTACTAGAGCCAGCAAAACCAGTCCCTCTGGAGAAATATTAAGACAACAATGAAAATATACGCACCTCTAAAACAATAATGACATAATTGCATTTTTTTCCAAAAATTACTTAATGATAGAGTGGTCAAAAATCGATCAACTATAAATTTTTTCACCATTTATTTACTTAGATCGACAACGTTAATTTGCGTTGACGTTAGTGTTGTACTAGGGGTGATGTATAAAGGATACCCTTTTTTTACTGAAAAGTAAAATAAAGACTCAAATGGCTAAAGTTAGTCAAATATGCCATACAAAAATTAAAAACATTGCCATAATACATGAACAATGCTCTGCTTCTCAGGAAAACGTCTCAACTGACCTATTCTATGCATGAATAGAGCAAAAACCTTATTAAATAGTTCCCTGCTCATTCTTTCATAAATGATTCAATGAATCGCCCCTCTAAAACAACATTGACCTATTTGCATTTTTTGCAAAAATAACTTAATGATAGAAAACGGTAAAAAATCGATCAAAAGAGTTTTTCGCTTTTAGATAAAACGTTGAAAATTTGCATACAAGTCAATGTTGTTTTAGAGGTCCAAAGTGGACAATTTGATTTGATTTGAAAGTGTATGTACACTTCACTACGGGGGGGGGGTATGTCCAACAGTGGACGTCCTGCGGTTCATATGACGATGGTAATGATGACACATATATATATGTGTGTATGTATGTTATATGTATTCTCTTGTTGCGGTCTTGAGGTTACTTCTCGACAGTTTTTTTCGTAAATTTTTATTATTGTTGGTGAAATTTTTTGGTTGTTTTTTAGAAATCATGTGACACAGACGAATTAATATTTGTAAAAGTTGACAGGACATAAAGTACTTACGTAGGTACTGTGGGTAAGATGTAAGTCTTGGTTTGTTGTTGTTTACAAATAATTTAACTACGGAAGCAGTTTTATGTATTACGCATGTGGATTGGATACTTTTAAGTTGTGGAGATAAAACAAAATATTTTATACAGAGAAAATATATCAAGTAAGAAATTTTATGAGTGTGTTTACCTGTATACTCTATTCCCATTCAACGACCTTCCATTATAAACTTAACTTAATGAATGTTAATTGATGAACTATAAAAATAACTTATTACCTAAACACTGCACAAATTGTTATTGTTATAAGATAAACGTCCAAGCGTTTGACACGCCAATGCCCTACTGCTACTGTGACTTATATTGCTAATTGGGCCAATCAAACTATTTTACCGACACTTTGCGTTACCAAAAAATCGTACTTCCAACAAGATATTTCACGGTTTAATAGGTTGAACTTACGTAGGATGGCATGTATTCATGTACACCATCTATTAAATTACAGAAAAAACATGTTTACTTACAAAAATCCGCAATACGGTATTTGACAACTCCTGATTTTGCCATATCTTAATATTATTATGAAAATATAGATATACGAATAGTGTTTATCGAAGAGAAAATTTAAATCGGTTGAAAATTGGATTTATAGTGATTTTATTAAAATCTATATACCTGTCTCTTTCTCAAACGCTTTTCTCTATGCAGCAAGTATGGCAGTACTGGCGTGTGACGTCACATTCCAGTATGTCTTTCTCTGTCTAATCTTGAATTTCAAACCTTTATAACTTTGTTATTTGTAAAGGTAGCTTAAAATTGTTTTTCTATTCGATAACAGGCATTGTGTAGTTTTAATTTATAAAACATATACAAAATAGTCAAATACCGTATGTTTGAAAAATGTCGCGGACAGATTAGTGTGGGTAAAAAAGTTGATTGGCCCAATCACATAGTTAAAGGTGCCTACTATTGGGAGAGTGACGATCACACATCTGTTTAACTTATAATTTTTACTGAAGAAAAAGGGCTCGCTATGGCGCTTACTTTTTACCGTCGACGCGCGTCTGTATCGATAAAAACGCGATATGCACGAAAATTGTATGGTTGCCCTCTCTTGCGTTTATTTATTTTTTCTGATAAATGAAAAGTATTTAACATATTTTTTTCGAAAAATCACCAAAGTTAAGTATTGTCAAAGTATTTTACTAATATTTCAATTAGGGAATGAAATAAAAGTATAATTTAACAGTCAAACTAAGTCAGAAGATGCTTCTACAATCTTATCAGTACTCGGTCATGTATGGTGCTCGAAGCCCGATTAAAAGATAACCTTTGCCCCTTCTTGACATACTCGTAGTTGGCGTTATCTTGAATGTAATTTTTGGCTATCCGTAGTCACCATATCCGTCCGTCTGTCCGCGGCGTCAAAATGTTAATCCTAGAAGGCATCGGCATCGAATCAGGAATATGAACAATTTAAGAATATGGCTAATCAGGAACAAATCTTTTTAAGCACCTTTAAAGCTACGATGTTTATGATACTCGTAGCGACTGTACAATACTTTTAAGTATGGACACGGCACAGGAATACAGAAGTGTACTACTGATTTTCATAACGATCAATCGGTTGTGTAGCGACTCAGAACTTCACCGACATCCTACTAAGCTCAGTTTAATCTTTTACAGTTCAAAGACAGTGCAGATAGTGTTAAGGTATATCGCACTTTTATCATTCCTTATCAATATACTAGCTTTTGCCCGCGGCTTCGCCGGCGTGGAATTCGGTTATCGTGCGCTGTTCCCTCGGGAACTGTGCATTTTTTTCGGGATAAAAAGTAGCCTATGTCAATCTCAGGCCCAAAAACTATCTATATGCCAAAAATCACGTCGATTCATCGCTCCATTTCGACGTGAAAGACGGACAAACATACAAACACACACACTTTCGCATTTATATTATTAGTAAGGATTTTACCACCGTTTTATCTGAAAATAATAGATACGAGTATTTATATGAAAAGGGTCACATCAGCAGACTCAAGGTTTTACAGATATCACAGTTTTGCGTCTGTTTATCAAGCACGGGTGACCCATAACAAAGTAGATGTTTTATTTTTCGGTTTTAAACTGATTAAACTTGTGTAAGAATAATAATCAGTAATCAGGCACTATTGAAATGCTGCACATATAATTGAATTAAAGAAATGCTGACTTTGTTTAAAATTCTAATTACTTAAGCCTTTCACTTATATCTTTTTTTTTTCAAATTATCGCTTTAATCCGATGTCCGTCCATTTGTAGATAAATACATTGTTTGTTACCTACTTTGCGTCCATTGCGATAGTGGGAGTAAAAGTAAGACGCCGGAGTGCATTGCAGCCGTAGTAAGTCTAGTCATTGGTTCGTATTATAAATACTTGCAATATATAGACGATTAATCTATCTTGCGTGAATTGTGAGAAACGCCGCATCCGTTCTCCACTAGTAGCTACGGCAGATTATTTAAAACCAAATGGACGTGGAGTCCAGAAAAGACGATATCAGCAATGAAGACTCAAACCTCGTGGTGTTTCTGGATACAGTGTACAAGGAACAACGAGGGTCAGGTCAGTTAGCCGTTTTTCTAAATTCTTTCCCGAGTTTCTAAAATTTTCATTCATTCCCCATTTCTAAACGAAGTAGGTATTTATGCACTACCTACTACCAATAAGTTTGTATCATTTCATTACAAATGGTGTTTATCTTATAGGTGTACCTACTTTCACTTTTTGAAATTACACTGTGAACCGATTATTATCAGTTTTTTTTTATTGATAAATGGTAAAGGTAAACAAAATCTGCATATTTATTAATCTCAGTTAAAAGAAATAGCAAAGTATTTTTCAACCAGGGGTTTTCGTTTTGTTTTCAATGTGAAAGTGACTTTGTTTATTACAAACTCCAACTCAATGAGGGCTATCGCGTATGAATTCGCCACTAGAGGCGCTAGTGTAGCGTGAGGTCTCCGAAATGTCAAATCTCCTGGTTTTTGGGTGAGCTACGCGGGTTTATTTATAGTTAGAATAATTTTGTGAATATTTTGCAATATCTGAAATTAACTATGGCAAATATGCGTTCCGGGGCAATGAATGTCTGTGTTTTGAGACAGTTTTGTCTTTCGGAAACCTTTGTCCTCCCTTTTTCCCGAACAAAACGGGGACTATGCAACACTGTGGCATGCTCGATATTTTTATGGTACGGTTTTAAGGTGTATTAAATATGATTTTAATATAAACTTTGTTTTCACACCCGTAAAAACAGACTTTGAAAGCCATACTTAAAAACCTCACGCAACAGTGCGCCATCTAGTGAGACAAAAAACGATAGCCCTCATTGTGTGCTCCAGCGCATTATGTACTTATGACGAAGCTAAACAGTCGCGTAATGATGCTATATACATAACCATATAATTGCGATATAGCCAATATAACTGTATGTGTATTATCACTGCTATATTTGCTTAGTTTTAGATTTATTTTACTTTTTGGCTCTTTTTTCATTTACTACGTGTCTACTCCTGTTTTTATTGTCCTGTCAATCGTTCAAAGGTTAACTGCAAAAGATCCTTTATGGGATAATTTCGCATTTGTAGGTACATAGATCTCTCATTGTACACTGTTATTTTTATGTGTTTTATATGTATGTACAACAAAGAGTTATACAAATACAAATAAATCCAAATTAAGGTTAACGTACCAGTCCTCTTCATTGTCCCAATAGTTGGCATCTTTAATTTTGTCATTATCAACAGAATAAAGGTGACCACAGGGTGATGTATAGGCCCTAGCGTGTCGAGCACCCGGACGTTTACCTTTTAATGGTACTCAAAGTATAAGAAGTCTACGTTTTTTAAAATCAAAATTAATTCCGTCAGTAAAATAGTCTATGTCCAATATTTAAGATAGGTACCTACTTTCCTTCCATGTGGCGTAGCCGTGGGACAACCTGTTTATATTACTTAAAGGTATCAACACTTTACAGACAGAGGTAGATGACTAAGGGGTCAAGGGAATTTTGAAGTAGTGATGTGTCGGACCGTTTGTTTATACGTTCCGTATATTGTTTGTTTAACCTACACACGTACCTAGAGCTTGTAGTCCCTATGCCTTCCTAAAATGGAATGCCAATGGAGGCGCCTCGAGTAGAATGCCCAATAAGTCTAGGGGTTTGATTTTGATTAATAAGGTATGAAAGCAGCGCGAGCGGCGACGCGCAATCACGACTTTTATGAACCATTAGCCAAATAGTATGTGGTCTACCCTAAAGCAAAGTCTAAAAAACTTACATTTTTTTACACTGTGCCTAAAGGTGATAAGCGTATGCATGTCACAAAACAATAATACCAATAGACGTGTCTCTCAACTTGAAAGTTCGATTTTAGCGACATTTTCATTTGATAGGATCTTGTTTAAAAATTGATAGACCGCTTATTTGGCTGATGGTACCTAGGTATGAGTAAGACGATGAAACAAAAGCTCTGTCTTGAGGGCTAAACCAGAATCTATTTTTTTTGTAATAACTATTCTACGTGTTTACTGTATTGAAATTAGCTAAGTATTTTGACTCTTAGGGATATAAACAATAATGTTCCATGCGAAGGGCGATTATTCAAGCGTTTCAACCGCCTCGTTTTTCTGTAAGTACACATTTTTTACGAATCGACTAAATTTTGATGTCGTTTTCGATTATTATTCCTGTATTTCTACCAGATAACTACAAAACTGTATCCCGTAAAATCCATAACGAAAATACAAACTGAACAATAGATGCACAGAAAAACCCGAAAAAGAGACCAGCGCTGGGAATCGAACCCAGGTCCTCAGCATTCCGTGCCTTGTGCTATACCTCTACACCACCACTGGACAGGAGTACAGACACAAATTTCTCCTATGCACCACATATCTCAGCTTGTTTGTTTCTTATTTAGTCACTTAAGCAGCGACACTAGCGACATCTGTTTTCGCTAGTATCTTGCCTGTTGACTTTTAATTATTTTTGCTAATTTGGTTATATGTTTCCGTCATTCCAATCTGACCACAGAATAATTAAAACATATTATGATAACAACAACAACATTATTATAATTTGTGTCAACGTAGGTATTCGACATCGCCAAATACGCAACGAATATACTCAATCAAGAAGTTTGGTGCGCTCACCTCACACTCTTGCGCAGATTGCATAAAGTTAAAGCTGTCTGTGTTATTCGGCCATAGTAAGAAAGGGACAAAATGTTTCGAGAGGAATAAAGTAGAGTAGGTACAATATAGTATTGTTGGGTTGACTGTTTGGCCTTTACTGATAGTATTTTGCTTGGTTTACACCAGCTTAGTAACTTAACTTACGTAACTTACTTAACGTAAGTTTACTTTCAGTTTTTACATACGTGTAAACACTGAATATTAAAACAACTATAACGCACAGAAGAATAAGGATTTTTTAATTCATGAAGTGCTTATTAATTACTGCAACTACAGGCGAAAATACCAGACAAGACCATACCTACCCGCAACTAAAATAAAAATCGAGTTGTGTAACAGTAAAATGTGAAGTGAAAATTCACAGTGAGATATTGCACTTGTAGCATTCTCGCACACCGATATGTAAACAGCTATGTACTTTTCACTTGTGCCTCTTCAGGAAAAGTCCCTAATTATCTACAATACATTGTATAAGTATGTCTAAACATTGACATGAACAAGTACTGAGCTCATGTAGACCTAGTATTTTGTTCGTCACTTTGATAATGAGTAAAGTAAAATAAGTTGATAGCGCCAGTCACTTGTAAACATTGAGTCCGCGTACGCGCAACTTATACGCGCGTGTCACACAGTTCCAAAAATCGTTAGTTATGTCTATCATTGAAATAAATGAATGCAACACAAATGGAAGCAGTGACGTCACAAGTTTTTTGGACGTCAGATTGACGGGAAAAAAACATTTTGGTAAATTTAGATGGTATATTTTAATTTAAGTAGTTAGTACAATTCCTCTTTAACCGACTTCAAAAAAAGGAGGAGGTTATCAATTCGGTTGTATTTTTTTTTAATGTTTGTTACCTTATTCTAAGTGTTTTTATTTTCGTTCATATTTATATTAATAAATATTTATATTTTTTATGGATATGAATC
Source organism: Choristoneura fumiferana (assembly GCF_025370935.1). Classification (NCBI taxonomy): domain Eukaryota; kingdom Metazoa; phylum Arthropoda; class Insecta; order Lepidoptera; family Tortricidae; genus Choristoneura; species Choristoneura fumiferana. The sequence goes on along the minus strand of NC_133481.1, from coordinate 12,446,227 downwards.
CATGAGAATGCATAATTTGAATTTTGGTTAGTATTAACTGATGGTTTAAATCTGGAAAAAGAATGTATCCAGTCAGTCAGAGATTGACTGGATTTTAATCACGTGTACAGATAATGCAGTTATTCAAGTTACCTACTGCGAGCACAGATCATCTATATATATATATATATATAAAAGAAGAAACTGACTGACTGACTGGCTGACTGACTGACTGACTGACTTATAGATCAACGCACAGCCCAAACCGCTGGGGCTAGAAACTTGAAATTTGAAATATATGTTCCTTAATAGATGTAGACGCGCACTAAGAAAGGATTTTTTGAAATTCTTACGGGATAGGGAAATATCTAAACTTTTTTCGCTTCTTTGTTTGTAGTCGAATCTCTGAAACTATTGAGCCGATTTTAAAAATTCTTTCACCGTTAGTAAGCTACACTATTTTTAATTGATATAAGCTACTTTTTATTCGGGATAATGCAAAATTCCCGCGGGATAGAAATAAATTAATTCAATTTCGGAGCTGATTTTAAAAATTCTTACACCGTTAGTAAGTTACACTATCCTTGATTAATATAGGTTACTTTTTATCCGGGATAATGCAAAATTCCCGCGGGATAGAAATAAATTAATTCAATTTCGGAGCCGATTTAAAAAAATCTTACATATTATGTGATATGACTATCCCCAAATGACAAAGGCTATTTTTTCTTCGGGAAATTACAAAATTCCCATGGGATAGAAAAAACCGAATACAACTTCGAGGATGATTTTAAAAATTCTTTCACCAATATAAAGCTACACTATTCCTCATTAGTATAGACTACTCTTCTTCGAGAAAATGCAAAATTCCCGCGGGATAGAAATAAGTGAATTCAACTTCGGGTCTGATTTTAAAAGTTCTTTCACCAAAAGTAAGCTGCAGTATTCCTGATTGACATAGGTTACGTTTTTCCGGGAAAAATAAAAATTCCCGCAGGATAGAAATAAGTAAATTCAACTTTGGCACTGGTTTTAAAAATTCTTTCATATGACTATCCTCGATGTCAGGCCACTTTTTTTCAAAAAATCCAAAATTCCCATGGGATAGAAAAAACTGAATTCAACTTTAGAGCAGATTCAAAAAATTCTTCCACTAATATAAAGCTACACTATTGCTGATTACTCTTCTTTGGGAAAATGCAAAATTCCCGCAGGATAGGTAGAAGCAAGTAAGACAATCCAAATTCGGAGCTGATTTTAAAAATTCTTTCACTAATAGTAATCTGCAGTATCTCTGATTGACATAGGCTGCTTTTCTACGGTAAAATGCAAAATTACCGCAGGATCGAAATAAGCAAATTCATCATTGGGGTTGATTTAAAAAAGATATTTTACCAATTGGGAGCTACATTATCCAGGAAAACGTAAAATTCCCGCGGGATAGCAAAAAGTTAATTCAACTTCAGGGTTGATTTTAAACATTATTTTACCAACTACTAGCTACACTATCCCCGATTGATGTAGGCTACTTTTTCCCTGGGAAAATGCAAAATTCCCGCGGGATGGCAGTAAGTAAATTCAACTTCGGGGCTGATTTAAAAAATTCTTTTACCAATAGAAAACTACACTATCCTTAATTGACATAGGCTACTTTTTCTCCGGAAAAATCAAAATTCCCACGGGATGGAAATAAGCGAATTCAACTTCAGAGTTAATTTGCTAATAAGTATGCAGTACCTAACTTAAAGATTACTCATCGGGTTGTGCATAATAAAATCAATAATATTAAGAAAGCGTAATTTTTGTGTGATTATCCGTTCTTATTTTTATCTTTTACCTAATTTACAAAATATTGTGTACAGTGCAATTTCGTACTTCACACTTTCGTACTTTGCATAAAACTTTTCATAAACTAGCTTCAAAACTGGTAAAAAATGTTGTTTATAGCGAAGTACTGTAGTCAACTGTTAACTATCGTTTACGGCAGTACTTCGCTATGCACACAGATATTCATGTCACAATTATAACGGGGGTTAAATAAAACATATGCCTTTATAACTAAAGTACACGCGGACGAAGTCGCGGGCAAAAGCTAGTAAATTATAAACTAAGTTGGATGCACACATGTAGGCGTTACAGATAACTAATATTACTAATGTGTTACAGTGTAACAGTTACATACACTAACAATACTTACTTACTAGATAAGATAAGAGTGCATTAACACACAAACAGGCAATTACTTGGATCTAGACGGCATTTATTACCGAAAGTTCATGACTTTTTCTCAACTTGACTCGAGAATCGTTTTTTTGGGTTCCATGCCTCAAGGAAAGAGGAACCATAAAATACCACTTATTCTCAGTCTGCATAACAAGGCTCTTTTTCCCAGGAACTCGTAAAGGAATTTAAATAAATATGAAAAAAATATAATTAGGTATAGTCTCTATCAGCTGAAAAAACAATCGGTTCATGCGATCAAAGAGTTTGCCGAAGCTGTGGAAATGGTATGGTTTGTTGGCATTCTGGTCGAGTGTGGATTTTTGAACATAGACCAAAGGATTGATGCGACTACTCCGAAATTCAAATTTCGAACTGCGCATCGTGCCTTCCCGCTTACACTAATATAGTAATAATGTAATTAATACATTTAAAAGGAGCGAGAACGGTACGGATAAGCTCTCGCAAGCGATGTAAAGGTAACTTTATAAAAAACATAACTTTAAGTTATTTTTCTAGCCTGGATAAGAAAAAGCCAGGATGAATCAGAAAAGATTCAAGTCATCCTGAATGGTGCCTGTGGAGCTCTTAGACCTGGACGCCTGACCTTCATCCTTGGGCCTTCGGGAGCGGGCAAGACCAGTCTCCTCAAAATATTAGCGAAACGAAAGTAAGTACTGGTAAGGCACAACACATTACCACGCTGCGGTTGGGGATAGGTCGTAAGTCAAAGTACCTATGCCACGACGTGATCCTAGATTTCGGATAGATAAATAATTAAATTCTAAATTTAATTTATCACTTATGTAAAAGCTGCGTCTTGTGTGTGCGTACAAAATATGAAGCCTTTGATTGGAACACTTTTTTTCAAGATTGCACTAGGTCGAAGACTGGGCGGGTATTTTATACTTAAGTTTTTGTTACTCCCGCTTAGTTTTTTCTCTACATATACATTATTAAATTTAATCTGATAGGCTTAAGAAACCAACGATATAACAGATAGATTACAACAATTCAATGACTCTTTATTGAACACCAAACATAGTAAGTACCTTGAAAACACTAGTATATAGAGTAGAGACAACAATAGCAGGGATTCTTTTGATCTTTTTTTCTTATCGTTGCAGAAAAAAGGGAGTTAAAGGTTCGCTTTACGGAACTGATCGGAATACGGTACTCGTGGCACAACACGCCAACCTTATTGACACTCTTACAGGAAGGGAGACCCTCAAATTCGCAGCTAGCCTCAAACTTCCAAAAGCTAATTCCAGAGAACGTGAGCATGCGGTAAGTAAAGTTTTTCAAATCCAATAGCGATAAACCTACAGAAAAAACATCTAAGCGCCAGTCGACCTCGTACAGTTGTATTTTGATAGTAGGTATATATAAAAACACCAATATCTCTAAGTTATAGCGTCAAGTCGGGCCGAAAGATAATAATATTAACTTTGGAATTTAAAAATCCAACCATCTTTGCACTATTTCTCGAACTGCAAATTATTAAGCGACTTTTTGTGTGAATTTGCAGTTTGCGCTTGAAGTATATTTTCCTTTGCTCATATTTTAAGTCCATGCTGCTTTCCATCAATTTCACGATTCTAGGTCAATGGGTTGTATGTAAGAGCTGATTTCCACTTGCATGTCGGGCCGGGATTTTAATCGGAGATTCCAGTGGCAGAACATTTTATATGAAGCTATTTACACTTGTCCGACACCGATTTTCTATAGAAATTACCCATATCCGACACGACAACCCGACACCCGACAAGTGGGAACGGGCTCTAAGTTAGTAAGAAGAACTATGCTTCAATTTACTAGATGTTTTATATTTACCAAAGTGTCAAAACATGACAAACAGATACAAACAGACAGACGAACAGCGAAGTAATCCTTGTAGGGTTCCGTTTGTTCCTTTTGAGGTACGGATCGCTTACAATGAAGAGCAAGTTGCAAACATGGCAATTAAATTACAGGATCATTCAAACAAAAATCAAGGTGTCATATGAACAGGATACCTCCGTAAACACTAAAGAATCACTCATCGTACTGAGGAAAAAGAAGAACCATTAGCCCCAAGTTCATCATGTTTGTTTCATTTCAGATCGAGACAGTTTCAGCACAGCTTGGCATTCAGGATGTACTTCACACTAAAGCGGGACGGATGTCTGGAGGTGAGCGAAAACGACTGACAATCGCGTGCGAACTGCTCACCAATCCCACCATCATGTTACTGGACGAACCTACCAGGTACAATATGGTAGAATATTATAAAAAAAATTCTACAATGCGCGCTCATGAAAGCGCATCGTTCTTCGCAGCAAGTCATTGATGTCTTAGTGTGCGTGACTGACGGTAACGCCAGCGACTAAGGATGCTTTTGTGCTACTTTGTGCGTACACATATTAAAGAGATACATTTAGAAATACATTTGTAAAAAGTGGGCGGGTTCGACTTCATCAGTGAATGAAAAAAGAATGGCTTTTTGAAATTATATAGCTCGAAATTGTTGAATAATGAGGGCTATCGCGTATGAATTCGCCACTAGAGGCGCTAGTGTAGCGTGAGGTCTCCGAAATGTCAAATCTCATAGTTTTTGGGTGAGCTACGCGGGTTTATTTATAATTAGAATAATTTTGTGAATATTTTGCAATATCTGAAATTAATTATGGCAAATATGCGTTCCGGGGCAATGAATGTCTGTGTTTCGAGACAGTTTTGTCTTTCGGAAACCTTTGTCCTTCCTTTTTTCCGAACAAAACGGGGACTATGCAACACTGTGGCATGCTCGATATTTTTATGGTACGGTTTTAAGGTGTATTAAATATGATTTTAATCTAAACTTTGTTTTCACGCCCGTAATAACAGACTTTGAAAGCCATACTTAAAAACCTCACGCAACAGTGCGCCATCTAGTGAGACAAAAAACGATAGCCCTCATTGTGCTGATTTTGAAATACGAGTAGAGTAGAAAGTTTCTAGTACGTACAAAAGAAATACTTATTCACTTCTCATGCTCGTAAAGTTGATATTTATGCTGGATCTAGGCGACATAAAATGTATGCTCTAGTATGGTTCTAGTGCATAAAGTAAAATCTTCGTCTAAGACCAAGGTAATCGGGTGACAATAGCCACAAACAAAAAAGTTTCTATATATTTTTTTAATAATTTTATTTTATGTAAAACTAAAAATCAATCAAATTAATCAAAATAAATCAATAAAACTAAAAATTTATAATTAAGTATATAGTATTCCATAAAAAATAAAAAGTACCTAGCAACTGAACTATAATTTCCACTGTTGCTATTTAATTTCCTCTCATCGAAGTGTAAAATAGAGTGTAAAACCCGACCATTAAACCCATTTTCCCCTTGACGTATCCACCCTGGCTGTACCGGCTCGGGTGGCTATATGAACGCCTTGGGTAAAATGGCTCGCTTTATGCTCTTGTTGTACAATCTACTATTTCACTTCTCATGCTCGTAAAGTTCGTGTTTATGCTGGATCTAGGCGACATAAAATGACTTTTTATGCTCTAGTGCAAAAAATAAAATCTTCGTCTATGACCAAGGCAATCAGGTGTAAACAGCCACAAATAAAGAAGTTTCTACATATTTTTTTAATTTTTTTATTCTATATATATAAAAGAAGAAACTGACTGACTGACTGACTGACTTATAGATCAACGCACAGCCCAAACCACTGGGCTAGAAACTTGAAATTGGAATATATGTTCCTTACTAGATGTAGACGCGCACTAAGAAAGGATTTTTCGAAATTCCCACGGGATAGGGAAATATCTAAACTTTTTTCGCTTCTTTGTTTGTAGTCGAATCTCTGAAACTATTGAGCCGATATTAAAAATTCTTTCACCGTTAGTAAGCTACACTATCCTTGATTGACATAGATTACTTTTTATCCGGGATAATGCAAAATTCCCGCGGGATAGAAATAAATAAATAAAATTTCGGAGCTGATTTAAAAAAATCTTACATATTATGTAATATGACTATACCCAAATGACAAAGGCTACTTTTTCTTCGGGAAAATATTAAATTCCCATGGGATAGAAAAAACTGAATGCAACTTCGGGGATGATTTTAAAAAATCTTTCACCAATAGAAAGCTACACTATTCCTCATTAGTATAGACTACTCTTCTTCGGGAAAATGCAAATTTCCCGCGGGATAGAAATAAGTGAATTCAACTTCGGGTCTGATTTTAGAAGTTCTTTCAACAAAAGTAAGCTACAGTATTCCTGATTGACATAGGATACGTTTTTCTGGGAAAATGAAAAATTCCCGCGGGATAGAAATAAGTAAATTCAACTTTGGCACTGCTTTTAAAAATTCTTTCATATGATATAATATGACTATCCTCGATTGACATAGTCCACTTTTTTTTCGGAAAATCCAAAATTCCCATGGGATAGAAAAAACTGAATTCAACTTCAGAGCTGATTTTAAAAATTCTTCCACTAATATAAAGCTACACTATTGCTGATTGGTATAGATTACTCTTCTTAGTCCTTAGTATAGATTACTTTTCTTCTTCCGCAGGATAGGTACATAGAAGTAAGTAAGACAATTAATTCGGAGCTGATTTTAAAAATTCTTTCACTAATAGTAATCTGCAGTATCTTTGATTGACATAAGCTGATTTTCTACAGAAGAATGCAAAATTCCCGCAGGATCGAAATACTTAAGTAAATTCATCATTGGGGTTGATTTAAAAAGATATTTTACCAATTGGGAGCTACATTATCCCTGATTGGCATATGCTTCTTTTCTCCGGGAAAACGTAAAATTCCCTCAGGATAGCAAAAAGTGAATTCAACTTCAGGGTTGATTTATTTATAATTCTATACCTAACTCTACCTGAACAGTACCATGACAGGCTACAATATGTGTCTCATCGACAATTAAAAATATTAAAATAGATCATTAACATTAATTCATATCCGCGGGGACTTTACAATTTCTCGAGATACAATCCTATATCCTATATCGTGTAGGAAGACGCCGGCAAAAGAAACGCGTAGTACTTTAACGTCTTTAACGTTTCAGCGAAACAGAGTTTCAGAGTTGTACGAATTATGAATTCCAAAATGTACACCATTTGTCTAAAACAACGTCTTACTGTATCTATAATTTCCATATAATCCCCCAAAAAATCAATCAAATCACGAAAAAAAAGGATCGCAGAAAGTAAATGTATGTTAATGTTACCCCAAATTTAACGCGAGCGAAGCCGCGGGCAAAAGCTAGTCTATATATATAAAAGAAGAAACTGACTGACTGACTTATAGATCAACGCACAGCCCAAACCGCTGGGCCTAGAAACTTGGAATTTGGTACAGGGGTTCTTTTTATGATGTAAGTGAGCACTAAGAAAGGATTTTTAGAAATTCATCCCTTAAGGGGGTGAAATAGGGGGTGAAGCTTATATGGAATTTTCTCATTTCTGGACTTAGAAGTATGAAAATAGGTGTATAAGTTCTTGGTTACAATTAAAATTATCTGTGTAAGTGAAATAGATTAAATTCCCCCATAAAGGGGTAAAATGGGGGGAAGGGGGTAAAGTTAGTATGGAATTTTTCTCATTTCTGGATTTAGAAGTATGAAAATAGGTATACAAGTTCTCGATAAAAATTAAAAGTTATCTGTGTAGGTGATTATAACGGGGGTTAATACACCTATAAGTTCTTGAATTAAAACATAAGCCCATATTTAACTAAAGTACGCGCGGACGAAGTCGCGGGTAAAACCTAGTTTTATATAAAACTAAAAATCAATCAAAATAGATCAATAAAACTAAGAATTTATAATTATAATAGTAATGCGTGCACAATAAAAGGTACTTATTAAGTATATAAACAACTGTTTCCACAGTTGCTATTTCATTTCCTCGCCATCGAAGTTAAAAGCAGAGTGTAAAACTTGAGCATTAAACCCATTTTCCCCTCAAAGTGTCTATCCACCTTCGCCGTACCGGCTCGGGTGGCTATATGAACGCCTTGAGTAAAATGGCTCGTTTTATGCTCTTCTTGTACAATCTACTATTTCACTTCTCATGCTCGTAAAGTTCGTGTTTATGCTGGATCTAGGCGACATAAAATGACGTTTTATGCTCTAGTGCAAAAAATAAAATCTTCGTCTAAGACCAAGGCAATCAGGTGTAAACAGCCACAAATAAAGAAGTTTCTACATATATTCAAAAAAAAATTATATAAAACTAAAAATCAATCAAAAGAGATCAATAAAACTAAGAATTTATAATTATAATAGTAATGCGTGAACAATAAAAGGTACTTTAAGTATATAAACAATTGTTTCCACTGCTGCTATTTTATTTCCTCGCCATCGAAGTTAAAAGCAGAGTGTAAAACTTGAGCATTAAACTCATTTTCCCCTCGACGTGTCTATCCACCCTCGCCGTACCGGTTCGGGTGGCTATATGAACATCTCGGGTAAAATGGCTCGTTTTATGCTCTTCTTGTACAATCTACTATTTATTTGAGCTACAGTTTTGCAGTAGTAGGTTGATTTTTAAAATCTTAAATAATGTTTTGTTCCAGCGGTTTGGACTCCGTGTCATCCATGTCAGTGGCGCGGGCTCTCCGTACGGTGGCGGGCAACGGTCGCACGGTGGCTTGCGTGATCCACCAGCCATCCTCCAAGCTCTTTACTACCGCTGACGACGTTATACTGATGGCGGAGGGACGGACGCTGTACGCAGGCGCGATCGACGACGTCCCTGATATGCTTGCTCGGGCAGGTTTTAGATGCCCACAGTATTATAATATGGCTGATTATTGTAAGTAGAAGTGGGTGAAGACTAGACGTATGCACTATGCCTCTATTTACACTATACGTGACAGACGACAAATAATTATTCTCCTCCAGCCCCATATCTCAAAATATTAAAATTTTATCTCTATCTCTTTGTGTCAGTATCCAACTCTCATAGTTAAGGCTATCATATCGTACAGTCGAGTTCATAAACTTGTGAGCAAAAATTTGATCAAAAATATCTGAACACGACTCTATTGTTAACGGCGTAGAAGCGTGTTCAGATATTTTTGATCAAATTTATGCATACAAGTTTATGAACTCGACTTGTGAGACTACTCGACTAATTAGTGAGATTAACAGCATATTTTTGCAAACAATGAGTATTTAAATTATTTACTAAGTGCTTGGTCACTATGCAGTTAAAAGTGTGTGGGTTTAAAAATGATTGTGACTGATCCATTATCAGTTACTGAGGGTGTATATGGGTTTGGTTCTGCTAACGTCACCAAAATCACCTGTATAATACTGTGCTCCAGATGTACCTTAATTAAACGTATTTAAGACTCTTTGATACTTTGCCTTTAAGTAGATGTTTCTTGTAATAGAACATTTTCTTAGCTATATTCCTAGCTTTCTTTGTATAATATCTTCAGAGCAACTGGATTCACACTGGTAAAAGCTTCCTAAATATTGAAATTAATTTACTAACTTTATTGCAATATCGTTAATTATTATCGGTCATGTTTTGACATGTATTTAGAGATAATCGAAGTATTTGTTTAACCATTGCTCATTTTAGTTCAAATTGATGATTTTTTTTTGTCGATATGTATACCTACTAGGTACTAATTGTTGTAGCTAACAAGACTAAGTGCTTTCAGCAATGCCGTTATATTGACTGCAAGTCCTATAAATTAGACTTTTTGATCATAAACTTTGACTCCTCCGTTCCATTATCACCCTTACAGCATGTTCTATGAAATTATTAAATTTGAGTGATCAGAGTGACCTCTATCTAACTCTGATCTCGATATCCACTCCAACAAGAATTTATTTCTTTCAGTATTAGAAATTGCAAGTGGCGAACATAATGGTAATTTATCTTACATAGAAAATGAAGCAAAGAGCTATACTATTGAAATGAGTAAAATTGCAAAAAATGATGTCATCATTAAAAATGGAAAAGGTAAGGACCATAATATTAATTATTTAACTTCCAACATTCAGTTTCAATCTATTTTGTGTCTAAGTTGGTTTATATTTATGTGGCGGGTGGATAGGTAAGCATAGCCAACTAAGAAATTTATTTGTAAAATTCTTATTTAGCCATCACGCAAATTCCAATTCTTCTCTTTCAGTGTATTCACCGGAAGCTGAGGCTTTGCTAAGCTTAACACCACTATATACCAATGGCTATATCGCCGGTTTTTGGACACAATTCTGCGCGTTACTTTGGAGATGCAGCGTAGGAGCACGTCGAGATGTCTACTTAACTCAGGTACAATATACCTACTTAGAGTGTAGTGAATATCAATCTCCCTTATGGCTGTACTTTCAATAATATGATGATATGTTATAAGCAAGCTTGCCAGGTGTCCGGTGTTCTACCGAACCGCTCGGTATTTTAGCACTGTGTTCGGTGTTCGGTATAGCAAAAATACCGAAGTATGGGTGGTTCGGTATTTCTTTTCTGATATTTTTTCTCCCTAATAAATGATTCAACTGCGTCAGATTTTACGCAATCGACAATCAATGTTGCCGCTTCGTGCACGCGCTCATTGTTTTCGAGCCATTTCGCGGATTGCGTTGGAAGCGTTTTTTTTTGCTGACTGTTCGGTATTTATTCGAAAAATACATTGCGATGGCAGCGTTTTTTTTGCTCACTGTTCGGTATTTATTTGAAAAAGACCTGGCAATCCTGGTTATAAGGCAGTCGGTGTCTGAGAAATGTTGAACCTAATAAAAATGATCGCGACCAGAGTCGATATAAATAATTTGAGAGTTCCGTGAGTTGCCACAAGTTCCTTCATCGTGCCGCCATCCTAAACGGTATATGCATTTTCAGCTATCAAAACAAGAATTATTCAAGAGAACAACTAAGTTTGTCTCACTACTGCAGTGACGACGCAGCAGACGTTTCGTGCCACGAAAGCTAACGCCTCTTTTAGCATCGTCTAGACCTCATTTTTTTAATTTGATTTACCAAACTGTTCACAGATTCGACTAGTATGCCATTTGGTAGTAGCGTTGCTGCTGGGCGCGCTATACTGCGGCGCGGGCGCAGTCGCGGAACGTATCGTCACCAACACAGCCTGCCTTTTCTTTTTCTTGCTGTTTTTATTCTTCTCTAATGCCATGCCTACTGTTAACACGTGTAAGTACTAATTTAACGTTCTCGAAGTTGCTATTTTTAGGGTTCCATGCCCAAAGGGACCAATCGGAGATTTACTGTCACTCGCGTGTCTACCAGACAGGTTTTACAAGCTGTAGTCTTAAAAAAATCTCAGTACAAGCATGTTACTAATCTAAAGTAATACAAATAGTCAAATAATATAAAATCTTTTCTGCAAGGCTCTACTAACATTGGATACTCGTAAATACATACAAAACCCACGAAACCCTCGGTACGTGAGTCCGCCTCGTACTTCGCCGGTTTTTCCTACCACAACCAATTGATCTTGCGGCTAAAGCCAAATGTGTAGCACAGAACAGCCATTCGGACGGCTTATATTCTACATTTGGTCTTCATCATCATATCAGCCGAAGGACCGGCCACTGTTCAGCAGCGTTTCCACCAGAGATGTGCGAGGATGTGTTGCTACGAATATGTTTTTCATTAACCAATAGAAACGCTTCATTTACCTCGCCTCGCTCCGCTCAGCTGTTTTCACCAAAGACGTGCTGCGCGACGATTTGTAAATAAAGCGTTTCTATTGGTTAATGAAAAACACATCCCTCGCAACACGTCCTCGCACGTTATTGGTGGAAACGCTGCTTTAGACATAGGCTTCCCTCATAGACAAGGGCGTCGGCGGATAATAGTTAGTGTAGATAATAGATAATAGTTAGATAATAGTTAGTGTTTTAGTTTTGTAACTAAGGGACCCCATACATCCCTGTATTATTATTTTTTTTGTATTTTCTTTTATTTAATTGTATACTGTAGTTTTAAGTATTTTATTTGTAATTATTTTATGTTGAAAAAATGACTTTCTGCCAAGTTTCTTGGCGGCGCATTCTTCTTGGCATTTTGACTTTTGACTTTTGATTTTTTGTCGCCAGGGGGGAGCAAGGAGGGGCAGATGCTATCTATATGCTAACCTAACCAAACCAAAGTCCTAAATCTGACTTGACTTGGTTGATCGATCACCCCGTACGTCGAAACCGAAACGCAAATGAATTCTCCAATTTCAATAGATGCTTAAAATTCATACTTTTCTTATTCTCCATATCACTTGCCCCCCCCCCCCCCTGGGCCATCGGCTGTCGATGCCCTCGCTTGCTCTTAGACCGTTAGTTGCTTCGATTGGTTCTACATTTAGTGCGGAACCCTAAATGTGTAAGGTCTGACACGCACTTGACCAGTTTATTTTTATTAATACGTTTTTATTCTTTTTCTAAGTTCCCGTCGAAGCGACGGTCATCCTTCAAGAACATTTGAACAAGTGGTATTCTCTACCTGCGTACTGCATTGCCAAAATCCTGATGGATCTGCCCGTTCAGGTAAAGTTTTTGGTCATCGAAACCGGATTTTATCGCATAGATATTAAATATATATTTGTGTCATTAATTACTTTTTACGTTTTACCCAAACTTTTATTTAACTTCAGTTTCTGCAAATCCTTTTATACGTAGGTTGAACGCTATTCGACCGCTGCCTTCTTCGTTACCTATACCTAGTTCCGATTACTTATTATGCCGTAATAATTTCATTAAAAATGTTTATAAGTAAGGTATGTAATGAAGACTGAATTATGAAGTTCGTGTGATAATAGTTTAATATAATTATAATAATAATTTAGAACTCGTTGAATGTATGTATCTGTTGAACTTATTTTCTCTTTAAAAGCTTTTATTTAACTTCACATGCATTATTATGAACTCGTATGTACGTTTACATCCTGAAATTTTGCAATTCCACTTCCTGGTATCTAATAAAATGTTTTTTTTTTACAAAAACTTATTCTGTTCCAGTTATTATGTGCCACGATTTTCCTGTTGCCCGCCTGGTATTTGACATCGCAACCAATGGATATACAACGCGTATTTCTCGCGTGGATCATTTGCGTCCTCATAACAATCCTAGCGCAGACGTTCGGCTTTGTCCTTGGAGCAGCGTGTGATGTGAAGGTAAGGCAAAAAATACACATGAAATCACAAAAAGCAAATGCATACCAAAAACTTTAAAATATTTTTTTCCAGCTGGGAATGTTTGTAGTGCCAGCAGCCAACATCCCAATGCTGATGTTCTCAGAATTCTTCATCCCGTACCACGAGATGCCGTTCTACTTGCGTCCATTTGCTGCCATATCGTACTTTAGGTACGCTTTCGACGCTTTCATTCAAACTGCTTATGGTTTCGACAGAGAACGTCTACCTTGCAACAAAGCATTCTGCATGTTCAAAAATCCCCAAACATATCTTAATTATTTAGGATTAAATAGACCCTATCTATACGACGTCTACGCGTTGTTAATTTGGATAGTGCTGCTGCAGATATCCCTCATATGTGTCTTGAGGTATAGGGTCTACAGGGCATGTAAATAGTCAATAAAGGGGCACGTAATTGAATATCATTATTTTAAGTATATAAGGTTAAAACGACGAAGGTCAAAATATCGAAAATCAGAATGTCGAACGATCATAAGGTCGAAGTTCAAAATGTCGAAAGTTTAAATTATCGAACGGTATAATTATCGAATGCTAAAATTTCGAAAATCCTAATATCGACGGATAAAATATCGAAAATTGAAATTTCGAACGATTCTAAGGTCGAAATTCTAAATATCGAATGTCTATAATACCGAACCGAAGGGTACAATAGTCGATTACTGATACGAAATTTAACTTTGGTACTCGCCGGCCGCTCCCGCGGCACGCTGGCTTCGCTCGCTCGGCTCATGCCTGTTTTGGCCACAGTTGAACCTAACACGCTCCTCCTCGCGACGCTCGTCGTGGCACCTAAACTTTTCGGTTGAATTAATCAGACTTCAGTTTTAAATTCCAGGTACTAAGTAATCTAATCTAAAAATTAGGTGCGACGACGAGCGCAGCGAGGAGGAGCTGATAGGTTCAACCGTGACCAAAACCTTCGCTATTTTAATTTTCGATATTACACTTTGCACGCCGATCACGAGAACCAGTCGGTGCGCATTTTTGCTTTAATTCGCCGGCCATTTTAATAACTGCCATGTCTAGCTCGCCGATGACGAATGCCACTCGTGACACTTTTTTTCTTAGAGTCGCGGATGACGAGTAGTAGTCTTGATCAGATTTCATACTGTTTGTATTTAAATACCGAACACAGTTTGTGATCCGCTTAATAGCAACGTGTAGAAGAACGATTCAGCTACCCTCACACTCACACATACAATTTATTTACTTGAGGGGCGGGGGCACGGCATTACGAGCCGTCGCCCGCGCTGCCTGCTCAGTGCGCTGCGGCTGCGGGCTACCTAAAGAAGGCTACTGGTAAACGAGGGCGCAAAGAAACAGTTTTTTTATGTCCTGGTTGTTCAGTGCCATTATGCAATTTCCCATGTTTCAAAAAATATCATACCCAGAAAGATTATACCACATAAAAGTGCAAATAAAACCATGTAAGAGTTTTTTTTTTCGTAATGCGAGTTCTGTTCAGTGAATGATTTAGAATAAAATAAATATGATAAACACATTCATTTATTTTTATCCTTATAAAATACAAAACCACCTCTTAAATAAAATAAAAAATATTCCTGTATCTACGCTAATTATTATTTTATAAATCTTACAATATCACCGAAAACCGCCGGCGAACCATAGGTGGCGCCTTAAAAAATGCGCGGCGTCCTTGGGCGAAAGAGCATCGCGAGTGGTGCTCGTGATCAGCTGTTGGAGCGCGGTACCGATTATAACTTACGGCATGCAAAGGCAATGCAAATTTGGTCTTTTGACGGTTGATATTTTGTGTTTCGATATTAACATATATCGATCATTCAGTTGTAGATATTTTGAACTTTCGATATTTTAGCCGTTGAATATTTCGGATTTAGGAATTCCAGACGTCGATATAATGATAGTAGATATTTAGATCATTCGATATTTTGATTTTTGATATTTGGACCGTCGACGTTTTAACTTTAGATGTTTTAAATTTCGATATTCAAATACGTGCCCCAATAAAGACAGTTATTAGTCGGTGCTTTAAATGTGACCTATACTAAGTCCGCTACAAATGTACAGGACCTACACCCAACATAAAATTTTGTATAGTCGATCAACTAAGGTCTTTGCTACTATTTAAAACAGTTTATTTATTATTTTTTCGGAAATACTCGTACAATGTCAAGATGTACAAAAAATTTGACAGTGAAAACATCGGATTCCCCTTCCTCCTGTGTCGCGTTATTAGTCAACGGCCAACAATGCCCTTAAATGGCCACTGGCCATTCAGTAAATCATAGAGCGACGCCCAGTACGTACCAGCCTAAGTACTGCTGTTTCCTGCAAATGGATCCCATATGGAACGGCAACTCTTGAGCACAAGAGGAGGTAACCCAACATGCACTACCCTTTGCGACAGTTATTTTATAAAAAAAAAGACAATTACTCGATTGTCACATTGAATTGTGAGTAAATAGGGGTCTGTGATAAGTATTTTATGCCGTACAAATGTAACATTGAGGTAACTACTGAAGGAATTTCTTGAAGTGAACTTAACTACTAAATACTTTTGCTTATGGTAAAAGTCATTCATCATGATACGTAATACCATTAGCTAGAAGTTATAAATATTAGAACAGGACTGATATTAAATGCATCTGATTGCATCTGTAATTATCTGCATATTTAATGTACCTGTAACTTTATTGTATACTTGATTTATTGGTATGTAAGACATTCCATGACATCGTTACATAAGTATAATAGGTAAGTACTAAGCAATTTTCAAAATAATTAAATTTAAAAAGCGAATAACTTGGATCTTCAGCGATGATAGCTCTGCTTGCAGTAGCTATAGCCGAGAAAACTAAATCAAGTACCAGAGTGTAACCTTTTAATAATCAATTTTACTATGATTTCTTTGACAAAAGTATTGGATGTCAACATAACATTAATAGCACAAAGGTACATAATTCAGTTTTCTCAACTGAACCTCTGGCGCTGGGCTTCCTTTGTCAAATAAACCATAATAATTGAATCTTGCTCAACATTTGTAAAATCCATGCTGCGTAATGAAACTATTATAAATAAGACTTTATTTATGTATTCCTTGACTATTCTCAAATTGGTAGGTACAATACAATACTTCTACAATACAATACAAATATTCTTTCTTAAAAGCAGTACAGACATTACAAAAATAAAAAATTTTGGTAGACAACAATAGGATACCAATTTTTTTCTTAATATATTATGTAATATCATGTGCGTCAATGCATATGTTACTGTAGATCTGTTGTAAACGGGCTATGAAATAATATTGTGCAGTAAAAATAATTTATTTTTGATTAAAATTAGAAATGTAAGGAATAAAAAATATTTCGTTTTGTAGCATTGTGTTATTTTTTCTTTATGATTAAGCGTTCCTTTATAATGGAGACTTCGTGGCACTAAATTTATGCGTTTTCCGCGTGTCGTAAAGATATAAATAAATAAATATCACGGGACAATTCACACCAATTGACCTAGTCCCAAAGTAAGCTTAGCAAAGCTTGTGTTATGGGTACTAAGCAACGGATAAATATAATTATATAGATAGATACATACTTAAATACATATTAAACACCCAAGACCCGAGAACAAACATTCGTATTTTTCATACAAATATCTGCCCCGACACATAGATATATACATAGATAATGCAGTTCTGTTTACTCAGTCATAACATAACGTGTGGGCAGCATACCTGCATCTTATTTGCCATATCCAGACCGCAGAATGCACACCAATAAGTACTTAGAGGTAATAAAAATAAAAATAGTATTGAACTTACAG
Organism: Choristoneura fumiferana; assembly: GCF_025370935.1. Lineage (NCBI taxonomy): Eukaryota > Metazoa > Arthropoda > Insecta > Lepidoptera > Tortricidae > Choristoneura > Choristoneura fumiferana. Next base: position 12,429,040 of record NC_133481.1, on the reverse strand, counting down.
GTCGAAAATTTGAACGTGATGCAAAATAAGTGTTTTAAGCTCAGTTAATGCTGACCTATTATATGCATTAACTCAATTGTTAATATTAGTCTTATAAAATTTGCGGTGATTTCATGACATCAGCATAATCATAATCAGATGAGACTAATTTCAACGAAGGAGTTACTCGTAATGCATTATATTGTCCAAGCATTTACTGAGCTTGAAACTCTCATTTTGTATTATATTCAAAATTTCACCCTGTATCTATACTAAAACAAGTACTTGGGAGACCGAGCTTTGCTCGAGCTAAAACTCGATGATAAGCGTTTTGCCAGAGATAAGACCAAACTAGATCGATTTGTCATCCCCTAAAACTCCCACATACCAAATTTCATCGAAATCGTTGAATCCGTTCGAGAGATTCTGACTATATGGGTATATATATAAAAGTAGTTTATATAGATGTAGGGGATAGACTTTTGAATAATATTACTGAACCTAAACATTTCAACAATTATTACATTAATAGAAAGCTACACTATTCCAGAGTACATATATAATAAGCTACTTTTGCGCATTTACGTATAGTTACGAGTATCGCCATCGCTTTCAACACTATCACTCGTTCTAAGTGTGAAAGAAACAGCAATGTTACGAGGAGAAAGTAAACGAGTGTTGGCGAGGCCCCGTACTGGGACTGCTGATAGTTTGTATCTTATTTTGGTAGAGTCAATTTATGAGCGTTTCTTGGCGAAATATCGCTAGATGGCGTTAGTATCGTGAGGTCCGTTTGAAGTTACAACCTTGCTTGTGATTGGCTTATTTAGTTAGTTTGTTTTTTTAATACCCTATCCATCAGAGGACTATTTCACCAGTGTCTAGTGGGTTTTGCCGTTTTTCAGTAAAAAAAAAACCTAGAAAACGAAATAAGAGAGGTAATACTGGATGAAGCAATGATAGCGCGAATTCTTCAACACAACTTTGGTTTATTTAATTATTTGGGTTATTATTTCGAGAGGTTCAATTGTGTTCAGACTCAAATTTTCAATTATAAAATTAGAAATATATCGTTTATTGTTTTTAAGTTGCTTAGGATATTATCACTGAAACTTGTGGTAAATTCATTTTATTCTATTTTATCTTTTTTTCCACAATAACTGAAATTTTCTGCACAAAAGTCAGTTACGTGGTCAGGTTCGGATTATCCCTGATTACTTTGTAGTATTGTAAAAATACAAGGTATAGAAAAACTTGCTGTTTAAAACATGGATTGAATGTTCATAATATGATATACCATGCATGCAAACATAAAAAAATTACGACATTGATAAGACTATTTTTTTCTATATTTCCCGTTGTTCCATCATTTTCGTAGCCACACTTATTAAGTATATTTTAAACAAAAAAAAGAGGTCAAACCTCCTGTAAATCCTTTTTTAACTATAAGCAACTTTGAAAATAAGACTGGGTCAATATAACGTATAATGTTTATCGCAAGTCATAATTATTTATCTATAATTAATGTAATAAAGGTTCAGTTAGATTTGCGTCAAAGATCGAGCGTCATTTTCGTTTCGGTTGCGACTTGGTAAGTATTGGGTAAATAAATATAATGTTTTACTGCTGCTGTGTCATTTGCAGTTAAGTTATTCAATATTGATTTCATTTGCTTCAAACCTATAGGATATTTACTGCAGAGCCGCGAAAGTAAGAGCTTTTCAATTTCGTGGTCATCATTTTCGTGGTCCTATGGGCCACGAAACTGATTAAAGACCACGAAAAAGATGATTTTCCCTACAAGTAGAAAAAATACAGAACACTTTTTATAGAATTTTCTGCTTTTTACAGTGTAATCGTTTATGCCGTTATTGATTGACCGTCAACAACATTTGCTCCAGGTGTGGTTATAGGAATTATGACCAGTGCGTCGCCAATTTTGTTAACTGGCGAGAGGTTCAAGAATTATTTTGCCCTGAATGTACGTGTGAAATGTATATATCTAAATATTAAAAGAAAACTTCGTCATTTAGAGGAGCATTTTGTTGTGTTGTTTCGTTGTAACATAATTTCGTTCTGGTTTACCGTAGACCTGCACGGGGGGAAGGTATTGAAAACTGTTTTGGTTTGTGAGTTGAAGTTATTAATCTTACTTTAATTAAGTAATTTCTAGATAGTATTTAAAAGGTTACAAAAATGACAATTTGAAGTCGTCATTTTCGTGGTCAAGTTTTTTTTTTTTTATATAGATATCGATTGTCTATTTCTGTTGATACCTGATTAATTAAATAATGCTTATTCGTTTCTCATTATGATCGGGTTTTCATTCAAATAGTACAATTATAAGATTTTAAAATAAACAAAATGTTCTTTTTCGTGGGTCGATGCTCATTTTCGTTACCGTTAAAATTGGATTTTTGCTTTTTTTTAACCAAAATAAACTTTATCGATCTCTTATAATATAAAGCATCTTATCGGTACATATCCTTATGTTCAAAATAAAACAGACCACATCAAAATGTGTGTTTTTATTTCTGTAACATTTATCTTACACCTCAAATAATTACCCATTTAGCCTATCACATTAGTGACATAGATGCCAAAGTGTACAAAGAGACCTCACACAACTACTACAGTTTTTAACGACAACTACAACGACAACCAGCCTGTCACAGGAACTCTCATTGTTATTATGGTACACACGCTTTCAGGTGTGCATTTATTCGTACTAAGCACAATAGTAGGTACATCCATTTATGGTACCTACCAAGAAGCGCAGCATAATTTTCTTTATTTTTGCACTCACTTTAATGGAACATACCTACGTTCAATTTCTGGTGGTGTATGAAGAAATAGAAATCAGAAGAATGCAACATGAAATGCGTGATTATTTATCAGCTATAGCTACCACAGAATTGATAATATGTAATTTTAAGTAGGTACTTATCTTAATTAAGCGAAACAAAATAAATACTTCATCAAATTTGAACTGTAGGGCTCTTATAATAGCACTTTTATCTGTGGAAAACTCATTATTTTCTGACTTCGCTTCTTTGTAAAGTCCGGTACCACGATCCTTCACATCACTGCACTGGTCACGTCAGTGGATCCCGCCAGTCTCTAGTAAACAACGCCGCTGCGCGCGCGCATTTCGATTACGAAAATTGTTGGTACCAGTTATGTCTATCGTTGAATTAAGTGTTGCTAACGGAAGCAGTGATATAACAACATTCTTGGATGTCAGTTTGACCGTTCAGAAACGCAATGGTAAATATTAATACTATGTGTATAATTTTGCAAATATTCATTTGCAATAATATAATGAATATATATAAGTAATGATTGTAACAACTTTAAGCGGTTATGGAAATGATGTCAAGCACCATTCTCGTTCAACGACTTTTATTTCCAAAAATGTGCAGATACTTATATTTTTTGTCAGTGGATAGGTATTTAGTTGAAGCAATACAAATATCAATGAAATCTACCTAAACCCAGCACTTAAATAGAATATATTATTATCGTTATTAAATGCTCTACCTTTATTGGTAACTATTTTGTGAAGGGCTATATTTTTGAGATACCGCAGCTTGATCATTGTCCTCCTTCTAAAGTGAAAAATTGCATCAATTCCTTTGTTTTCTACTATACATGAACAAACCAACGGTCGCACAAAGTGATAAAAGTTTAACAAGTTATGAACCCCTTTAGATCCGATGTTAAAAATAGATATTATAAAGTGTTAATTATATCTACATAATGTTTTGTAATATAGGTACGAGATGTAATCCTCAGATAAGAGCGTCTTTGAGTGACTTCGTTATTAGATTCGGAATAGTTCTGCTACTGTCCAAATTAAACAAAGGATTTGGATAGTTAAATGTCACAAATATTATAAAAGCAAAACAATATATAACGACGGCACTGCGCGCCACTGTTTCCCAAATTCACCTTTTGTGGAAATGAAGTTCGAATTGCTATCGATATCTTTACCTAATTTATATAATCAAAGTCTACTTATTAGTAATAATTCATGTCAAGTTCGAGTACAACTTGTTAAAGATAGTGTTTGTGGAGGGACGAGAGGACTTATTAATTTGAGATAACAAATACAAATATGTATAATGAGAAATACAAAGCACACTAATAGGGACAAGCATATGTTCTTTCCTATCGCGACATAATAGTTAAATCCAGCAATTGTAATTAATTAATTTCTTAATATTCATTAACACGTTCTCCAGCGGTAAAGGGCATTGCCGTAAAATACGAACCACGTTATATGACAGTACGGCTAACGCAGTAGGTATTTATTCGCAATTGCCTATAAGACAGTACGGTGCTTCCTGAGCAAAACCCATGGCATTGATACGTAGCAATTTCTTACTGTCATGTGATGTACAACAACTGTTGCACTACTGCCGAAACAACGTGTAATAACAAGCTCGAGTACTGCTATAGCCGTAGATTCATTTTGTATAAGAAAAAATACTGTCATTCCAGTATATTCCATATCTTGGGTACCGCCGGCGAACGTGTTAAGCTATAAACAAATGAAATATTATATTAGACTATGCAATCTCCTACCTATGCGTATCTCCTGGATGAAATAAACACACTTTCGTCTGTAAATAGGTAGGTAATATTTAATTGCTACAAAAGGTTTTGTGCTTGACTATTGGTCAATGACCCTTTAGTCATGCCATTAGAACTTAAAAATTGAATTTGCAGGTAATATTTGTTGGGAACCGGTTATACGAGTACGTAAGAACATAATATGTTTGTAAATATTATGTACCTAGCTTAAAGTAAATATAAGTCATGTTTTCTGCGCGCCGTTAACTAAGAATCTTTTACGACCAAACAACTCTCAAAAACTGTGAAGAAATTGATAATGATCTCCATGATCATATTCAATATCTCTGAATATAGTAGGTATTTTGCAGTTTTGATTACAGTTAACATGGAATTTTTATAGAGAACTAGCCGTTGCCGCCACTCCATCCGCATATAGAATTCGTTTATCTTTATCCCGCGGGAACTCTATTTTCCGGGATAAAAACTATTCTATGTCCTTTCCTGGTACTTAAACTATCTGTATACCGAATTTCATTTAAATAGGTTCAACTGTTTAGACGTGAAGAGGTAAGAAACAAATAGACTTACAAAGTTTTGCATTTATAATATTAGTGGGATTTAATTCACAATGTTTGTTCAGCCTGCTTACGAAGTAACAAACAAGAATCTGCCGGCCAGATCATCTTAAACGGGGTCTGCGGGGCCTTCAGGCCTGGACGCCTCACCTTCATCCTTGGACCTTCAGGAGCAGGGAAAACCAGCCTACTTAAAATATTGGCGAAACGAAAGTAAGTAAACAGTAACTAAGTTTATGAAGTAAATAAACAGACAGCTTTTTCATTTGCCGTGAAATCGAAGAGCTATCATTCAAAATATTTTTCAATGGTCCCTGCCCTAATTTTCAAGTTAAATACACATCTGTAAATCTATCATCAAAACATACATGTGAAATGAAAGCCAAGTTCAATATTATGTTATGATATATACCTTGATTGTTGACTTTAATGAAAAAAAGAAGTGAGATCTAAATGGGTGCCAAGTGCAGTGGTCAGTCCTGAAATGTATTTAAAACAATATAAAATATTTTATAAAAACTTAAATTTCATTTCTTCTTTTAAATAGGATAATACATTGAAGCCTAAGGTCTGACTTGGCTAGTTTTCATAATATACGAATTATTATTAAGTACCTACCTACTAAAAACTATGTGTACCTACCTACTAACATGTATGTAATAAATTTCAGGACTGACCATAGAACTTAGCATCCATTTAGATCTCACTTTTTTTGTCGTTAAAAGTCAACAATCAAGGCATATTATCATAATATTGAACTTGGCTCTCATTTCACTTTTATCTTTTGATGGGATATCATTACTTTTTGTACAGAAATAATTTAATTTAAATTAAAATTATAATAAAATGAAAAAAAATACTAGTTTCTGATTTATTCCTTTGTATTCGTCCAACTACCTATATGGATGCCAAATTTTAACTTTCTAGGTCATCTGGAACTGGGTTAGAGTTTTGATCTATAGGTGCCAGTGATAAAAATTTAGATTTTTGGATGTTAAATTCTAAATAACCGTTTGAGGTGTGTTTATGACATTTGGAGCACATATGTATCTCACAAGTCTCAACAAATGAGCCCAAATGGTTCGGGTAAAATTACACACGGTGCTTCTCGCCAGTTCTGTTAGCTTGAATTTGGGTTGACACGCTACCGCGTGTCTAGATCACCTAAGTATTATCCATGTAATAAGTACCTCTATTTTTCGATGTTCACAAAGCGTCAAAGCGACTGAGGAGTAAATTCCCTGCCTGCATGTTCCCTTATATCGGAGCTTCTTCAAATCTATGGGCGAAGACGCATCTAATAGGCAATCTTATACTGTCACAAACCACTTAAGTATGCGTTTACCGTCAGGCGAGAATGTGATCAAACTCATGCCAATTATAAATTAAAAGCTCAAAATAAAAATGACTATAAGTAGGCTACGAAACACCGGTCCGCAGAGTAAGACACGCGCAACCAACTCATTTGGCTCACCTAATACCAGTTCCAAGTGAACCGGATATCATTTTAGTACCCGGTAAACTTACATCTATACAACATATTCTTTGAATGCACCTTTAATCCCACTTGTTACATGTTCGTCTTTTCGCATCATTGTAAGAGAAACAGCTTATGCAATTTAAACCACGTTTACCTCGTTTTCCATCCAGTCGGATAAAAAACAAAAAAACCGAAAATCGAAACCAAATTTCATTTTGCTAAAGCAAATGCGTCTGGTCAAGGCGAGTAAGTTCACTTTCCCAAGATTGCAATGAGCCGATTACGCAATACTTTGTTCCTTCGCGACTTAAAGGGCCATGTTGTTGTTAGTTCGCTACATTTGAGCTTTGACACAGAATAAGAAGATAATAGTTTTGAGCAAGTTGATACGGGAAGAAAAGCATGCATTTTTGAAAGATTTAATTTAACTTGGCCTGTTTGTTATTGTTTTTGGGTCAAATCTTGCAAGTTGATTTTGACCCATTTCCAATGGTCGGATTTACTTACTTGGAATTTGGTATAGGTACCAATTTTTTATGTAAATTGCATGACAATGTACGTAACTTAGGTACAGTCAACAAAAAGTATAAGTAAAAAGATCTTATATTTATAATGTAATTTGAAAGACACTCATTCTAAACATAACATTGCATCGTATGAATGTATGAATCGGTCGTTTGGTCGTTACTTAAAGCTTGAAACACGGCGCGGCGCGGAGGCGGTACCGGTTGTAATATTCGAGCTAACATAAAAGAGGGCACACGAATACCGCACAGGAAATAAGCGTGGTGCAGTATTCTGTGTGCCTTCTTTCACGTTAGCTCGAATATTACAACGGGCAGCGCCCCCGCGCCGCGCCGCACCGCTCCGCCTCCGACGTCAGTGTGTTTCTAGCTTTAGTGTTGAGTTGTTATTATACTTTCATGATTTCAGAAAAAACGGAGTAAGAGGTTTGATATACGGAACCGATCGGAATACTGTTCTGGTGACACAGCACGCTACACTTATAGACATCCTAACAGGAAAAGAGACACTAATATTTGCAGCCAGCCTCAAATTGCCTAAAGCTACTTGTGGAGAACGAGAATATGCGGTAAGTCATAATAATATGAAGTTGGCTACAAATACTAGCTCCCGCCTTAGCCTTCGATGTTAGGTAGTTTTTATAGCAGCCCGGATAATAAAGATAAGATAATAGATAGATTAGTAATAGAAAAAAGTAATTTTAATCAATCATAATCAAAATAAACACTATTTAGTATGGCGTTTCTATATTCTATTAAATAATATTATTGCACTTATTAATATGGAAAACAATACGTATTACATTCGTATCCATATGGCATCTAATTTATAGTTTTACCATGGCCGCCCGTCCGTCTGCCGGTCTGCGAAAGCCTCGAAATAAATAAATAATTAAATTATACAGAAATTATTCGTTCAAAGTTATAAGATAAAAAAAAGATAACCGTGATTTTAGAATTGCGGTTTTGTAAATTATTACGATAATACTTAGGTAAGTACCTAGGTAGGTACCCTAAATGATGGCTTTATGTGTACATAGATAGGCTATCCACAGCACAGTTTTCAACACAAAACCGATTAATTAGCAACTTTTCTTAAATTTCAGATCGAGACAGTATCATCACAGCTTGGTATTCAAGATGTACTTAACACTAAAGCGGGACGGATGTCTGGAGGAGAGCGAAAACGGTTGACAATCGCGTGCGAGTTGCTCACCAATCCCGCTATCATGCTACTCGATGAACCCACTAGGTATGTACTGAACCCTTACCTTCAGTGTAACAGAAGATTGTAAGTACATAAATACACTCGAAGTAATTTGCAAGGGTCGCCCAAAGACGTAGACGTTTTTAATTAACTTGCTATGTTTATCGTTTTTGGGTCAAGTTAGCAAATAACCCTCCTTCTTCGCAGTCGGGTAAAAAAGAAACGGCAAACGGAAACTGACAAACTGTTGTTGCAGAGCACTAGTCAATTGTAAAATTACCTACACTGCGTGCCTCTCATTGCATTAAAGCCTAACGTCGCATTTATGGTTGTGTAGACACTCGGATTACAGTTTCTATGTCACATCTGGAAAATAAACCTTCAACCCATCAACCAATATATTTATTTACCATAATGTCAACAAGCTAACGTCCTACTTTGGTGTTTAGCCAAGCACAGAAATCCTTTCTTTTACTCAGTGCCGTTGACTCCCGAGCCCAATCTTAAATGGGAAGCGTCCAATTTCATAATAATTGGGTTGACTAACGTATGATAACGTGAACAAAAACAGAAACAACTGTTTTATAGTAGAGTGTTTTATAGATACTATTCTTACTACCCTGAATTTCATTTGATTAATAAAACGGCCAGAGGCCCAAATTTCACCATTTTCTCTATTTTGCAGACCATTGTGAATCTTCCCGCCGTCTTTTCTTCTGTAGATATGTATGTACGTTTAGGTCTTTTGAGCTACGCAACAATGCGGTTTTTATCAATAGGTACCTAAAGTGATCCAAGAGGAATGTTTATATACCTAATCAGTTTTGGAGGAAACGAAGTGAAGAATGTGAAGTTACCGCCTTTGATTATTGAATTGACTTTCTTTATTTTCTCGCCTCTCTTTTTCAAAGTTGCATCCGTGCAAAGCCGGGGCGGGTTGTATTCAGCGATTTTGCGGCGTTTTTTTTTGTCGTCACTGCTTCGGCATGTGTTATTAAAAGAAATAATGCTCAGGGTTACATTTTTAAAAACTATTTAAAGACAGTGTCCATTGGAGTACTCAGGGGAGGGCGAATGGGGCAGCTGCCCCTCCCCCCTGTAAATTATATGTTCTTCAATATATTACGCCCCGCTACATTTTGATTAGTGATTAGTGCGAGTTCATACATTTTCTACTCGCATTTGCAGAAAATGTATGAACTCGCTGCGTATGGCAAAACTAGCGCGGGCGGTCTGACCTAAAAAAATCTGATGACAGTGCCTATGCTAAATCTAACGATTCTTGCGACTTGTCCTTCTATTTAATTATGCTACGTGATAATAGGTAAACGTGGGATGGTACTGATAATGACATGTACCGACCGATCAAGTATCTGAAATATTCACCTTCTTGATGGCACAGCGGTTAATGCCTATTTTTTATTTGTCTTTATAGAATGATAAAAAAAACTAACAATTCTACTTTTCAGCGGTTTGGACTCCGTGTCATCCATGTCAGTGGCGCGGGCGCTCCGTACGGTGGCGGGCAACGGTCGCACGGTGGCTTGCGTGATCCACCAGCCATCCTCCAAGCTCTTTTCTACCGCTGACGACGTTATACTGATGGCGGAGGGACGGACGCTGTACGCAGGCGCGATCGAGGACGCCCCTGATATACTCGCCAACGCAGGGTTTAGATGCCCGCAGTACTACAACATGGCTGACTACTGTAGGTTGGATTTAAATTGCTTAATTTATCGCTAATACTTTGTTAAATATACCGGCCAAACGCTTGTAGAGTTCCGCAATGAAGGGTCCCGTTCTACCAAGGTCTTACCTAATATGCATACGTCGTTATCCATTGGTAACCGTTGAAGAGTTTTGTCCTGCGCCGACGATCCTCGCTAGACCAACAACAGAATTTCACTAGGTAGGTACCTACCTACCAGATTATTGTCTTGTCACAGGTGTAACATAAATAAGTGTGCCAAAATTCACGTCAATGGGGGACAAATTTTACTACTCAGATTTTCAGACAACGGGTGAAACTAAATAAAAGCTTGTAAGAAATAGGTAAAGCCGATTTTAGGACAGTCTCCTATTTTCAGTCGATTAAAATGCACTTAAAATGCAACAAATAAAGTATAAAGAGGTTGATCACGCATGAATTTCTAAAAGCGTACTAGCGAAATCTAGTTTCTAATCCTACTATATAATATTATAAATGTGAAAGTTTTTGAGTGTGAGTGAGTGAGTGAGTTTGTGAGTGTTTGTGGGTGATGTTTGTTACTTCTTCACGCAAAAAGGCAAAAAGTTAGTTTGTAACCTGGATTAAAACATATGATATTTTTTATCCCGATATTCCCACGGGATAGGGATAAAATCTCAAAATAACAACCGCTGGGCTTAGAGTCATGAAATTTGGCATGTAGGTAGTTGGACATCTGGAATAACACATAGGCTACTGTTTATCCCGATATTCCCACGGGATGGGGATAAAATCTCGAAATAACAACCGCTGGGTTTAGAGTCATGAAATTTGGCATTGGTGTTTTAATTTAACGTCAATGAAAACCACGATTTAGGTAATTTTAGGGAATTCCCACGAGAATTTAATAAAATCCCGGAATTTCAATTCAACTGCTGAATACATATATGTAATGATTTACACGTGCGAAGCCGCGGGTAAACACTAGTTTAATATAATAATCCTAGTTTTTGAATATTTGTCGCATATTAGCTAGCATACATCGTTATCGCAGGAGGAAAAACAAAGGCCATGTCATTGACATTGGCATTGTCAGGAAATGTCTAAAATACGAGGGGAAATGTATGTCTCTTTTCAAGGATATGCCTCAGGCTTGGGCAGTAGTTCCCATGCGGGCCAAGTGCGAATTGGGAATTTCACACACCAGTTTCGTCGCAGTTGCGTGCAGATTTCCCAAAAAAAAAAATAGGTATAGGATTAGAATAAGTCAAACCCGCCTACCACGACTTCGAAGATTTAATAGATGAATTATATGATTTCAGTATTAGAAGTTGCAAGCGGCGAGCATATTGGTAACTTAGCTCACATAGAAAATGAGGCCAACAACTACACTGTTAAAATGAGAAAATATGCAAGCAATGACATCTGTAATGGAAATGGAAAAGGTAGGTGTTTACGGAAATAAGTACCAATCTCTAACGTTTCTGGCGCTCGCGATCGCAATCAAATGACAGTTTTTGTATGCGTACCTACTGTCTATATTTCTGTACATAACAGTTGAGGAAACTGAATCACTTATAGGGTTACCTTTTCAAAGTCAATTTCGCAAAAAATGTCTTTGGCAGATGTATGGAATGTCAATATGACATCAGTAGCACAAAGGTTCCTCCACCCTGAGGCCGTATTGCCTAACATTTCTGACGCTCGCGATCGCAATCAGAAGACAGTTTTTGTATACGAAATCTGTCATTTGATTCCAATCGCGAGCGTCAGAAACGTTAGGCAATACGGCCTCTGGTTCTATAAAAATTAAATCTCTTTTTGATGGAAGCCACTTCCAAAATGTTACTTAATGTTTCTTCACACCTCTTTTTCAGTTTACCCAGCGGAAGCAGAGTCTTTGTTAAATACAACACCGGTCTATTCCGAGGGCTATACCGCCGGTTTTTGGCCACAACTTTGTGCGTTACTTTGGAGGAGCAGTATAGGAGCTTGTCGCGATGTTCATTTAACTCAGGTAGAGTTTTTTTTTACAAGTAAGTATGCGGGGCGCCAAGAAATTATCTATCTCCCTTGGCAGTTGAGCTTTAAACGTTAAAGTAACAGTGGGTCATGACTTAAGGGTTGTTTAGTTGCATCGTAGTCAGGATACAATCGTGTTCAAGCCGGTAAGAAAACCAATTAGACGACCAGATGGCCTAGTGGTTAGAGAACCTGACTACGAAGCTTGAGGTCCCGGGTTCGATTCCCGTGTCGGGGCAGATATTTGTATGAAAAATACGAATGTTTGTTTTTTGGGTCTTGGGTGTTTACTATGTATTTATGTATGTATCTATCTATATAATTATATTTATCCGTTGCTAAGTACCCATAATACAAGCTTTGCTAAGGTTACTTTGGGACTAGGTCGATTGGTGTGAATTGTCCCGTGATATTTTATTTTTAATTGGCCACGCAGTACAATCCCTACCCAATCAACCGCATAATTTACTTTGTTATGCTAGCTTTATTATTGAAGATAATCGTAATTATAAGTATATTTTGTTTTGAAAAAATGACTGTCTGCCACCTTCTTGGCAATGATGATCTTTCCGAAAGCGCTGGTAGTAAAAAAGTGCATGTAAAAGAGCCCTTTGCGGCCTACTTGCAGAATAAACGTTTTAATTTTTTATTTTTTGCATACAACTCTAAATAATAGTATATTTAAGCATCGCAGGAAGGCACTTACGTTCAGCAAAAATATCGATGAAAAATCATTAGGGTGTTCAAACAAATTATCGCTGGCACCTAAATACGTATACAAATATTCCCGATTCGTTTAAAATTACCTTACATATTGAACAGAAGTGTTTTTAAATAGAAGGAACAGCTTATTATGACTTTAAATGATTTCAGATTCGACTGTCATGTCACGTGGCAGTAGCGTTGCTGCTGGGCGCGCTTTATTGCGGTGCGGGCGCAGAAGCGGATCGTATTGTCACCAACACGTCCTGCCTCTTCTTTTTCTTGCTGTTTCTATTCTTCTCGAACTCCATGCCTACCGTTAACACATGTAGGTATTGAAAAAGAGGTAATTTTTTTAAGCTGAAGATTTTTTTGTGATGAAGATTAAAGGACACGAGGTCTTAAAAATATAACGCATCGACGAAAATTTAAATGGTCATAGGATCTTTAGCGTACTCGTACGAGTAAGTAGGTATGCTATGGCCCGTAGAACTGAAGACCGATGCAGCACAAATGTTCTTGAGTGGAGACCATGGAGTGGACAGGAGATACAGCGTACCTATTTGTACTGATATAGATCGGCTTTGCTCCCACGAGATAGACCGAAGAATATGGAATCTTTTAAAGAAAGATATTTCGCGCCCCGGTGACATTTGATGAAATATTTTTAAAAGTTTTTTTTTTCAGTTCCGGCAGAAGCAACGGTCGTCCTTCAAGAACATTTGAACAAGTGGTACTCGCTACCAGCATATTGCATTGCCAAAATCCTAATGGATCTACCCGTCCAGGTAACCTCTTGGTCGTCTAAACCGGATAGGCACTTAGTGCTTATTGGCAACCGGTTAGTTGCTGTAATATATTTTCTAGAATCTAGAAAGAAGATTAAATAATACTTAAAATGACTGATGCTACATTTTAAAATTTATCATCATTTTATCGATATAGATTGAAAGAAAAATGATAGATTTTAGTTCCGAAGCGCCCGCGCAATGATGATAATTTTTATATTATTTTGATGATAATTTTTATATTATTTTAATGTTTTTTTCTTCTTCAGCTACTATGTGCTACGGTGTTCCTGTTCCCCGCTTGGTATTTAACGTCGCAGCCGATGGAGATCCAGCGCTTAAGTCTTGCGTGGGCCATATGCGTGCTCATAACGATCCTAGCCCAGACATACGGCTTAGTTGTTGGCACGGCATTTAGTGTCAAGGTACGGTATGAATAAAGTAATTACCTACATTGAAATATAAGTATCAATTATGTACAAAGCTAGATTTTCCCCAGCATGTCTCATCCAACAAATCTTTGGCTCTTTTTCAAAGAGTGGACAATACTGAACACTAAGTAACTAGCTTTCTGTTATTTACTTAAGTCGTCATTCCATGGATATACCTAAATATGTATAACAAGCGTAGTTTTAGCTTTTGAGTTAGGCTTTTGGAATGAATAATTAATAAAATAGATAGGTATCTAATCTTATGATTTAAATTCGGGTTTTGTTCCGCGTACCTTGATTTTAGAGAAGCTCGATATTTCGGCACCTAATCATGGTAAAAAACTAATTTTGTACATTTTTTTTAGCTCGGAATGTTCGTGGTGCCAGCAGCCAACATCCCAATGCTGATGTTCTCAGAATTCTTCATCCCGTACCACGAGATGCCGTACTACCTGCGTCCATTCGCGGCCATATCGTACTTTAGGTACGCCTTCGACGCTTTCGTTCAGTCTGCTTATGGCTTCAACAGGGAAAATCTACCTTGCAACAAAGCCTTCTGTATGTTCAAGAGTCCTGAGGCGTATCTGACATATTTAGGACTAACAAGACCTTATTTATACGACGTATATGCGTTACTTATATGGATAGTGTTGTTACAAATAACCTTCGTCTGTGTCTTGAGATTTCAAGTTTACAGAGCGTGTAGGTAATTTGCAAAGCACAGAAGATAGCGGTAAGCAGGGGTCGGACAAAAAGTGCCGATGACGTCAAACCACTTATAGGATGATTTCAAATAGTATTTTTGATTTTCATAAACAATTATCACATCATTTATCAACCTCTTTATTAAACGATATGAAATTTATTTTATTCACTGAATTCCATTGATTTATTTACGATTATTTTGTTACTTCATGAATGCTACATTGTTACTACATGTCACACGGAAGTTTAAATAAAAACATCATCTTGTGTGCAAAGATTACGTCATTTTTACGTCATCCGCACTTTTTGTCCGACCCCTGGCGGTAAGCATTAAGCAATTTTCAAGACACGTGCAAACTTCTTGTGGCAGATAATCTACACCAGTTTATCTGTAATTTTTTTAATGCCGACTGGACGCTGTTATGGAATAGTGTGTTAACGGTTACGTAGCATAACATCTAAAATCAAATGTCATAAACTTGATACACATACGTCTAGAATGTCGAAAGCCTAAATGAATAATGGTCGTAATCTATAACGTTCAAAATACATACAACACGACTGGACGAATGAATATAATATCGAAGTACAAAATTAATAAACTTGATACACATACGTCTAGAATGTCGGATGTGTGTGTTTGTTATAATATTTACTCGAAACCATTATTCTAACAAATCGTTACCTCCACATTATTATACATTAAAAGGTAGGTTAGATTCGTTAGGTACCTTCAGATGCCCGAAGGGCAGACCGCCCAGAAATAGGAGCCCCACGAAGCGGGTGCTCCGTCGCCATCAGACGTGGGTTGTCTAATGCTGCTGAAAATATTTCCAACTGATAAAATAATCTACTGGTAAAATAAGCGAAATACGCTTCATGAAAAAAGGCGAATAAATAATAATATTACTTTACTTTATGTATTTTTAACGTTATACTTAGTCAGATGCTCTTCCATTAAATCTTCAAACTCTACCATCATCTCTTTCTGTCAAGAGAAAAGAATGAAATATGAAGGGTGACACTAACACATATTGCTTTTTGGGTCAATCAATTTATTTAGTGTTTTACTTATGTCATTCTGTAAGCCGTGGTTTGCCGAGTGGTTTGACCTATGGCCTCCAAGCAGAGGATCGTGGGTTCAACACACACCTCTGAGTTTTTCGAAATTCATGTGCGGGATTGAATTAAATTTGAAATTTACCACGAGTCTTACGTTGAAGGAAAACATCGTGAGGAAACCTGCACATACCTGCGAAGCAAATTCAATGGTGTGTGTGAAGTTCCCAATCCGCACTGGGCCCGCGTGGGAACAACGGCCAAACCCCGCTCATTCTGAGAGGAGGCCTGTGCCCAGCCGGGACAGGGACAGGGACGTATATAGGCGGGAATGATGATGATGATTTTGATCGTATGAAAAACGAAACTAAGGACATTTGATTTTAGATGTTATGCTACGTAACTGTGTTAACCCTTAATTCTGCAATACAATGTCAACCCTTAGAAAAGAATTTCAACAGTTGACATTGTATTGCAAAATGACAGTTAGTTCACTCATTATTGCAAAACAGCGTCCAACTATACGTAAATCCGCTATCCTATTATTGTCTACAGAGCTAACTAAAGATGTAAAAAGCATTCCATGACACTAAAATAATTAGTTCTACCTATTTATGGAACTTATTCATGAAATTGTATCACTATCAATTGACTAGGGACTTTTTGGCAATATTAAAATCGTGATTTTGCAATGCCAAGAATGTCCAATTCAATTAAAAATTTATCGAAAAATTAATATTGTTAAAAAGCCCTACGTAAATTTCATTTGTGACACCAATTATTGTTCTATATTTAGTTTTGTGTAAGTATATATAATGTAATATTTACCACATGCTAAAATAATCTTGAACACGAAGCTTAACTTAGTTTAAATCTTGCCATGACAATCCATACAGTTTAAATAAGGTTAAGTAGCTTCAGAATCAATATACGCTAGGAAGACTATAGATTGATAAGATTTTGTTATTATTACAATATATAACGTTAACATACATTTTGCTAAATGGAACAGATTTGTAACTATTAAGTTACATTCGTAAAAATGCAATTATAATGGCGAATGACTAAGTATTATGTAACTAATAATAATTTACATGACAATTTGAAACATGAGAAAATATACCTAAAGTATGATTTTCTTATGTGATCAAAATAAACCGTAAAACTAAATGACCTATTAAAAAAATGTAAAGTCTGTGATAAAAATATAAGACTATGATTAAATAATGAAAAGTACACAAATAAATAAGATATTTTTATAATTTAATCAATATTTTGAGTACATAGTTTTATATCAAGCATTGTTTTATTTCACAATAACATTTTGGAATTATTAACTCATCCGCCGAAAGCGCACGCTATGCACCGCGCCATCTTTGTGAGTTAACTTTATGTATTGCCACACCGACGGTATTACAAATTATACAAATAAAAATACAAGTGCTGTTCACACAAAACATATGCAGGGTTTTACCAGCCCTAAGACGCATAATGATGTGACAAGTCTTTTAATACTTACATATTTATGATTACACGTGCAGATAATGCAGATATGTTAAAATTACATCTTTGCTTATAGATGTATTTAGAAATACAAGCACAACAATTAACTACGACTAGAAGGTAAATAAAATACTGCAAAACATTAGATATGCACAGCATAATAACTAATAAATAACAACATAAAATGTTGTATAAGTACTACATACTTACTAGAGAAATATGGACGTCGAATTAAATACCTCTAGCACAAAACAAGTTATTTTAACTTTTTAAGAGCTACAAAGTTTTGTTGAAATTGTTTGATGCCTGCAAACCATTATTAGAAAAGAAATACGCTTCTGAAATTATTTATCCCCTTCATGAACTTTAATTTTCAATTCGAGTTTAAACTAGGTATCTATTAAGACAAAATCCCTACTTGGCACTCTGTTAATTACGAATTATCCGTCAATATTTTCCGACTGACGTATTGCTTTTCTAGGCTATCCTAGCTGCATTTTAGTTAACTGCATCGGATCGGAAAAACAATCATACTAAATAATAAATTCCCACTTAATTAATGTGAATTAGGGTGCAGGCGCGAGGGAATAGCCCGCTTAAAAGCACGTGTTTCAATGGCACACAAATGTGATTTATTGACCGATCATTGTACTATCGTACAACATTAAATATGTACTTCAGTATATAGCCTCTGATTAGTTTAATGACTGCACAATTCAATGTCCACCTATGAAGCTACTCAATCAAACTTATAATAAATAATCACCATTAACTCATACATATTATGTATATATGACGTACAATAATAGTATTCTCAAATTCGAATGGAACCATTAAGTCAATTGTTCTCAAATCTTTTACAGTTAAGTGCCACAAGCATCAATGGCAAAATTGTTCAATGACAGAAATCCAGAATGTATATTCGGAAAGGATATTTTCCGTTGCTAATAGCACCAAAATATAATGTCGCTGTCCAATCAAACTTCTAAATTACTAACTTTGTAATCATTCACATTAAAATACTAATGGTCTGTTTCACCGGTCAATGATAAATTTTATGTGACAGATAAATGTGACACCATCTCAGTTTATCCAGACAAAACAAACAGAGACAGCATCACAGATATTTGTCACATAAAATTTATCAAAGAGAGGTGAAACAGCCCTTAAGAGTAGGAAACTCTTAACGCTGAATACAGCAGATTCGAGCATAATACTTGGTCAGATATTGCAATTAATTAAACTTATAAGATAATTCATAAACAAAATGTTTCATACGTTTGTAGTATCGGAAAATGAAATAGATGATTGGCTGAAGAGGTTTTAAAGGAACACAAATTATTTTATTTTTTTGGTACAGTCAAGAGTAAAAGACGTCGAGTATGAATGTCCACAATGACACATGGTCTGGACAGATAAGGTCCAGACTAACAAATTATTAAGTACCTATTACTTAATCGGGGTAGGTACAGTACAATGTACAAAGGGTTCTTCTGATAATGATAAAGTATAAACTCATTATTGGAACGTAATTAGTCACAGAAGACAAAAGAAAACATTCAAAACATGCCATAATATTATTGTTTATTTGTTTGCAATTTGCAAGGATCCTTACTTTTTAGGAGTAATTAGATCGTTTCCCCAAACTCGTTAATTCCGCGTAGCAAACTTTCCATTAATTTACACCAGACGTATTTAATCCATACATGATTTTTCCATTCGCATATTTTCTCACTATAGGTATTTGGTTATCAATAGTTTATTTTCTTAACGGTATTTTTAACCATTCGCATGTTTTGCCACTTTTTTTTCAATGGGCAACCCATTACGCCTTATACCGTTTCGCGGGGCTCCTATTTCTGGGCAGTTTGCCCTTCGGGCATCTGAAGATACCTAACTAAACTAACCTACCTCTTCGTTTGTGGGTAAAAATGGTAAAATACGCGAATGGAAAAATCACGTATGGAATAAATACGTCTGGAGTAAATTAAGAATGGAGAAAAACGCGAACGAAAACAAATTCGAGTGGGGAAAAATGCGAATGGAAAGTTTGCCACGCGGAGTTAACGAGTTTGGCGAAATGTCCCAACCACTCCTTTTTAGTCGTATTAATAACATCTCGTTACCATTGTAGTCTATTTCCTGACATAAGTAAGTATAGATACATACAAGTCTTGTCTATAAATGACAGTGTTCCGACTAGGTTATTTTTAACCCCCGACGCAAAAAGAGGGGTGTTATAAGTTTGAACGCTGTGTGTCTGTATGTCTGTGTGTGTGTCTGTCAGTCTGTGGCACCGTAGCTTTTAAACGGGTGGACCATTTTGAATGCGGTTTTTTTTTATTTGATAGCAGGTTTTCTAGCGATGGTTCTTAGATATGTTTTATCAAAATCGATTCAGCCGTTTTTGAGATATTGAACTTTGAAGTGACAAAGTCAGGGTTTTCCAATTTTTTGTTGGTTAGGTTATTGGAGTTTGAAAGTACAGGAAGGGGCAACCGAATTAAATCGTTCTACTATTTGATGTATTATTTGGAGTTATTTACGATTATCATTATCATCTTACACCATGTAACAGAAAGAAGTGGTGAAAACGATTGTGTTCAAGTGTATTGCCAATAAGGCCTCAGTGGCCGTATTGTCTAATGCCTTGATCGCACGTACCGAGCAAACGGGTAAGGCAGTGCTCTCGGCCGAGTACTCGGTGCGTATAAACACAGCTGGGCTACTACGAAACTCGAAACTCGAAGTTCGTGTCGTGCGGTCCCTCTCGCTCTCGTATTAAATAGTGTAAGTGTCAGAGGGACCGCACGACACGAACTTCGAGTTTCGAGTTTCGTAGTAGCCCTGCAGGGCCGAGTGCTCGGCCGAACGAAGCGGCGAGACAGTAGCTCGGCTCCCGTTCTATCTACTAGGCCGAGTGACCTTCCCCGCATTGTCTCGCTCGCTCACTCGGCAGGTCTGAACGTGCATTGTCTCGCCATTCGGCTATCACGTCGCCGCGCGCAACTGAACTGACTGTCCCCATGTGTGAACAGTTACTCGCTTACATCACTGTCTCGGCCGAGAAACATTTTACTGCCTCGCCCGTTTGCTCGGTACGTGCGATCAAGGCATAACACCCGAGCGCTGGCGATCGCATTCAACATTTCTTTGTACCCTCACACTACACCGATTGATAGAATGAAGTGGTGACAATGTGATGTCAGAGTGGGCAGCAGTGCTCTCTATTGCCAACGTGAACTCCTGACACCACTATGGTGAGGGCAAGGGGATACTACCACACTATCTTTTCCTAATAAGTCGTCATAAAGGTTCACGGTACATTGGCTTTTTCATTAGAGTCTCCGGGACAAAGAATGTCTTTCAAGTACGATAGTTTGATAAATTTTATAATTTTTATCTAATCTAAAAAGTAAACTGGAATGGAATGTGTTCAATAATTTTATTTTATTTATTCTTTGGTGATATAAATACTTAAAGTTACATTACCCTCGCGTCTCACTAAAGCTTCAATTTCATATTAAGCTCAGCGTATTGTGCAGTAGAATACACATATAAAACCATATTTATAATCATATGAACTATTAAAAACAATAGTCCATCAGAACTAGTCGAAATTTATCGACTAGTAGTAATCTAACTAATCAACAGCCCACAAATATAAAATAAAAACCGGCGAAGAGCGTGTCGGACACGCCCAAAATAGGGTTCCGTAGCCATTACGAAAAAATTAAGTAATATTTTTCGAAGGATTTCTTATTTTATACGGAATCTTCCAAGTTTAGGTATATTTTATACCTTAGGCTGCTATTTACTCATAAACTACAAATAATTCTCAAGCAAACTTAGCCGTTATAGTTTTCCTTGAAAGTTTGATATACTTACTACCATCCTGATTTTTTTCAAATTTTTCCACTCACCGGTTTAGATTTTAGAGGGGAAGGACGCTCGATTTTTATGAAAATTTGCACTTTAAAGTTGAATAATTCGCAAACGAATCACTGAATCGAAAAAACGTCTTAGCAATCCCTGGTTTTAAAAGACCTATCCAACGATAACCTACACTATAGGGTTGGATGAGGAAAAAAAATCACCCCCACTTTACGTCTATGGGAGGTACCCTAAAACAAATTATTTTTGAATTTTTAATTGTACCATTTTGTCGGCATAGTTTACTTATATATCCGTGCAAAATAACAGCTTTCTAGCATTGATAGTACCTGAGCAAAGCCGCGGACGGACAGACAGACAGACAGACAGACAGACAGACAGACATGGCGAAACTATAAGGGTTCCGTTTTTACCATTTTGGCTCCGGAACCCTAAAAAGCATTGACCAAAATTCTGGGATCCTAGTGAAAAAGGGGTTAAGTCTGCAGAAATTACACAGCTATTTTCTAAAAAAAACAAAAAGCCGTGGTGGCCTAGTGGTTTGAATTATCGCCTCTCAAGCAGAGGGTCGTGGGTTCAAACCCCAGCAAGCACCTCTGAGTTTTTCGAAGTTCATGTGCGGAATTACATTTGAAATTTACCACGAGCTTTACGGTGAAGAAAAAACATCGTGAGGAAACCTGCATAAACCTGCGAAGCAATTCAATGGTGCGTGTGAAGTTCCCAATCCGCACTGGGCCCGCGTGGGAACTATGGCCCAAGACCTCTTGTTCTGAGAGGAGGCGTGTGCCCAGCAGGACGTATATAGGCGGGGATGATGATGATGATGATGATTTTCTATTTTATGTGTAAACTTAAACCAAGTTGAAATCAGCTTTTCAACTTCTGCAGAATTAACCCCTTTTTCACTAGGGCCCCAGAATTATATATGGCCAGAAAAGTGCTCAATACTTACTACTTCCATTCTCTAATACTAATGTCAAAATATCAAACATTATACTGTCCACTTCCACAAATGTCTCAAATCACATTATACATTATTATTCTGTTAAATATGACATTGTATGTGTGCAATAATAACATTAACCACATATTAATTGTTCAATTGATTCTTTGCTAAAATAACTTCATCGTGTCGCTAATGCGTATTTACTAAATAGTAACATTTTGGTTCCATAAAATGCTCTACTAATTTTAGTTATAACTATTATTTTACAAATTTACAAACCATTGTTGTGAACATCTATTCGTTAAAGTCGTAAGTCATGTCAGTTTTGTTAAGCAGCGTTGGTATTCCTTTTCATTGCTTCCCTGGCACGCATATAATTCAAGAATCCAACTCATATGTACTATGACGGCATATCATTCAGAGTTATGAGTTTTCTGGAACGAAACAAATAAATACTTAATCAATGCAGGCAGACAGAGGTAGTATAGTTAAAATGTAAATGTTTCCTGGAAAACACTATCTAAGAAGATTATAGAGCATTATTTCTGACAACTATGCTTATGTATTGCTCTAACATTTTCGCAGATTATTATCTAATATTTTTATGTAATAAATTAAAATAAAGATGTACCTGCAATAGTCAGGGGGTAGCGTTAATGTCTTGTACCATAATATTATACTCAGAGCAACACTCCAGGTCCTCAGGGGTCCAAACATGAAGGCAAGGTTCCCGTATTCCAACCAGAAGAAATACGCCAATAACAACTGAATGGACAGCAGCAATATAAAAGGTAAATTTCTTATTAACCTTTTTATGCCTCTCGCAGATGAATAAAACAGTCGATTCTCTAATGTATGTGCTAACACAAACACTAAGGGTATCTGTACAAACATCAGTTGCACACTGCCATACATATAGGTAAAAGGTTCTGGCAAAAACGTTCCTTTTATTAGTATTCCCCACGCGAAGACCACGCCTATATATCCGTCTATGAGCTCTCCTACCGCCCAGGGGCCCAGTGGCACATATATAGTATATAATACTATAGGATAGTACAATCTATCAATTTTGCTTATCAACCAGAGCCGTCTTAGCACATGTTGTCCAAATCTTCTTCTATATTTAGGCGGGTGTTTTTGCATTCGTAAGAGTACTAATGATACTACATTCACCATCAGCAAAGTTCCAAAAATTGTCTGAAACTGAAAACAAACATAAAACTATCATTTTCTTGGAATTTTTTATTATTATAGCTATATTTATCCATACAATAATAAGTCTCTCTAAAAAACATTAGTAATTGATAGTTTGTAGTATGGCCCTTAAAGGGCAAAAGCGTCTTTCTCCTCTTTCCACTTCTGTGTTGACTGTTTGGACCGGAGTTTGTTTGTCTTGAGATGTTCCTTGGATGTATCAAAATAACAAAACATGCAGCAGACAAGTGATTAGGTTCTTTCTAAATATGTTTTAGGTATGTACTTACCACTAGACCTGCATCAAGCATAAGTAGCATCCTTGCTGAAACTTCAAAGTTAATCATGGAACCATCCAATGAAAATGGGTGCTCCACCACTGATTCCTTCCCCAATTCATCTGTAGCTATAACATACAGATAATGAATATCTTGAGAATATAAGTGAGGTAGCCATTCACAGACATACAGAGGTCCTTCTGTATGCTTACATTCCGTCCAACTGGTTTTATCAAAAGATACTATAACAGTTTTTATATCTACATCACTAAAGGCTAAAATTCTTATATGTGTGGAATCCCGTATTAATCGCAGAGGTTCTCGGCCTGGCATATAAAACCGTGCATGTTTTGGGTTAGTCACTAAAACTAGAGGCCATGTGTTATGCTTTTGATCCACAAAAGAAAACAGGCCATGATCGATAGCACCCAAACGATACACTCTGTTGTCTTTCCAGTCAGCCAATTCTATTTCTAAATAGCCTTTTTTGTGCTTTGTGTACATTTGAGGAACAAGTCCACCCATTGAGTGTAGATGTCCACATACATAGACTTGAGAGCCTCGACTGTCACCAATAAGCTGCCGAAGATCAAGCCGCCCCTTCTCTGGTTCTGCCTCCATGGTCAGGATACAAGAGGTGGGATAGTGTCCAAACCAAACAATATGATCAGCTTTGGAATTTGCTTCTGCTTGTAATTTTTTTATGTGTTGTTGGTCTGAAGCATCCAGAATACCAATAAAATTGAAAGGCCTCCTCAGCCCCGGATCTGGACAGGCATCTATACCCAAAAATGCAACACTAACACCATTTCGGTGTAAATAGTGGACATATGATTTGGAATTATTATAGCCCTGAACAGAGTAATTTTTGAAGTAATTCTCTTGTGAATTTATTGCTTTAATGTTAAAATTATCTGTAAATAAAAAGGCTTTGTTAATTTCAGGAAGAAATAGACAGTGGGACAAAAACAAGAGAAGGAAGACTTAGAGAATGGGAGAGTGGAAAATGAAATAACTAAAAGATTAATTCAAAACAAGATATTGTGAAGTTTTCTATAGTTTGTGGGGTAAAGTTTAATGATAAACAAAGCATTCTTACCATGATTCCCCCTAATATCTAACCACACTGTATCTTCTGTAACTCTGGACTCCTTGATAATGTTGTAGTAGTAAACCCACTCTGTCTTCACTTGGGAACTGCCCAAATTATCCTTGGCCTTAGCATCTGTCAAGTCTCCTGTTGCCAAAACAATAGGAGGTTTTATCCTCCTCACTGTACTGTCACAAAACTGCTGAAACTGTGAGATTCTCCCTGGATCCCTGAATATGCTTATGTGTATATCAGAAATCTGAAATTAATGACAATGATTAACAATGATGTTAAGTATAATCCACTCAACAAAGTTTATTATGGATTTGAGTAGCTGTAATCACTATCAGATAATGTGCAGCACTTCTTAAAACCGAGAGATAAAGCATTGTCTTTGTGTAAGCAGGATTTTCACTTTTTATACTTAGACATTTGAGTTTACTTACTTGGAGGAACCAAATTAAATTTTTCGACGTATCTGTTATTCGGCCATATTTTTCACCAATATATTTAGTGAAATTTTCCCCTTCTCGCTCGTTTTCCGAGTAGAATTTATGATCAGTCGCAATAATATTCAATAGGTTTGCCATAAATATTGAAAGTAGCAACAAGACACACACCACGGATATGGCCGTTTTGGAAAAAATCATCGTGGCTTATTTAATTACATTAATTCACCATTTAATCATTGCAATATTTTATGGTACATTACATTACGATTTATTGCAAATTATCACCGCTGCGCCGAACAATGAAACAAACTGCAATTTGACATTGACATACACACTACACACATAGCTATCTAGAAACTGTCACCCGCTGTGTTGTCAACTCTATGTTAGTTTTAGGGTCAAATTCAAACTCAAGACGATTATATTCTTTGATACTCACTGATGTCACAAAATACAGATAGTTCAGAAGTCAATCTCCTGTATGTACTTCACTTTTCATACCTACGCTCGGCGGTCGCTCTAAGGTTGTCAACTATGGCTTATGCACCAAAAAAACTATGTGGTAGTCGCACTCTTATCTAGTTGTTTTATTTATTGTTGCGAATGAAACGGGAAGAATGGAAAAATAAATTAATAACTAAAATATTTTAAGTTTAATGTCATTGTTATATTATAAATTGGTCACAGAAAATATCTTGCGACGATTTCGTTATTGGCGAAATTCACGATTATTTTATTTAAACAACCGTCCACTGAACAGTTATAATAACTTTTTTTTTTGCTCCATTATTGCACAAAAAAGTTCACAGACGCGTGTCTCAAGCGGATGGCACTCGCGCTCGCACTGGTCCCAACCGGTCCGAGATACCGTATCCGTGAGCAGTGTCTATGTGTGCGTTGCTCGAGCGCACTTGTATGGAGATTGAATTCTGAACTATCTGTGTTTTGTGCTGATGTATTAAACTGTTTAATACATCAGTGTTGATACTAAATCCCGAATAAAACCATTTATTAAAGGCCTTGCAAGTCATTTTTTTTACTTAATACAGTGTAGGTAGAGAATATTAGCTAATAGAAAGTCAAAACAACTAGTCCTTAAATATGAATACTCGGTTGAATTAAAAATAAAAAAGATTGAATCTTTATAGATAGATGTAAATAGAGCACTAATTAAAAACTGAAAACATTGAAATTCATTAATTTTCTGCGTTTGGTTCCCAAGATCAGCTTGATGTAGAATTCACTGTGTACCCAGGTATACAGAATATTATTACGAAATTATCATCCCTCAGTGTTAAAATAAACTACTACTTCGTTTTACTACCTTTTAATTTACTTTGTATAAATCTTATTAATATTATAGATAAGAACGTTTGTGAATATTACTCAATATTACTCAATCATGCAATAACATCTAGTGTTTAGATAGAATCATTGGCGTAAGTATCTAGGGTAAGCCCACAGGCACGGCCCACTCGCCGCTCAGGATAGAGGGAAGTTTTATCCCGGAAAATTACATAGTTCCCGCGGGATATGGATAAACGAATTTTGCGTGGACGGCGTCGCGGGTAACGGCTAGTAGTTCATATTTAGCTATAAATGTCCTTAGCTGGCAACACTGCTTACCCAGCCTGTCATTTGGTAATTGTCAATTCTGCAGACTGTCAGTGTCACTATTTTAAGCGAAGTTTGTGTTGTCAGTTTTGTTAATGTTTATCAAGCTAGCTTTTAAACCAATCCAAAGATTTCATTAGATAATGACACAACATTTAAATTTATATTGAGTGCACATCAGAAGATCTAATTTATATTAAGTTTGCATAAAATCGTAGGTATTAAAAAAAAAACAAGGTTTAGAATGTAGTTTCATATAACAATGCACCGCGGGAAATTCAAATAAAATCCTGTACAGTTTGAGTAAGACGCACACATTGCACAATCCTCTTCCAAAAAGAGTTCTTGAGCGGCAGTTTAATTATTTATACCTATGGAATTATGTGCTCTTCTATCTGGCCACACATTACACGATTACATTGCGATTTGCGTGGCGCCTGAGTGTGGCACGTTACCGCGTCGTGCAGATATAGGCACGGTACGGTGCCGAGTATTTTACATAAGTACCCTGTATCTTGTAGTGCACCGTAATGGCAACCAAGGTCTTCGCACACTACAACCACTCAACAGCCACTCGACTCAAAATTAAATATGTCTTAAAATTTAAGCCTTATATCGTACTACATAAATGCAACTCCATCTGCGTAGAATACGTTTGTCGCTATCCCGCGGGAAGTATGCAGTATTCCGAGATAAAAACTGTCTTCCCGGGACTCAAACTATCTGTATACGGAATTTCATCTAAACCGATAGAGCCCGGATTTTTCGCTGCATTTTTTATCTGTCATAGTGAGTTCTCACTTATCGACTCTACCTAAATGATATCGAAAGTAATATTATCGTAAAATAATAAATGTAATATCTTTTATAAAGACACTAAGGGAACACTTATTAGCACTACAACAGACTTTGAATATAAAATTGAAGTATTAAATTAGAAATTGTTAACTTTTCACTGTTTTCAATGCATAATGCATATTTGGGTCAATCAACTTATTGTTGCCATGGTAACGTCTCCTGCGTTACCTGTTAAACATTTTAATTACTTATTATTATCACACAATGCCTGTATAATATAAAACAAAATAAAGGTAACTAAAACTACATACAAACTAAAATTATAAATAAAAAAGTTGCCCAAAATCACTGCCAGGTGGTAAGGTGCCCAGAAGGCTGGCAGCATTACCACGCTGTATGGCAATGCTTAATCTTTGTGCTAAGAAAAAGCCAGCCCTATTAAGAAGCTGTTTCACCATCCATTGATTAGTGTTAACTGGCGGTTAGGTGTGATGCCGTCTCTAAATAGACGGAGACGGCATCACATAAAACGCTAATCAATGGATGGTGAAACAGTAAATGTATGACAGTTTTATGGCAATTCCTTTATGGCTCATCTCGTAAGTGTGCTTATAGTATAAATTGCAAACATTATTCTAACAAAGTGTATCACTGAGGTCTCCTGAGTTACCGAACAGAATAACAACAATAAGATCGCTCTTTAACGATAAAACCATCTATTGTTGATTTCTAATTTTAATCTTTTTTAACATGTTGTGGTATCGATATATCGAAATTGAATATCGGAAGTCGATAAGTGAGAAGTCACTATGACAGATCAAAAATGCTGCGAAAATTCCGGGCTCCAGATGGGCTACTACGAAACTCGCCAATCGAAGTTCATATCGTACCGTCCCTTTCATTCGCGTATTAAATGTCATTAAGCGTCAGCAGGACGGCAACATACAGTACGATTACTTGGAGTTAACACTTGACAAATGGGCGTGCCTTCACTTCATTTCCAACTTTGACTTCATACAAATAAAATAGTTTTTTCATCACACTTGCTCGTAAACAGTGTCGTAACATGCAGGCTACCTTGGTTGCAACCCTCCAAATAAAACCCTCGACCTTAATGTGCTTGTCATGAAACCCGTGGTCGGTAAATGAGTCATTACGCGTACACATTGTCTTGTCATGAAGCCCAAGGTCGTTAAATGAGTCGTTGCCCGTACTGATGGTGCTGCGCGCGCTGCTGCAGGACTAGGTACATGGCCCACCACATGCACACGCACGTTGCGGCGCATGCCGAGGGAGGTTGAGGGCGACGCTGCCAAGAGCACAGCCTAAGGTATCGCCAATATTTGGAACAATTATATTTTTTCTTTTACAAATATAAAATTTTACTTGCAAATGTGATGAAAAACATTGTATGTCGCACGGGCGGTACTAGAATTACGAACATCGACTCATTAAAGCCCTTAGTCTTCGACTTCGGGCTTCTAATAGACTCTCGTTCGTAATTCCTTATTTACCGCCCTTAAGACACAATGTACTATTACATAATCTGTAAACGTGGGTAGCGGTATACTAAAAAATGGCTTTATTTGTATGACGTCAAAGTTGAAAATTGACTGAAGGCACGCCCATCTGTCAAGTGTTTACTCCAAGTAATCGTACTGTACGAAGTTCGAGTTTTGCACTTCGTGGTATAGGGCCTGGTAATAAGGTAACAAACAAACTTGCAAACTTTCGCATTTATAATATTAGTGGGATTTCAACAGCGCAGCTCTAGTGGAAACAGCTCGCGGATAATAAAGGATAGGTAAATGAAGCGTTTCTTTTGGTTCATGACAAACACCACTCCTCGCCATGCATCCTCCAAACCCCGTTACCAGTGTTGCAGAATCATTGAAAACGCTAAAGATGGCAAAAAATATAAATAATTGAATGCACGTTTTTTTTAATTATATACTAGCTTTTACCCGCGGCTTCGCACGCGTAAACTATTCGGTCTGGTAGGTAGTTGCAATTGAAATTTTCGGGATTTTACAAAATTCCCCTGGAAATTTTCAAAATTTATATATCGTGGTCTTGATTGAGATTGTGTTGTGAATAACTGTACAAAATTCAAGACTAAACATAGTGCTGAAATATTTTTTTTCCCTATCCAAATTCCCTTTAAAAAGTGGGAATATAGGGATAAAAAGTAGCGTATGTGTTATTCCAGACATCCGGCTACCCACATACCAAATTTCATGCCTCTAAGCCCAGCGGTTGTTTTTTCGACATTTTATCCCTAGGTATCCCGTGGGAATATCGAGTCAAAAAGTCGTCTATGTGTTTTTCTAGACATCCAGCTACCTACATACCAAATTTCAAGACTATAAGCTCAGCGGTTATTATTTCAAGATTTTATCCCTATCCCGTGGGAATATCGGGGTAAAAAATAGCCTATGTGTTATTCCAGAAGTCCAGCTACATATCAAATTTCATGGCTCTAAGCCCAGTGGTTGTTATTTCGAGATTTTATCCCTAAGTATCCCGTGGGAATATCGGGTCAAAAAGTCGCTTATGTGTTATTCCAGACGTCCAGCTACCTACATAATACCAAATTTCATGACTCTAAGCCCAGCGGTTTTTATTTCGTGATTTTATCCCTATCCCGTGGGAATAATATAATATAATTTGATTCGTTCTCTGTATTCTGTTTGGAAAGAGAAAAACGCTGATATTTTTAAAATTTCGCTACAAGTATTAATTAATTTATTTTTTTAAAGATGTGCTTATTCTAAAAGGGCATAACTCCAAAACTACCACACAATAGATCCATTACTTTTGTCTAGTCTCTTAAAAAAAGATCACGTAAATCTGACGTAGACGTTGTCAAAATTATGACAGATCCTTTTCCTGGTGAAAAAGGCAAAGGAAACATATCTATTCTGTGGTAGTGTTGGCAAATTCAGACATATTTTTTAATTTGTTTGTATTTTTTTAAATATGGTGAAATCAATTATAATAAATATTTTCCCATGTTCAGGAGGCAAAACTCTTTCGATTCCTGTAGTAATTTACAGGTGTTAAAAAAATTAAATCTTGTCAATTGTCTAGCGAAAATTTTCATGCCACGCCACTGGCACGTATACCATGCACTTGGCTCTAGTAGCTCAGATAAAGACGCACTGACCTCAATTATTTTCGTAAGTAATCATAATAAAAATACGTAATTTAGATAAGATCGAAATTTTGGGTAATTTTGTAACCAAACTGAACTTTTGGTCCTTCGTGCACACCGCCATTACCACCTAACTACCATACCCGTTTGAGTAGGCGCAGATTAAATATAGGCAAGCTAAGCTAGGCCTCAAAAATACGTTACATTGTAATGTTAATGTCACACAATAACTTCATCTTTGTTTTTGGGCTGTTTAAAGCACTTTAAATGTACCTACAGTTACGCTACTACCACACTAAGTACTACATTTCAAACAGCTCAAAAACATAAATAAAATTAATTTCAAAAAATAAATTAGGCACCTAACGTAACTTATAAGCTTTTGCACAAATCTAGGTATTTATTTAGGTGTTGTTATTATTATTCAATATACCAAATCATCAGTGTCCACTTACATGTTAAAATCTAGCACGACTCTACCATGTTATGCTAGGTAAACCTAGAAAATTTTAGACATTTGCTATTGTCTCTCCTAGGCAAGGACTACAATTAGCTCATTATGACAGTGAAGTAAAAAAAAAAACAACGGTAAGTATAATGCTGCCTTTTGCCTTTGTTTTATTTAGCCCCAATGAAAAGAACACGAAGCTTGAGAACTCGCAGTTTCCGGCGAGAATACAAGACCAACATCCGTAGATCACGGAAACTCGTCGTTTGGAAGTACCTATTATTTTTTAAAGAGGTTGACCGCGCGCATTCCGTCGCCGCGTCGCCGCGGTGCGCCGCCGGCGCGGGCGCAGGCTCCAGCCTACAGCGGGCCCCGGCCGGTACCCGCGCCGCGCCACTATCTCGCTTGCCGCATTCCACCAAGCCGAAGCCGCGGCGCGCCCCGCGCGTGCCTTCGCCGACCCACGCGCCTGCCTCACTCAACCCAACCAACTCACAACTCAACTCAGTCGTTCCTGCGCGCTCAGCCAGTTCGCGCGTAACGTCACGCTTGCCTCGCCGCGTACGACATCGCGCGATCGTCGAGTGAAGTGAAGTGCCAATGGATGCGGTTCATATTCGTTAGTGTGTTTGCGTTGAGCAACTTTGGATTTGTCTATTCATGGTGAGTACCGCCCCGTGGTCTACGGCACCTAGGAAGGTGGATGCGCGCGCTTTCACGATGCGGCCACTTTCATTTCATACGCATAGTTCGAATTCCGCGCACCCGCGCCGACCGCGCCGCGGCCGCTGACCCCGCCCGCGCGCCCTTCCTCGGGAGCACCGAGCAGGCACCATCGCAGCCACGCTCACCAGCTTGCCACTGAACTGAGCCAGGCTTGCGTCACTACCACTGCTGTACCACATACCTATCAATAGTCACCAGACTCAGTATAATCAACACGACGGAGTTGAGTTCTAGCGCCTCCACTACTACTTAGCCTGGCATGTTCAATTAAACTAGTGACATTGAATTCCAGATAAGGCTAGGCAGGCACGGTCTTAAGAGCCAGACCTATGCTCATTATAATTAACAGATCTGCATTTGCATCTCAGAATTATGTTAAAGGTATTTAAGGTAGAGTTGCTAATGTAGTCATAAATAATCAATATGCATGGTAATTAACGCATTTGGTTTTATTAAAATAGACATGCCAACGTAAGAATCCAATCTATTAAAGCAATACAGTCACACATCAGCCAAATAATCGAATTATGAATTGTTATAATTACTTAATACGAGTACTGGGGACATTTGCTTTGGGGTGCTAATTAGGCTTTACATTTTTCTCTAAATTTCAAAAATCGCGAGAATTATAACCTAACGTTTTCAAAACAAAACTTTACGATACTGAAATTTGACATCTTAATAACTACTCAGGGAAAACAAATGTTACTTAAAAGTTAACTAAATTACCACAAAAAAATTCAACACATCTTAGACATTCTTCACGAACTGATATGTGTTAAACACATGTTTTTTTATAGAATAGGGGGCAAACGAGCAATCGGATCGCCTGATGGTAAGCGATTACCGCCGCCCATGTCCATGCACGCCCGTGTCCACCTGTAACACCAGAAGAGTCACAATAGTGCATTGCCGGCCTTTTAGGTAGGATTACGCTTTTTTCTTGAAGGCTTATCGGTCCGGGAATATCGCAGGCGACAATTCTTTCCAGAGTTTTGCTGTGCGAGGCAGAATATTTCTGGATAGGACAGGAATTTAGGTGATTGGATTAAAGTACCTACTATTGTTACTGGGACCGTTCATGGGATCTGGACATAGGAAGATTGTACATAGTTCAAATCTATCTTTTTTATTCGACTGGATGGCAAACGAGCAAGTGGGTCTCCTGATGGTTATCAGGTAATCACCACCGCCCATAGACACCTGCAACACCAGGGGGATTGTAGATGCGTTGCCAACCTAGAGGCCTAAGATGGGATACCTCAAGTGCCAGTTATTTCACCGGCTGTCTTACTCTCCAGGCCGAAACACAACAATGCAAGCACTGCTGCTTCACGGCAGAATTAGTGAGCAAGATGGTGGTAGTAATCCGGGCGGACCTTGCACAAGGTCTTACAACCTGCAAAATCTGATGAATAAATGAACCAGTGGAGCAGTGAAAACAAGAATTTGTAAACATTTATTACCATTACCTACTTACTACGTACTACCTACTAACGTAGTGTAGGGCGTCCTGCGGCACGGTGGACGGACGACCTTAAGAGGGTCGCTGGCAGCGGATGGATGCGAGGGGCTGAGGACAGAGTGTTGTGGCGCGCCATGGAAGAGGCCAATGTCCAGCAATGGACTGCTGTGGGATGATGATGATGATGATGATGACCTACTTACTTAATTTACCATCTCTAAGACTAATGAGCTCTGCTCTCATACGATTCCATAGAGGTAGAATCGGGTGGTGTTGGTTGAAAAAATACCAACCAAACAAATTAACCTTCCTTCAAGCCTATGGATTACTCACTAGCCTTAATTCTAGGTCAATAGCCAAATTGTAGGAGTTTACCATGAGCAAAGATTACTAAGCATTCAAAATAACTAAAGAATTCGGATGTGTGACCAAATAGCTGAGATGTTTACTTAAAAGCATTACGTCATGAGGCAGACTAAACCTGTCTGGTCATTTAACGTCACCGCAGAATGGAATGGCGCGAAGTCGAGAAGCTAAATGGCACTAAATACGAATGTATACCCCAATAACAGGTCATCCTCAGGTTGACCATGTACTGACAAATTACTTCAATTCCTTACAGGGTCACAGTAGCGGTCGGTTTTTGGTCAGAATTTGTAAACACCTCGCTTTTAAGGTTGTTTCATGATCATGATTTTGTAGTCTTTTTAAAAGATTAAGAATTACTTAAACTATTATTCAAATAAGCACACGAATTGCTGTGTCTGTCGTTAACTAAATAAATAATCAACTTAAATTAAATACCTACTGAAGAAATACACAGATTGTGGTAAAGATGAAAGTTAATATATCTAAAGACGCTACTGGGTATTGGATGTGTTAGGTGGATAGTTAGTTAAAAACAGGATATGTAGTTAACGAATTGTAACAGTTTACTTATTCGTACCTACCTATTAAAATTCTCTTAGTCGTACTGGAACAAACGACAACAATCTGACAAACTAACAAACCAGAAATAAAATCAATGTTTGTACCTATACAAAATTCTTGAACAAGATATCATGGAACTCTTACTATCGAGTACGTGACAGTGATGATCGGAAAGAAACTGAACTATCCATAACAATGGCTTTCCCCAGGAAAGTAACTGAAATTCTTTAAAAGTAGATCATGCATGATAACCACAACGATGTGTTAGCAAATCCAGGAAAAGCGTGCATACTCGTAACTTTACCCGTGTATTGGCAAAGTGGAAGGATGTGGCATAGTACAAGCACATTGCCTCACAAGTATAAAATTGCTGTCTACCATTAAATCTACGTAAATACTGTCACATCAGCTTCATGATGTCGAAGTATTTACATGTATTTATTTGTACAGCACGTCGTTAAATGATAAAGTAAATGATTCATGTGCGTTATTTACAAACTAAGAATGCGACCGCATTCCAACGGTAGTATAGCGAGTTTAACTACAATCAAGTGGAGGTTATACACGTTTTTGGCAAATTATATTGCTAAAGTTAAAGCAGAATATGTTTAGTTCAAATTTAAAACGTTTATTTTCTTCTGAAACCATTGTGCTAGGCTCTTGTAAGACATATCACCAGCAAGCAGCGTTTCGATCGAATAGTCTACTGTGAAAAAGCTCAACCAGAGAATCAGTAGCAAGCTAATTATCATTTAATTCTTCTTTTAAAGAGCTCTACTTTCCTATGTCGCCAGTTGAAATATTTACAAATTACTTTAACTTTTATTGGGATTGGGGCACATACCTTAAATCGCCACTTCATAAATGAACAGCAACAAACGCCGGTTTTAATGTGATATTATATTACTGTATACTAAATTCGTATTATACGGAAACAAACCGACATTTATACTACATATACATAATAAAACCATCAAAGAGTTCTCTGCCGTTCCGCACAATTATTTTTCCAAATGTTTTATTTCACAAGTCATGATTTTCTCTGAAACCATATTATTTTCGGAACTTTCATAGAACAAACCTAACCTAACCTATTGTGTTCTATAAAACCATAAGAAAATACACTGAGAAAATTTTTGAGGTTTCTGAGAAATTTGATAGTTAGGGAATGAAACATTTGGAAAACAATAATTAAGTATGCGAAAAAGCATTACACTACCATCAAAGACCAAACACCAAAATGAATTCAAATTAGCCATAATATAAGATCTAGAGCTGCTCTACATTTAACAGTATCTTAGTGCCCGCTGTTATTCGGCTTAATAGCTGCTCAGTCAGGATAGACTGCCACTGCAAAATACA
The DNA here is from genome assembly GCF_025370935.1 of Choristoneura fumiferana. Classification (NCBI taxonomy): domain Eukaryota; kingdom Metazoa; phylum Arthropoda; class Insecta; order Lepidoptera; family Tortricidae; genus Choristoneura; species Choristoneura fumiferana. The sequence continues at coordinate 12,393,446 of NC_133481.1, read as the reverse complement.
ACGCTGCAAGCCAAATCAATGTGTGCCCTCCCAGCCCATCCACCAAAAAGCCAGTATCAGGGATAATCCCCTTTAAACACGAGGTGTCTCTAAAACCAACACTGAAACTACGAGGACGAATAATTAATAAGCAAGGACTATATAATGTTAATAAGTCAGATAACGCTACGCAACCAGATAAATAATTAGTACATACTTCACTTTAACCTGGTAGAAAAATTGCACCTTTTAAACCAATTTCAATACAAGTTTTATAAACGGGCCTATATTTTGCAAACACCGTAAATTATGCATGTAATTACGTCCTGGATATTTGTAAAACATTCTTCGAATATTTCTTAGTATCCAGTTGAGCTAATATTTGGTACACTTTGTAAATCCGGTGACGATACAATAATCTGGTAATGAAATTGTGGTGGTCCGGCCGGGAGCGTCTCCGCAGAACGGAACGTTAACTTTTTTTTGGTACGAAAATGTATATACTTTGAATGACAATGCAAATGCAATCAACAAAAAAGCCTGAATTAAAAATACTTATAGCAAAAACTCTTACTGCTAGATCTGGGTAAAATATGAGGAACTGTATGAAATTTTGTTGTTAAACGCATTTATTTAATTCAACTTCGTTTTAGAATCAACCAGTTTGTGATATATCTAATCCAGCATATCTAAGCATAAGCTCAGCACTAGCCTAATTCGAACAGCCTAGGTTGTTAACGCGTCAAATGACTAGTTATTTGTTTTATGATATTAGATACTGTTGTGATATGATTCATTTTACTGCGCCTATGTTCCAATGCAACTGTGTGTGTAGTGATACCATTCTTTGAACACGTAATATTTTTATGATTGGCAAAAACGGAACCCTTTGTTAGACGGATCACTTTGTTGTTCATGTCAGTCTTATCCGTCTGCTGATTATTAAATACTCTGGTCTACTGCTCCTTGGAGCAATCAAAAAATCTATCTTCAATCAATGAAAAGATAAAGTCATTAAAAAAGGTGTTTTCTAACAAATTTCCAGGGAATCAAAACCTATAGGGTACTTCCAGTTGTTCTATAAACTTGATTACTTAGGTATCTGATGTTAAGGTAGCGCTTACAGCACAAGTGAGAAAAGTCTGAAAGTCTAAATGTATTTCGACCCCATACTGCGCTGCAAGTGCAGTGCAGGACAATTGTAAAAGTCTTTGCAAATAAAAACTTGTGATTTTCATTTAAGGTTTCGAGATGGAACCCAGTTTTTAACGCATTAGATGCTCTTCCAATACCAACTCTACTACAGAAACTTTTGCAAACCTCAATTAAAATGAGTGAACTTTATTAACATTACTTCAAAGGGCAATTTTGTAGACATATCTATGTGAAATACGAGATGTTTTCAAAGTAGTGACGATTTGAAAGTGTTCAGTAAGGTTAATACCCAACCACTGGCTAAAATTTTAATTCCTTCATTTTCAATCCTTTCCAATCCAGACAAAATTACATTGTTTAGCTGGGTAAATTTTCAGCGTTTTTGCGGCTTTTTCTGACTTTACCGTTTTGGCAAGTATCATTAAAGAAATGATGCTCAGGGTTGAATTTAGGAAAACTATAAAGTCAATGCCGATGCGTAATCTAGCGTGATCGAAATTCTTGCGACTTGTCATTCCGTTGTGCTACCAAACGTAGGATGGTCCGTCAAAGCGCTCTAAATAATATATTCACCGACCTATGCAGGACTAATTTAATAGTGAATCATATTTTTGTCTTGTTTAATTTAATTAGCTTTTGCCCGCGGCTCCGCCCGCGTGGTATTCGGTTATCGCGCGCTGTTCCCACGGGAACTGTGCATTTTTCCGGGATAAAAAGTAGCCTATGTCACCCTCGGGCCCATAAACTATCTCTATGCCAACAATCACGTGGATCCGTCGCTCCGTTACGGCGTGAAAGACGGACAAACATACAAACACACTTTCGCATTGATAATATTAGTATGGAAGTATGGATATGGATTGTAAAGCGAGTATATAGGGTTTAATCTTTGCGTAGTGGTAACTAGATAAAATACTATGCTAGAAAAGGCTTGAAAATAGAGTACTTGGGGAAATATCTCTTTAAACTGGATATAGGCGAGTGGTAAAAAATGGGTTATTTCAGTTAATCCCGTGCAGAATATTACAAAATAATGAAAATATGTATATCACAATTGACATATCTCTATGTACATCATACTTAGGTATGTACACACGTCAATTTTCTTTTTTTTTAATCACATCACAATTTTTTAATAAAAAAAATCACATCACAAGAAAACAGGTACCATTCGAAACTGATAAAAATCTGTGTATTTATTGTTATTTACAGAATTCCAACTAATCTTTTAGGGTTCCGTAGCCAAGCCAAAATGGCAAAAACTTATATCTTATGTCTGTCTGTCTGTCCGTCCGCGGCTTTGCTCAGGGACTATCAATGCTAGAAAGCTGTAATTTTGCACGAATATATATGTAAATATATAAAAAATTTTTTTGAGTGCCTCCGAACGACGTAAAGTGGAGCGTCGATTAAAATGGAGCGTCCATCTAAAATCTAAACCAGTGGGTGGAAAAAATTGAAAAAAATCAGGACGGTAGTAAGTATATCAAACTTACAAAGAAAACTATAACGGTTAAGTTTTCTAGAGAATTATTAGCAGTTTAAGAGTAAATAGCAGCCTAAGGTATAAAATATACCTAAACTTAGAATATTCCGTACAAAATACGAAATCCTTAGAAAAATATTACTATTTTTTCGTAATGCCTATGGAACCCTATTTCGGGCGTGTCCGACACGCTCTTGGCCGGTTTTACTGTTTGACAAAATCAACTAGACTTTAACTACTCTACCTGAAATTTAACACAGTTACTCGTAAAATTCTTAGGACATGGGTATTAAAAGCGGATTTTGACACTGCTGGACGATTTCGAGTACTACACTTTCGAACAGTATTTTCACTGCAGTGTTTTTATTTCACTGCAATGTTAGCTAAGGTATAAAATATATCTAAACTTGGAATATCCCGTACAAAATACGAAATCCTTAGAAAAGTACTATACTTAATTTGTTCGTAATGGCTACGGAACCCTATTTCGGGCGTGTCCGACACGCTCTTGGCCGGTTTTACTGATTGATAAAATCAACTAGAGCTGTATTTCTGTACTACTTTAACTACTGTACTTAAAATTTAACTCAGTTACTCGTAAAATACTTACTTAGGACATGGGTATTAAAAGTGGATTTAGACTCTGCTGGAACGAACGGTATTTTCACAGATACGATTTCAAAATCGTCCAGCAGAGTTTAAATCCACTTTTTTTAAAGTAGTATCTATTTTGTTCTACGAAACTTCTTACCTACTGTGTGACAAACTTAAACTTGGCCATATTGCTATTTCTATTACGTTATTTCTAATTGAAAATACTAACTGAAATATAGATGCACAGAAAAAACAGAAAAATAAGACCATCACTGGGAATCGAACCCAGGTCCTCGGTAATCCGTACCGCGTGCTATACCGCTACAGCACTGATGGTCAACGGTACCGACACGAATTTCCCTATGCACCTTATATCTCAGCTTGTGTTTCTTACTTAGTCACTTAAGCAGCGACGCTAGCGACATCTATGCCGTAAGCCCTCAAACTTTTTCGGCATTCCTTTGGAACTAACCGCTCACCCGGACAAGAGATATCGTTTCTAAGCAATCAAATGAAAAAAAAAAAAAAAAAAAGTAAAAGTAAAAATTTGGAATTGAAATAAAAAATACAAAAAGATTCCAAAAAACCAATCTTTATTTCTAATTTCTGAAAGCAGGCTTCTGTGCAGCAGTGGGAAATGTGTAGGCTAAGATGATGATGAAGTCACTACCTGGTCTGTTATAATAATGTATTGAGTGCGACAATGACCAAAGAAAACTACTTAGTCGCATGTGACTTCACAGTTTACTAGTAATTCAAATCAAATGCAATTATTGACTAATCAGTAATCATGCATTTTTCTTATAAGTGTTTTTTAATAACATACGTAACAATTACTGGCAAAATATCATCATCACTCAGCAACCATATCACATAAAGCTTTTAAAAGAAATTAATGCTTCTGTATTATAAAATTGTCTAAAACTCGTCAAAATTGCCGCACGGAAAAAGAGCTCTACCGTGTACAAAAACTTAGAAGTTTGTTAAGTTATTTTGCCTTACAGAGTAATCATTAGAAGCATAATTGCAACCCTTAAATGCAACTGTCAGGGGTTATTACAGAGCCTCTGGTACAACAATAATGCAGTTCACAAATTTCGCTTATGTATTATGTAGAGAAAACATTAATGGAGTTTTTATATTCCACGATGAATAACCATCAAACGCCGAAGGACATATCGATAGTTCGAGCACTCGCATTTTAAATCGCCGTCCTTAATATTGACAATTCGTTAAGTGTCAAAAGTGGTAGCACGACGTCGAAAAGTGGAGGCATCAGGCAGCGATGGCCATAGGCATGCGAGGACGCAAGATGCGGCTCGCTGGGGAGGGGCGCTCGGCATCTGAAGGTCGTCCGCATTCCTTGCGTCGCCGACCGCTGCTACCGCGCTTACGTAGCGCCCCCCCCCCTCTCCAAGCCCCCACGACCGGTTCCCCGCCCTGCGCCCGCGCCGGACCGCGCCATCACAAACTATCGCGCATTTACCAAAACAAAAAAACGTGTTACTATGGCTATCAAGCTGAGGTACCGGATGGGATGATACTTCGCTTGGAACTCTAAAACCACTGGCTTCGTAAAAGCTTGTTTTGCGGAATTATATTATTATTTTTATTTTATCAGGGAAACCCCATTTCATTCATAAACTTCAATGATTTCAATGTAGGTAACTATGTAGGTACAAACCTTAGGCTAGACACACTGTAAATGGCTAAATAAACAAACTAAGTGACAAACGAAACGCAATTAGATATGTATTACATTAAGATAAGATAACTGCAATAAAAAATAACCTTTTAACACTTTACTAAACATTAACATTTTACTTAATTGATTATACATTAACCTAACTCATGCTTAGGTATTTATATACTATTCACAACTCATTTAAAACTCGACAGTGCATTTAGGTAGAGATGTACTTATTACACCATTTCATACACTAACATCAATTTTTAATTTACGATACATTCTGTCTTAAATAAGCCTAAACTCTAAACCAAACACTATAGCAAAATATGGGTAGATTCATACAAAGCAACAATGTCGGCCTTACTGGCAGGTAGCAAAAAGAAGATTGCATCCAAAAAAACCAATGGAATGCACAGATGGCGTGGATCCGGACATTCCTGCGCCTGCGCCGCGGGAACCCCTGGCTTCAACGGATATGCGTTAAGTAATACGAAAATTAAAAAAAGTTTTGTCCTAAAAATATTTTGAATGCTGGATGATTAGGAAATATGAAATTTTAATTACTTCCGTGGCGTCGTTATTGTTATTAAATACGTATATCAAACTTATCGAGCACAAACAAACAGACAAAGTGCATTTAATATTAAATGAAAAAAAGTGATCAAATTTTTTAAATGTGCACTGGAAAAGATCTAGCCTGTTTTATTTTAAAAATCTAAAACTCAATGAAAGAGTTCCCAAAGTGAGATTTCAGACTGGCCAATATATGCTATATTAATTTCATTTATACATACACAGTCAGGATATTTTATTGGGGGGGGGGACCACTTAGGATCGAATATCTGTCATCTTGTATGGGAATTCAAAGGATTTTTTTACAAAATGGATCACCAATTAATGATCGTGACATAGGTACCTAGGTGATCCCGTCTCACACAAACACGAACACAAAGCAATTTTAGGTTTAATTAAAGTTTGACAAAAACGGTACAATAGTGACAGATTGCTAGCCTGTCGCCTACGGTATACCTTAACCTAATACTGGATTAATATATTAGATAAGGCCGTGGCACACCTAGAAAGTAGGTAGCCCTCAGTGCACGAGACCGATCCTCACTCCTCGATTTTCAATCAATTGATTAATAAATAAATAAATAATCATAAAAAAAGGACTTTGAGGCAAGAATTTGCTAGGCAACCCTGTGGTGCTCTACCCCATCACGACCTAAGTCACATAATTTCACACACAACTTATTCATTGTTTATAATATTATTAATTTAATTACTTGTACAGTCGAGGTCAGAGATTTTTGCATGCAGCGACTCAATGAGTGCAAGGAAGTTTTTGTCATAGGTAGTAATTGTTTGTTAATCGTACATACGGTACAACCTACATAAAATCATCGAAATCACCTGTTTTTATTAAATTCACATTAACTTCTAAGAGATTCAAAAAGAGGGAAAAAATATCTTTGATTAGCTAGATATCGTGGCATAAGCGGGCATTAATAACGATTGGCACGTGCTAAGTATGTCTAAGAATGTACGAATACCTACTGAGCTAACTTTGGGGGCGGCAGACGTGAGCTTGACTTCGGAATCCAAAAGCTTAATGGTTACTTGACCTGAAATGTATATTTCAGAACTTTTTTGTATTTTTTATTTATGACGGTGGAAGCATTCTACACTTCCATTGAAATAGTTAGTGAAAGATATAGTTAGTGTTTAGTTTTGTAACTAAGGGACCCCATACATCCCCGTATTATTATTATTATTTTTTTTTGTAATTTTTTCTTTAATTGTATACAGTAGTTTTTAAGTATTTTATTTGTAATTATATTATTATGAAAAAATGACTTTCTGACAAGTTTCTTGCGGCGCATTCTTCTTGGCAAAAAATGACGTGTAAAAGTGCCCATTGCGGCCTATTTACTGAATAAATGATTATTCATGATGTGGCAGACATTCTAAACGCCTTCACAATAAATTACACTGTCTTCCTCATTATCTTAAGTAGCATAATGTATCGCATTGCATACCTATGCTTAAGTATTGCAAAATTTCAATTAAATATTGCTTATACATATGTAGGCATTGTAATAAATATGACATGATAATTAAATCACAGCCATTGCTTAGATTACTTTGGTTTACTGCTCTTAACGAATTGACAATGTCAATAAACTAATTAACTAAACAATAATATACTTATACAAGTTTGTATGACGACTTTAGCAGATTTATACGTATGCGATTGATTAGGTACATAAAGTTCATTTCCGAGTATAATAAATACTCTTGGTTAGGTAGGTATTTATCGACGGGACTCTGACTCAACCTTGTATTATGAAATGTTAAAGAATAACCATTTTAGATACACATCATAAAGGAGCTGTTGCAATTTCATAAAATACTTTTTCTACTCCTATACTGTAATCTGTGATTTACTTAATCACGAACAGTAATATAACAGCATACATAACAAGATTCTGGAAAAGTCTATATGTATTGTCTATTCCCCATAACAGCACTGTATCGTAATGTTGGTAAAACGATACTGCAACCACTTACTTTTTTTTCTTAATTCGTACATTCGGGCATGCTAAGGTGCAGCCAGTTATATTACATATTTTATATGGCTTTTATACAGAATAAAAACTTTCCGAAAATAATCCATAGCCTGCCAACATTAGTAACGCATATTTTAACGTCATCACTGGCAAGTAAACGTTAATCAAAAACAATATTTTCATATTTATTTCTTGTTTACCTTCTTTTTGCGTTTGCCATACTTTTTACTAAAGTATGAAAACGTTTAAAGTTTACTATTTCTCTAATTTTGTATTGTAATTACTAAGTACCCAGTCGAAGAAAAAGTATTGTATGCAACGTTGTATAAGTAAGTCAAAAAAAGCTCGTGGCGTCTTTTTCTTACGATGTTCGCTAAAGCTCACATCGTAAATCGCGCCACTCACCTTTATTGAACCCTGTTATACAACTGTTGCATAAAATACTATATCATATAGGTCGTTATTTATATTCAGTTGGTTGCTGAATTTGTTAGTACAGTGAAATTGCAATTATTCGTCAATTTTTAAGTTAATGTAGAGTTCGTCGGGAACTCGGGAAATAGAACGAAATATCTACAGACTCCTCCAGGCTTCAAAGAAATTCAACAAAAATCCTATGAAACCATATTAAAAATCGCATCTACGGGCTCTATTTCCAACTAAACGAATTTATCAATATTCTTAGCTTTTACACCTGATTGGTTTCAGCCCGCTAATAGTGTCCCACTGCTGGGTAGAGCCCTCCCCACGTGATCTCTACAACTGCCTGACGCAATGTTTGCATACACGTCCAAATCGTTCCCCCATTTCCTTGGTCGTCGTTAATCGCTCTCTGGCACTCATCAAGTGGCTGTGTATTGTGTAGGCTTACTTTTAAGGCTATTTAATTTTAACATTGTATCTAACGTACCTAATGTCTTATTTGTTGCAGGGCGAGTAACAGTTGTTTCGAGATGCGACATGCGCGCTCTATGTTCGGTTCGCGGGCCGCTCGGCGGCGACACGCGCGCGCTCGGCGCGGGCGCGCGGCTTCTGTCGCTACGCGTGCCCGGCCAGTCACAGCCTCTGCACTTCGTCGTCGAAGCCAAAGCCCGGGTCAGGGAGCTGAAGGCCCTGGCCACCACACATGCACAGCTGCAAGGCATGACAGACACGGAGCTGTTTGGATTTGCCGTTTTGCAAAGTGAGTACCTTACTTATATATGGCTTATGTATAGTATATACACCCCCCACGGTATTATGTTTGGTTTTACTTCAAACCTCATAATTATTATCATCGTATCAGCCGTATTAGACGTAGGTCTCCCCCACAGACCTCCAGAGCTTCGATTGGAAGCGGCCTGCATCCACCGTGTACACGCGGCTTTAAACAGGTCATCTGTACATCTCATTGGAGGAGGTCCTACGCTGCGCTTACCGATACGCGGTCTTCATTCGAGTACTCTTCGGCCCCAATAGCCTCCAACGCCTCAAAAGCTTTAGGCGGCCATATACCCCCGAACTTCTAAGTCGAGCAAAAAGAAAAGTATTTTAATGCAGAATTCAGTAGTTTATTCAGTCCTTCTACCAGATATGATTAATTTTTATTCTTTGGCTACATCGTTAAGGAAACTTCTATGGAAAATTTCAGCAATGACTCCAAAGGGGTTACCACACAAGAATAAGAAAAAAGGAGGTCGTAGTAATTATGGATAAAAATAATATCAATGAATTAAAAGTTTATAATTTGATAGATTTCTAGACACTTAATTTGCGTGTACATGCAGGAGTTTGGAAACAATATTAAAACGTACAATGGGCGTTTTCAGAAAAAGTTATTGAAAATATTTTTTATAGGTTTGGATGAAATTTGAAAGAAAGAAAAATGGTTTATTTACGGCTCCAACAGTAACACCACCAAACACTTAATTTAACTTAAGTTAAACAATAGAGCTATAAAATGCAACAAAATACATCGTAATCGTACTCATCATTTCAATTTCGTTTTCCTACTCAGAATCAGGAGCACTTTCGATTGTAATGGGAGAAAAAAGTGTTCCAGGTTTTTCATATAATTTTGTGTTATCCATTACACTACTGCTATAGAAACGTGTGTGAAAACGGTAACGTAGGTAGTATGGAATAACAAATCTTGTGACACTTTTTTTCTCCTATTACAATCGAAAGTGCTCCTGATTCTGAGTAGGAAAACGAAATTTCATCCAAATCTAAAAAAAAGTAATTTCAACAACTCTTTCTGAAAACAGCCACTATAACACATTCAACTAATTGCATCAGCATTTTATTTGAATTTTTTGTAAGGTTCATTTGTTTGTAAACAAAAATAGCGGCACAATCAAGTGCTTGGTCACCAGCTATTAGCTTTGGTTGCGTCACATAGTGGTCGCTATTTTCACCAGAACAATAGGCGACTAGTTGACAAGTAGACGTTGGTTGTCCCTGTCGATTGTTGACAATAGGCATTGTTAGTTCGATTCGGAGATCGATCACTACCTATTACTACATATCCTTAATTAAAATGTAATAAAAGTACTAACCGATCCAGTATCTAATAATACGGTACATTTTGGAGACTTGTTATTTAACTAAGGGAATTAATGAGGCAGCAAATTATACTTATAAAAGACTACCTTAAAACATTAACTACGTTAATCGTACCTTATTTGTTTTATTCATAAGTTCCTTTAAAAACGAAAATATATTGCTCTAAACTTTATCATTCTTATTTTCAGATGGAGAGTACTTGTTTGTAAACCAAGAAAGTAAATTATCTAAATATGCGCCAAAGAGCTGGAGGTCATCACACACACACGTAAGTTACCTAGGGTTGTTTTTATTAAATGCTAGCGGCCCGCCCCGGCTTCGCACGGGCAAAATAAAAAAAAAACGGCCAAGTGCGAGTCAGACTCCCGCACGAAGGGTTCCGTACCTATACAACATTAGACATTAGCAAAAAAACGGCAAAAATATGTTTGTTGTATGGGAGCCCCCTTAAATATTAATTTTATTCTGTTTTTAGTATTTTTTGTTATAGCGGCAACAGAAATACATCATCTGTCAAAATTTCAACTGTCTAGCTGTGACGGTGCATGAGATACAGCCTAGTGACAGACAGATAGACAGACGGACAGTGGAGTCTTAGTAATAACTTAGGGTCCCATTTTTATTACCCTTTGGGCACAGAACTCTAAAAAGGTCTCTAATCAAGGGCACTTAACACACATTTTTCGGCTCCATTTCCCAAAAACTACACCCGACCCGCGCGAAGCACTTTTTTGGTTATATTGATATTTTTTAATTTGTAATATCTTTTGAACGGAATGTCCGATTTGATTAATTCAAAAAGTAATCTACATGTATTGAAACCGTCTTGAATATTAAATTATTTGTTTGGATAAGGATTAATACTAAGTATGGATAACATGGTCTGATTTTAGTTGGCCTTTCTGACCACTTTTAAAATGTAAAAATCTAGTTATAGTGACATAACTACAATAGTTGTAGGTATATATAGTATCACAAAGTTTTTTGTAGGTGTTGATATATTCTTTAATATCGTAGAACACTTTTTTGTTTTATCATCAATAGTTTCACAGCGCATGCGATGGAAGATCTTTTATGTTATCTTTTTTACACTTTGAGTTACATTATTGAAGTTTTAGTACGGAACCCTATTTTTTTCTGGTAATAAATATAGCCTATGGAACTTTGGAATAATTTAGCATTCTAATAGTGAAAGAATTTTTAAAATCAGTCTAGTAGTTTTTGAGTTAATTCGTAACAAACATCCAAAAATCCAAAAGTCCAAATCTTTCCTCTTTATAATATTAGTATACATTTAACATCATCCTATTAAAATTCAGTAGAATGGATAAAAAAAACTTCTGAAAAACGAAACACTACACAAGTAAACTACTTAGTTACATCAGGTTGAAATATAATAATTGATAGTTATCTATGTGAACTTATGTGTACTTTTCTCGTTGCAGGGCTTAGACGCAAATGGAAAACCGCTGCTGGAGTTGTACCTTGTCGTACAATTCCACATCGAAAGTCCACTGCTGTTGCAAGATGAGATCGGATTACATCTGTATTTTTTACAACTACGACACAATGTCCGGACACGAGAGGGCCTTCCGACTGAAGTGCTCCTACTTCTCACTGGACTGGCTCTACAAGCAGAGTACGGAGATGCAGATACCTACGAGGATAGGGACTATTTTAGAGTGGAAGACTATGCCACTTCATCACTAACAGGAGACTGGGTCGCCGCAGCAATGCGCGCCTGCCACCGAGAACACCGCGGTCTCTCAAAAACCGATGCTGAAATCAGATTTATTCGAGAGGTTTGCCTCCTTCCAGACACCATTAACTCCCACAGATACAGAATGAAGCAGTCCAAATCAGAACCAGAACCAGGCACAGTTTGGCTCCTCGTCACAGCCAAAGGCATTCAAATCCTACCTGATAATGGCTCAGTTTCCAGTTTCATATGGAGCTCTATAGGAAAACTAAGTTTTGATAGGAAAAAGTTCGAGATAAAAACAGAAGAAGGCAAGATAACTTTGTACTCGTCCAGTGATGAAAAATGCAAATATTTATTTGCGTTGTGCAAAGAAACGCATCAATTTTCTATGAAAATTGCACCGAAACTTAATGAAATTTTGATAAAAGAAGAAGATGAACGCAAACTGTGTTATGGTTACTCTAAATCGTTTAATTTTCAACATACTAAAAGTAAAAATGAGCAAAGAATATCGGTAATATCCACCACGAGTTCCAACACTACGTCAGGAATTGTTAGTGATAGAGTTCAATCGGAGGACGAATTAGAAATAATGATAGATTCTCCTCCTGCACCATCCACAGAAAGTTTAGCTTTTGCTCACTTATTAGACTGTTCAAATTCTTATTTTTTGCGAAACGTTACCGAGGATGGTCAATCCTTACACAAAACATCTTCCTTACAACTTCAGAAATCGAAAATTCGACCTTCCAAAAGTATGGACGAAAGTGATAATGTTAATAAATTGGATAACACCTCTGATATGGCATTAAGTCAGCTTGAAGATACCATGTCACTGCCAGATCAGAGTACAACTGATTCCAAATCGGATAGTCCTGTTAATAAATTTAAGTGTACGGGATCGCAGTGCTCTTCATCTTGCAGCACAGTAGTAATGGCGCGAGCTGGACTAAGTACCCTAAGTAGAGCATCCAATGCAAGCAGTTTGGAACTAGGCTTTAGTCATACCGCACAAAACTCTATGCTAAGTGACAACAGCACAGTTGGTATAGACGTTGAATACTCTCAAGATACCGCATCAGCGTTATATGATGGTTTAGGCCAACCTGTCACAATAGCAGCATCAAGTGAAACAAGTGGAGTCTACACCATGGGTAGCTCAGAACTCACTACCCGTTCAAAAATGGGTACACTATCTGAAGACAGTAGGACAGAATATGAAAGTTCTCACTACGATAGCTACAAGCCCTCAGAAGAAAATGATCTTGCTGACTTTGACAGTGTTTCATCAATTCTTCAAAACAAAGTAGAAGCTAGTCATTCAACACTAAGATTACAAGCAGCACTATTAGACGTGGACTGTGTTGATGGCGATGCAAAGTTTTCTAATCAAGAACACGATAATAAAGAGAACATATTCAGAGAACGGTCGAACTCAAATGTCAGTGCCGTATCATTTCACGGTGACGGGAGTGATCCAACCGACCAGAAACATAACTTACTAAGCGCAAGTGAATTGAGTGATTTAATCGTAGGACGTGGAGTATATCCAAAAACTCAATCGGTCAGTGATACTTTAGATTCAGTGTCTGATTACGTGAGATTACCTCTACCTTTTTCTGGCGCCAGCTACCTTCACGGCCATGAAGACACTGCTCCATCTGATGATAACTATCCGAACAATTCGTTTTTTGATCGTCCGCCAACACCTCCTACTAGAACCGATAGCAGAAAGGTTCTCAATTTATCTCTCCCAAATATATTGGACATAGATCAAGATCAACTGATGGCGCCTATGCTTCCTGAAAAGCCACCACCGCCACCATATGAATATAACCATAAAACTGTTTCGCCTCATGTTTCTATTCCTACGAAAGCCCCACCAGCGTATCCTGGTTCAATAAGCAGTAATGCGTCTGCGAAAAAATATACAGAGAAAGAAGAGGTTGCTGCAAGAGTTGTGACGTCCAAGCCAATGATAACAATTCTTAAAGCAGAAGCGGGGGAAGTAACTGCACCGAGTGAAAGAACATTCGCTAGTCCTATGGTGATGGAACATCGATTTCAAAAGTCGAAACGGCACCAAGCTTCCAGTCGTAGAGCTGAAAGGTCGAAATTAGCCCAAGGAATCAACAACCTTTCCCCATCAAGAGAAATGCCCGCACACGTAGTGGATTCTAATGTGCTCGTGGCCATGATGAAGTTGCCGCCGCCACCTCCACCGCGCCGCGCCCGACTGCCTCCCCCGCCACCCGTCGCTCGACTCCCGCCACCGCCACCACCCCACAATCCAATGTTCCATCAGCAACTCTATAGCGACGTAGACTACGTTTATTACCCTCTACAGGACCCGACAATATCACAACAAAACTACCTCGATCACAAACTGTCTGAACCTCGAGCATTAAATTTGCATAAAAGTGGCTTGCAGTACAGAAGTACCCCATTCCTATCGACGACCATGTCAACATCATCCGTGTACGGCTCCATACAGAATCTTTCGGACTCATACATTCAGTTACCTGGAAATCGTTCAAGTTGGTATTCCTTAACCTCCAGAACATCTCTTAGCAATTACTCTGTAAACTTGGAACGACCTCAAATACCTACTCGAATGCCTGAAGTACCGAATTTCCCACGAACCAAGTCTGATGACAACTTATTAAACTCAAGAGAGCCGCCGCCAGTGCGTACGAGACGCATGCCGCCGCCTCCTCCGCCGCCCTATGAACATAAAAAGAAGCTCGGAACACCCTTGAGGGAAATGAAAATTCCAAACTGCAGCACAAATGTGATGAGTGAACTTAGTAAAATAAGAGACGCTAATGTCGACCTAGACATAAAAACTCTTAGAGAAAAAAGCAAAAACCTAGACCTGCCTCTTATAGCAGCATTATGTAACGACCGGTCGTTAATAAAACAAACTAAAGCCTTTGGTGCACCTAAATTGAACAAACAAACTGTGAATGAGTGTGAAAGTGAACGAAAGTGTACCAAGTCTGTTCAAAACACCACCGATAGCTTAGATATTAAGAATAAACAAGAAGGAAACGTTAGAATGGCAATGACAGGGTCTCAAAAGAAAATTTTAATAAGAAAGCCGACTGATAAGCTTCCCGCATTACCTAGTTCCGACACCCATACCCCTAGAGCGTTATCAAACACGTATGTAATGCACCCAAGTGTCAAAGTTAAGAAAATACAACCCAGCTCATGACGACTGCTGGCTGACTTGACGTCATAATTTAGTCCTAAACTATTTGTGAATGCTTCCAGTGCTATGAGCTTCCTCCACCGACCTGACGCAATAAGACTGAGTAAAATGTCCTTAGAACTTACCTAGTTATTTTTATCACAGTTGCAATGTTATCACAATCATTTCACATTCCATGATAGGTTTTTACGTGTATTAACATAATTCTAGTTTTAAATTTATGTTACAAACATTCCCTTTTTTAGGATATACATAAATCCTAATAATAGTTAAAATGTTTGTTCAATAGTCGAAACTGCGAAAGTCCACATGTAATTTGCATACAAAACCGGACACGACACAAGTGTAATTTTACAAATGGCTGTTCGTGTTTTGCCAAATGTAAGCTATTGCTTATATTCATCTAGACAAAAATAAGCAGTTAGGTAATTGAATAATGTGCCATAAAATATGACAGCACACAAACCTTGTACCTTGAAATAGGTTGGTGTTCCTTTTGTTTCGTATTTTTATGACAAAAAGTGTAAAAAATATTTAAGTATTGAACATCAACAAAATTATTCAAGGCGCAGTATAAAACATGTTTTTGTAACTAAAAACTTGTATTTGTACGCACTAAACGTTAAAGTAGAACAGTTTTTTACTTATGAAAGGAATGCTGAAATCTAAAACTTTATTCAATTGCTTACGGTAATAACACAACATACCTACAGACAACTAAACTACAGTTCTGCGACAAATTCCTATAAATTGTAACACAATTTAAATTTTCTTAAAAGAACTTAAATATGTAATGTCAATATGGATAAAGCTCTAATGGTCCTTCTATTTTTCATTTGTAATTCTACTATATGTAGGTATATATGTCTTTTGTATAAAGGTTAGCGTTTGACCACAATCACACCATGTGGTAAGTGATGATGCAGCCTCAAATGGATATTAAATTAATATAATATTTTAAATACTCGCTGTTTAAAGAATTAACGGATGATGGATAATTTATTTGTCATCCGATTCTGTCAGAAGTCATTGCTTAGATAAGTTTTAGGGTATAAGAATAAAAACATAATAATGTCTACAGTTATTTATTTTATTTAGACAAGATAACGTGTA
The DNA here is from genome assembly GCF_025370935.1 of Choristoneura fumiferana. Classification (NCBI taxonomy): domain Eukaryota; kingdom Metazoa; phylum Arthropoda; class Insecta; order Lepidoptera; family Tortricidae; genus Choristoneura; species Choristoneura fumiferana. The sequence goes on along the minus strand of NC_133481.1, from coordinate 12,377,399 downwards.
CATATAATCAAGTGTAATAAGTACATAAAATTCATGTGTACAAATGTAAATAAAAAAAATTGAAGACGTGAACATTTTATCATTTTTCTTCAAGATTCCCTACATCAAAAATATTTTTTTAGAAAAGTAGAACAACATTCATATTAAGTATTTTAATTAAGTAAGTACTTCACATATCCATAATTTGAACTGATTTTATCAAAGAGATTCGCTACTCAAATGAAAAGACTAAATAGAAGTAATAATGAAAACAATTAAAATATTCCATAGTAAATTAAAGACCGTTAAGTGTTTTAACTACACGCTTAAATTATAGAAACAATATATTATATAACAAAGAGATTCATGGGATTCTATAAAACGATTATAAAAATCAACACACTTAAATCACTAAATATTATCTACATACATATTAATTATATAGATTGCGACAATAAAGAGTGGAAATTAAAAGAGGATGTCGCTTTTCTTATAGATAGTAATGGTCACATTTTTGAGTTAAACTGCTGGTTTATCGTATGAAAAAATAATTAATCTTAATAAGTTTTTACTCTATAACTAGGTGTTTCTTGGCTTACGAAATATTATTGTTTTTTTTTTGTTCAAATGTATTTTAGTTACACAATATTTTATTAAAATAATTCTTAACGGAAAATTCTTTTCTGCTTTTTTTCAAAAGTGTTGTAGTTACAGTAGGAATATTTAATATAATCACTCTTTATTGATGAACTAAAACAATTACTTTGTTCACCCGCGACCTTGGTGGTTAGTAGTCACCGCGGGTGAGCAAAGGAATTGGTTTAGTTCATTGATTCAATTAAACCAGCCAAGAGCGTGTCGGACACGCCCAAAATAGGGTTTCGTAGCCATTACGAAAAAATTAAGTAATATTTTTCTAAGGATTTCGTATTTTATACGGAATCTTCCAAGTTTAGGTATATTTTATACCTTAGGCTGCTATTTACTCTCAAACTACTCATAATTCTCAAGCAAACTTAACCGTTATAGTTTTCCTTGTAAGTTTGATATACTTACTACCATCCTGATTTTTTTCAAATTTTTCCACCAACCGGTTTAGATTTTAGAGGGGGGGGGGCGTTAGATTTTAATGAAAATTTGCACTTTAAAGTTGAATATTTTGCAAACAAATCATTGGTGGTGGATGAGAAAAAAGAAATCACCCCCACTTTACGTCTATGGGAGGAACCCTAAGATTTTTTTTTAATTTTTTATTGTACCATTTGGTCGGCATTGTTTACATATAAAATATATCCGTGCAAAATTACAGCTTTCTAGCATTGATAGTCCCTAAGTAAAGCCGCGGACGGACAGACAGTCAGACAGACAGACATGGCGAAACTGTAAGGGTTTTTGACATTTTGGCTCTGGAACCCTAAAATTACTCTTTATTGTCATAATCTATTAAAATCTATTTTATAAACTTTTTGGCATAAACTAGAAAGTTGTTTTACTTATAAAAATAGGAACAGCAACTATCAAAGTGTGAAAAGAAACACATTTATGAATACACAAAAAATCTCAAAAATATGTATATTTTCGATTTATCTATATTTTCCGATTTTTAATGCTTATATTAATCGGATAGCTCATGTCTTAAATCTAGTTTAGCTCGACATGTTTCGGGCAAATTCGTAGCCCTTCTTCCTAGGCGCAACGCGACTCGGCGGCTGCTGCAACATGCTCACTGCACTACCCGACGAAACTAACATCGGCGCACAACTACCCGTGTTTTTATAATCATTTTTATTGTTAAATCGTTGGGACTTAACATAATAATCACATAATATAATTTTGAGATTCAATATGTAGCGATGCGTAAGTATGGACTCTTGTTTTCATGAGTAAAAAAGTTTACTTTTCCAATTTTAATATTATTGCTGTATTAGGAGGGAAGGTCACCTGATTGAAATACATCACTTCACCTATCAAGGAACTGTTGGTGCCTGCAATAACTGTGCCCCCGTAGAACATCGCAGTCAAATCTGTCGTAATGGAAGTGTTACCAAGATTCCCGACAAAGATAACTGTATTCCTTCGAGGGTACCATCTTTCAATCACAAATAGATTTTCTTCCGTGTCGCGGATATCCATATTCTTTAACATATTTCCATCCTTAAAAATCGACCGTAAATAAATCGTTGGTGTGTTTAATCTCACACTACTTAAGATTTTTACCACCTCCAGGAAATGATGCTTGGACTCCGATTTAAAGTCTGAGTTCCAATGCAATACGTTGTTTTCTTTCTTTTCATTTGTGAATTTCATCTGCACTAGATTGTGTACAGTTTCATGTTCAGAAAAATCTTCTTCTACATCTTCTATGGCTAAATCCTCTAAGCCAATTTCATCACCGTAAAATATACTAACCGTGCCTGGAAGTACAAATTCAAGTGCTGTGAGCACTAAAGCATTCTTGACATGTTTTGTTGTAACCCTATGGCTATCAATATTACCAATATTCCATAGTACCCAAGGATAGTGTGGTTTCGACCATAGAGGTCCGTTTATTACATCTTTAATTCTATTTTTCAATTCAGTTATATTTCCTTTAAGGTCCAAGTGCACATCAATCAAGTCTATTCTAGACAAAAGTATGTTTAAAGAATCACCAGTGGCCTTAGCATAAGCATGTTCACTTGCAATGAGTATCTTGTCATGACCTATAATTTGCTTCCATAGTTGGAGAGTTGAACCAAAGTCTTTATCATTCACAAATTTCTCTAATCTCTTCAAATAGAACCCATCGACATTATGTTTTCTCGCCCAAAAATCAATGGCATCAGAGGTGGGATCGTGGTACCTAGCTTGGGTTATGTTATGACTAGATAATGAAATAGGGGGAGCTATTGACCAAACAGGTAAATCTAAGATGATGGACATGTTCCTATCATGCACGGCACTCACTAATTTATCAAAGTCATCTAACACACCAATACTCGCGTCAATATCTTTCAACGATGTTGTATTGTAATACTGATCTGGGTAATTATGGGCTTGGAATATAAAATTCATACGTATGGCAGACACGCCTAAACTCTCGATATAATCAAGTTGTTTCACAATACCTTTGAAATCTCCAGTAGCATCTTTATTGGAGTCCTTAAAACTAGCAGGGAAAATTTCGTAAAATACCTTGCCTTGGTACCATGGAAGATCAGGATTGCATGACTTGGGGATTGTGGCCACCATCGCAATGATGGCGCCCAAGCATGCAACAAGTCCAGAAATGACTACCCAAAGCATCACTTTCCTGATGATGCCCCAGTTCCAGTTCACGAATTTCGGCAATTTCCTGTTTCCCAAGTTAAGATTTCCATTTATTCTACAATCTTCTACCTGCAATAGTAAAAATTATTCATATTATTAATAGTCTAAAGGTGATTTTCTACCGGCGAGGCGAAACGAGGCGGGGCGAGACGAGAATTGAAATTTGTCTGCATTCTCGCGCGCCCGCCGCGGGCACCGCCAAATGGTACTATAAGTTATTGGTAAAAATTTATATTTTAATACAAGCTTTTTTTTGCTGACTGTACTTTTTGTCGACTTTATTTGCATTGTCGCCCAAACTAAATTTGCATACCAAATTTCAAGTCAATGCCATTAACTGTTGAAGAGTTCCGAACTGCGGAGACGATCCTGGCCGGACTACCAGGATGTCACTACCAGATTATTGTATTGTCACGCAATTTACACAAGTACCTACGCCAAATTTCAAGTCAATCCGACTACTGGAAGTTGGTCGAATTTCACTTGCAATGCAAGATTTGATTACAGACACATTGGGACAGGTGAAACTAAATAAAAACTTAGAATAAAAATAAAACATGTATGTGGTCAAATAAATAAGTAAATAAAGAATATGCAAGGCAGATAAATCAATTAAATATATCAGGATCAGCACAAAGGACTCGGTTATCTTTTTAGGTAAAAAAATGCTGAACACTGCAAAATAGTCAGCAAAAATGTATGATACGTACTTAAAAGAGTCATTTTAATCACTATAACAACCACTATCTGACGTCTTGTGTCTGAGTCATATAAATGGCTTTTAAATGTATTAATATGTGTAATGTGTATCTATATACTTAACTATAAAATTTGTGTCACTTTGCCTTACTTTGCTTGTGACACATATCAGAGCATTGTAATGTTCCCCAGTGAACCCTTGGCTTCATTGTATTGTATTGTACTTTGCCTCTGCCCTTCCCCAAATGCCAAGACATTCTATGAAATTGTATAGGTACTACTAAAGTGTCCATATAGTACTTTTCTAATAATATGCTATGCCATGCCATACCTGTCCTGTAACAAGTTCTGTATTCTTGCTTAAAGTCTGGTAGTCCAGCATACTGATGTTGTTTATAAGCTGGGCGCTCACAGGGTCTTGAACCACAGAGTTTGAGTCAGCGGAGGAGCAGGAGTCACCACCTGAGGCATCTGGCAGTACAAATATAGATTAATACAATAAGCTCTTTACCCAGTACCTACTGTTAAAAAACTAAGCAGAGCAAAATTATCCATTAATATACTGGGTTGTAGGACACTGCATGCATTGAGTAGACAGCAGAGTAGGCAGCGCCAGTGCTGTTGGCATGCTGCTGCGGCGCACATTGTTTTGAATCACAGTCACATTCACTATTTTTTTTCTCTTCAACAATATAGGATCTAACATAGATAGAGCTGCATGAACACACATTTGCTGCATAGATGTAGCAATCATAAGGTCGCGAGTGAGCAAAGTGATTGTTTTATATGTAGATCATTGATATGGACCTCCGCAATATAGTGCCTAATTCAATAAAATTAATATAAGATACTTATTGATGGTAGAATGGAGAGACTGGGAATGATATTTTGAGCATTTGAAATGTATGATTAGGGATGGGCTGAAATTAGTTTTATTTAAATTTGGTTTAACCGAATTTCGGCAGCTTGAGCCGAACTTCGGCATTCGGCCAAAATTTGGTTTAAATGCCGAACATTCGGCACTAGAAACAAAGAACCTACATGTACTGCAAATTGCATAAAGTTCCGAAAAAGTTGGGAAAGTTCTCAATTCTGGAAATTTTCACAAGAAATATAGGAAATTTAAATTTAAAAATGGAAAAATACTATGCAGTGGACTTATCCCACTAACACACACTTGTGACCAAGGCCACTGTACTGTTGCCGAAACGTCGAGGTAAATATTACTCGTGTGTTAGTGTGATAAGTCCTGTGCATGGTATTTTAAAACACAATATTTTAAGACATTATATTTAAAAATGGAAAGTTTCAATCCCCATACAAAATTGTGAGAACTTTCCGAAATTTTCCCATATGAAAAATTCCGCAATTTTGGATGGAAAGCTTCCTTTGGCACATCAGTCATTTCAACTGAAATTAATAGAAAGCATGTCTGTCACATCAGTAAAATATACAATGAAAATGAAATAAACTTAGTACCTTACTATTCTTTTCATAAACATTGTAAACATGTAATTGGTTAATTTTTTTTTTTACAATTTTCAATTATAGGATGTTGTCAACAATCAAATTTAGCAATCTATTCTTATTTATCTACTTGTATTTAAAATTAACTTTTAACAAAAGCACATTTAAAAAAACTGGAAATAGGCCAAAGAGCCATGGAGAGAAGTATGATGCACAAGAGACGTATAGACAAAATAAGAAATGAAGAACTACGAACCAAAACAGGGTTGATAGATGTGACTCATAAAATTAAAAAAGCTAAATGGAAGTGGGCCGGGCAAGACATGCGAGGTCCAGATAAATGGAGTAAAATTGTAACCGCATGGTATCCAAGAGATGGGAAAAGGAACAAGGGAAGGCAATTTCGTCGCTGGGAAGATGAAATAGCTGTAGCGGCTGGCAGAACATGGGCGAGAGTAGCTGCATGCGAGAGGGATTGGAGACTGCTGGGGGAGGCCTTTGCCAACAGGCACACAGATGCTGAAGACTGAATAGGGGAAAAAAAAATATGTATTACGATTTAAGTATTTTGTATGTTTGCATCTGAATAAAGAGGCTTAATAAATAAATAAATTTAAAATTACTAAAGGAAGGTTATTGCACCAAAGTTCGGCCGAATTTTTATTTTTACCGAATGTTCAGCCGAAGTTTGTATTTGGTTCAAACCACATTCGGCCCATCTCTAACCATAATCCAATATTGTTAGAGAAAAATAGCAAATATGATTGTGATTCCAATATTATTGTGTCTCAAATCAAACATGCATGATTTTACATGTGAATCCACTAGTACATTTGTAGCCAATAATTGATTGCTGCCAACTCACAAAAATAATAATACCTACTTTTTTAAATCTTATATTTTAACGAGGCTTTAGTAAACTAAATGTGACTATGTCAGCCTCATTCAGTATACTCTTAAGTCCTATAAGAAGGCTTGTTTCACTAGTTTGAAAGCCAATTTATTAAGTGCTTTGTTTCACGCATAGCACAGAATATATAATAGTACTGACGATGGATTGACGTTTTTGCCACTTAATAACCAAAGTATGACTTACCACAGTTACTACAACTCTGCAAATTGACCATTGGTTCATCATTGAGAGTTATAAATGGGCCTTCGTTCATCTCTTCGGAAAGAGGATGCTTAAAGTCGAGCGGCGTCGGGCTAGGAGTAGCCGCAAGCAACAGACACGTCGACGACTCCACACCGCGTAAGTAATCCAAGGCGTCGAGTTGTATACCACTGGCATTGTTACTCCCGTTACCACTAGACTCCGGTAATTCATCCATATTTATATCCCTTTGCGCAAGGTCGAATCAATCTGTTACATTCGACACCAAACTATAACAAAAATGCTGAATGGTAACAACATAAAACAATCGAGAATATTTGACGCAAAAGATAATAAAATGATCTCCTATTTCAGACACATCATCCGTAACTTTATGGAGATCAGCGATCTGGCTGGTGTCCAAGTTTATTGTCAACAATCATAATATTAATTAATAATTCAAGACTCAAGTAATTCTGACTTACGTAAATAAAAATACAGGGAGTAAGTAAGAACTATGAATAAAACATAAAACGTAATTCAATCAAAATCGGCCTATTTGCTAAAAATATAGATTCCTTTCCAGTCTCCAGTGCATGAAATTTGAGCACCGCGCTTTACTTGTCAATACAGATAATTAATTGCCATAAAATGTAATACGAACCAATTCAGTCCTACCTTGGTTCTACCGAAGTACAGACAGACCTTTGGCACAGACTTAATGCACTTAAGGCTACGTACGCACTATGATGCTCACCGCACGGTTTTAGCGTGCCGTCTCTTTCTCAAGCGATACTTTGAAGAGGGACAGTGCGCTAGAACCGCCAGGTTAGCCGCATAGTGCGTAAGAGATACGGTTACATATGTCGTTGCCTGCATGTCAGCAGGGCTACTACGAAATTCCAAGTTCGTATCGTGCGGTCCCTGACACTTATACTGTTTAATACGAGAGCGAAAGGGACGGTACGATACGAACTTCGTGTTTCGAGTTTCGTAGTAGCCCTGCTATGGGCGTGTACACGAAATATCAGGTCAATATTTCCATGTCGGTATTGTACGATCTGTATATTGTCACCCCGGGTTAACTTTTGTCATACTTTGGTTTCGTACTAAAATTAGGTAGGGTCGAAAGCTACTATTCTTGTAATCTGTGGGGTCGAAGTGGACCTACTTGTTCATTTTTACTATGCTAAATCTGTGTCATTTCACGTCCGATTGTAAACAATTTGAATAATTAATTATTTCACATAATTTTAGAGGTAAGCGCCAGCTCTGGGGTCTCCTGATGTCTCTTTTAGCCATGTATGATAAATGTATTACTTATCCTTTTGTCAATAAAAATGTATTAGGTATCTTTAAAAAATATATATATTTTTTCGCAATAGATCATCGTTCATCCATCATTACCTCTCATATTTCGTTTTCTAGAATTTTTTTACCGTACAGCGGCAAAAACTACTAGACACTGGCAAAATTGTCCTCCAATGGACAGCGCCATATTTTTCTAAAAATCTAATCTAATCTTTTTCGCAATATTTGTGTTTGACATGAAACAACAGCCATGGTGCTTTTTTTACCCGACTGCAAGGAGTGGTATTGTTTTTCGCGCGTATCTTGTATGTAATTTAAGTTAAGTATTGGCTAGACCTATAATAGATGCCAATTATTTTTTTCTAAATGTGACACAAATTACTAACTGTTACTAACAAAGAGTATAAGTACCTATGTAGAAAATTACTAATATGTAGCCAGGAATGTGACGCTACCATCGAAATAGTAAAGTCAGTAAGTACTATAGTACTTACTATTTCGATGGACGCTAAGGACGCTACCCACTATTTGCTTCATTAACATAGCAACACTAGAAATTAAATGTCATCATACATACGTCGCGGTCGTTCGTTGTCGTTGTCTTGTCTTAATGTCTTCTGTCTTGTTTGTTTCGTTGGTATAGTAGTACCTTGTAGTTCAAATAAATTTGTCCTCCGATGGACAGAGCCATATTTTTTTAAAGAAACAACAACAACAAACAATAACAGGGGGAAACAAAATCTAATGATTTGTTATTAAAACTTTACTTCAAGCATAGTTTTAAATAAATAAGAGAATTATCACTAACTATGGCTAAGAATCACTTTTGCCTCAGTAGCAATACGTATAAAAATAATGTATTTAAAGGTTTCTCAGAGTTACAACAGGCAAGTACTTTTATGTAACTTTTGATTCAAAAGTTTTGAATCGCAGTGTGGTGTAGATAATAATATGGATAATCTCGAGTCCGAGAAGTGATTTGATGCACAGAATCCAGCTGTGCTGCCAGACTGACTCCGATTTCATTGAATCTGGTTCGTGTTAGCTAGCATAAATTTATCCATTTAAAAATGGACTCCACAGTAAATATGATATTACTAAATAAAAAGTTATATATGAAATCTACATAATATTGTGCTATAATACCATTTTATCGTCCAATTAGAAACCAATATACTTCATTAAATAGTGTCACTTAACACAAATAATTAATATCTACGAATAAATAATAATATGCATTGTTTGAGTTCATTTAAAATTTCGGTTCTTTTATCTTTTCATTGTACTCGTAGTGTCTACTCTTGTACTGATATTCTGTCAATCGTTCAAAGATTAACTGGAGGAGATCCCTTTAAGAAGTAAGTTCGTTTGTACATAATATTGTGCTATAATACCATTTTATCGTCCAATTAGAAACCAATATACTTCATTAAATAGTGTCACTTAACACAAATAATTAATATCTACGAATAAATAATAATATGCATTGTTTGAGTTCATTTAAAATTTCGGTTCTTTTATCTTTTCATTGTACTCGTAGTGTCTACTCTTGTACTGATATTCTGTCAATCGTTCAAAGATTAACTGGAGGAGATCCCTTTAAGAAGTAACTTCGTTTGTACATCTTATTATCCTGTGCTCTGTTATTTTCATGTGTTTTTATGTACAATAAAGAGTTACAATACAATACAATTACAATACAAATTAATAGGTATGCATAATTCTATGACAAGAGCCAATAATATTCCCCAATTTGCAGAGCCAGAGCCAGCCATAATTATCGGTAGGAAAGGTTGGTTCAGGCTAAGCGATTCCACTCCTTCTAGATCGGTTCGGCACCAAAGTGCGGCAGTACTGGTTCTTCAGTGATTTTTTTTAATCTATGAGCCACTGGATTTATTACTGGTGTATGGTATGGGGTACTCTGATCCGATCGGATGGGATTGAACGAAAGAGATGGGTGGCATATATAACTTTAACACTCTAATCTATGTAGACAAGACCCCCCTTTGCTTTAGTCCAACCCAGACACAGTAGCGATGGTGATGCAAACTTAACATAATGTATAATGTTTCTGTGTTGATTCTGATTGGTAAAAAACGCTACTGTGAAAATAAGCTCCAGTAAAAAATAGGGATGGGCCGAAATTTGTCTTACTCGTCCTGTGATTCCCCTCGTGTTGCTCTCCATCAGGTGACCCGCCTGCTTGTTTGACCCCTTATATTAAAAAAAAAAGTTTAACCGAATTTCGGCACCTTCAGCCGAACTTCGGCATTTGACCGAAATTCGGTTTAAATGCCGAACATTCGGCACTAGAACAAAGAACCAACATGTCATATCAGTGAAATATGCAACAAAATGAAATAAACTTGGTATCTAATCTAAATATAAATCTTGATTACAATTCGTGAATTTAACTAAAAAAAAAATGATTTTCACAGGCTAGCAACCTGTTACTATTGTACCCTTTTTGTCAAACTTAAAACCTCATCCCCAGCCTATACACGTCCCACTGCTGGGCACAGGCCTCCTCTCAGAACAAGAGGGCAATACCTTTCACTGCTCGTATTTTAATCGTAATTTACTAGAGGCAGGTCATTAAACCGAAGTTCGGCCGAAATTCAGCTGATTTTTTTATTTTTACCCAATGTTCGGCCGAAGTTCGCATTTGGTTCAAACCACATTCGGCCCCATCTCTAGTAAAAAAGCATATTGAGTAAAAAAAACATTAGAGAAAAAATGGAATGGAAATTTTGCTACTAGGAAATAATGATTCTGGTAAATTGATCCAACAAGCCAGTCCTGTTTTTAATCTTGGGTAAAATTAAACTTAGTGCTGATATCATTAGCTCTGCAGAATTTAACTATAGATAAGCATAAAATGCTCTCAATTTCAGAGTGATGAGTTTGTTGATATGACTTTGGCAGCTGGAGACCAATTTGTGAAAGTTCACAAGACCCTTATAGCACTTGCTAGTCCATACCTAAAAGTGCTGCTGCAAGCAATCCCTTGTCAGCATCCAGTTTTGTTTCTCAGTGTAAGTATACAACATGATATTTTTTATTTGTGTTACCTAAAACCACTCGCATGCTTCTGGCAACTCTATGTAGTTGCCTGTCAACGCTCTTATTTTGTTAATGAATAGAGTTCAACTCAAAAATTCATAGCATGTGAGTAGATAAGGGAACATTCAACAGGTCAAATAGAGTTAACTTCTCCAATACACCATAGCCTAACTCTACTGTTTAAGTGATAGTCAAGAATTAAGGTAAAACTGTGTAAAAGGTACTTTTTAGTCCGTAACTAAGTGTCTTCAATATTTATACATATTTAGCAAAAAAGTTGTTGACTTATTTGTCATTTTATGATTAGACCTTTAACAATGATTATGAACTTTTATTGTTTGAAAAGTTTAAAATTGCAAGACAAGTTAATTATAGTTAGTGAGAAAAGTTTTTCCATGTCAAAATCTTTATAACATAGACATAAAATTGATTTTCACTTAGCATATACTTATGTAAATTTTTTTACAATTTTTACATTGATTCCATACCAGTTAGTTTCTATCAATGAACTAAGCTGTCTGCTGTTGTTAATGGCAAACAGCTCTTATTCATTTTCATTATGTACAGTCAAGTGCAAAAATAAGTCTATTCGAACCACTCCAGATATGTTACAAGATATGTTACTTTGAATAAGTTCATATTTTTACACTTGACTGTACATGTATAATAAAATAACAAAGTTCCCAATAAAATATTTTTTCATCTCTCCTGTTCGAAAAGTTTAATTTTCATGGCAGTAATTTGCATAGCCGGGTGGAAAATTGCGTTTTCATCTCTAAGGTGGACAGTATTTTTTTTTTAATTTTTCGATTAGCCACAGAGTCGAAGATAATTGAGTTTTTTCACGTTTCGGCATGGCCATTTAGATGCACGTCGTGACCAAGGAGCTTATATACCTTTAACACTGGAGGTTGAACGCTGAACATCCGTTTGAAACAAGAAATTTGATCATTATTACGTCACAAACATATTCCATCTCTTTCTATAGTTAGGTTGAGAAAGATATGGAAGTCATTCGTGAAATATGAAAGAAGGAGATGGTATATATAAATAAGTAATAAAGGTCAAACTTCTTCGTTCGGTGTTCAACCTCCAGTTTTGTATATAAGCTCCTCAGTTGGTCACGACCAACTCGATTTTTTTTTATAGTCGGCCGTGGCACTTGCCATTCGAAAAGGTACCGTTGGAGGTTGGATATAAGTAAATTCAATTTATTATTATTCTAATTTTTTTTGTAGTAAGTATTTTACTTTCCTCACAGTCGAAATGAAAAGTAGTGTCTAACTCGGGTGAAATTACCCATTCCCCCTCGAACTATTGGCGCTCTCACTTATATCTTGGGTGAAATGGGTCACTTTCCACCCTTGGTAATCAATCTACTATTTCAGAATATAAAGCATGAAGACCTGCACTTTATTTTAGAATACATTTACACTGGAGAAGTGAATATTCCACCTGAAAAATTGCAATCATTTCTAATCGCAGCTCAGGCAATGCACATTAGAGGTCTTGAGACTATTGTGCTACCTGCTGGAAATGAGGTTTGTTATGTTTTATTTTATAAATTTAACACAACACAAACATCACGCCTGTATTCCCAAATGGGGTAGGCAGAGCACACGAAATGTTACCGCTTCACAGCCGCTTTTAGCAATTTTAGGTTTTAAGTTAAATTTAAATTTGTTAATAATTGGTTAATATGCTTTTTAGCAGACTTAATATTAGTAATATCATGATTTCAGACTAATGATGAACCGAGAAAGGAGAAACAAACAACACAAGTCAAACCTGTGCAACTGTACCAAAGTACCAAGATGTAGGTACTTAAAGTTCTTCAAAATTATATCTCCTAATATATTGTTAATAGCTTATTAATAATATCTAACTGTATCTTTATTAACTTTCAGATTTCCAGTAGTAAAAGCAAATATAACAATAAATCAAAATGACTTCAATCTGCAGGTTGAACCAAATACACAAATACCTATTAATAATAATAGTGAAAATAACTATCCATTGCTTGATTTGAATAATGAACCAGCACCTGAAGAAAATGTTGATGATCTTAATGCTGGTACTGATACCGATAACATTAATTCTAATTTAGGGAATGAGGATGACAATGCCAATAATGATTTTGTGAATAATCTGGGAATAACAAATAACCCTATTACTCCGATTATTAGTGAAAATATTGATTGTGTACCGAATGTTATTGATGAAATTCCAGAAAACCTACAGAGACCATTTTTAAACATAGGCAAAGAGACATTTACCGTCACAAACACTGGTTTTAATAACAGTAAAATCGACGTTATAGCAACACCCAAAAGTAATGCTGTAAACCAAGACCAAGCAAATGATGCTGATGGTGTCAAAGATAAAGGTACAATTATTTAAGGTTCTGCTTTTTGCAAACTTCTCTCGTAAGTCTGTTTTACAAAGTTAATTGATTGTACAAAATTAATTTGAATGATTTTGGTGAATGTGATTGGTACCTACACCATTCATTACATTTCGGTACCATTGGATTCGGTATCCTTGTATTACTGTAATTACAAATTCAGCGCCTTTAGCTTAGTCAAGATATCTATTAATTTGATGTACATTCCTTTTGGTACAGATTCAATATTGTACACGATATCAAGCCGCGGTTCGTTGCAGTTAATAATGAATCGGTTCATGTATTATTGCCACTACACGAGGGATGGAGGCCGAAAACGACGCTGGCGCTGCATTGAATACCGGGATAAACACTGTCCAGCTGCCATAGACACAGAAGAGGACACGATTGTTGCAAGGTATTAACATACGTAACATTGTTAAATAGATAGATAGAAGAAAGAAAATGCTAGTCTTGGTCTTGAAAGTTCCTACTATACTCAGCCAATATTTTCATCTCGAATTTGTGCATATTTGAAACGCATTGTAGATCTTGGATGCATGTAAGTATTTATTCATTACTTGTACCTAGTTTTTTGTTTTTCTGTTGCAGAAAACAGAAACATTCGCACCCAAATCACGACCATAAAATATGGTATAAAGTTGTTAAGAGCAGGGTGTTTTCCTCGTTAAGAATGGCACAGGATACAATCAAAGAAAAACAAAGTTTGCCTAAGCCTGTTGTTAAAGAATTGATTCTTTCTGACTAAAACAATGGAAATAAATGGAAGTAATTTGACTGGAACCAGTTGTTTTTTTTATCATGTTGAGTATGATTTATACCGATCTTACATGCATTGGCAACTCCAAAGTCAACATGAAGACCCCAATATACTTAAATCTGAGAAACGAGGTCAGAGCCTGGATTCAAACCCATATCCTGTACTTGAGAGGTCACAGGTCAACCATTAGGCTACTACGGCGTAACTCTTAAATTATTAATTAAATAAGTATGTGCTATCGGAGAGTCCTATTACTTAGTTCCTTGCTATACTGCATTACTGCCGTACTTTTGCCAGAGATAGAAAGCAACATGTAATAATAATAAGCAGTGTGATAATAAGGGAATAAAGCTATTGTAATGAATGAATGAGATAAGGGTCTCTTGACGGGTGTATTATCGCTAGATGGCGTTAGTATCGAGAGGTCCGTTTGATGCTCTGACTACAGACTTTTATTCCATGTGGCATTACATTGTTTATTTGGACTTATTTGTCAAAATTTCATTTTGAAATTCTAATTTCAGAACCAAAATTATAGTTTGACTGATCTGATGTAACAAAAAAATATTATAAAAAATACTACATGGCGACACTGCACTACTTGTCAATGTCAAGCGTATCTAAAAAAACAGCGAGGGAAAGGAAAATAAATATTTATTCCCGTTTTATTTCTTGAGTTATTTTTCTTACCAGTCAGTATGGTCCAGTCTCAATACTGCTTGTCCTGGGATTCATATAAAACTAGTATATGCAATGGCCTCACCGCTCTACAACAGGTAAAGCCACCAATCCGTCGGAGTTCCAAGTTGTTCGATTGTATCAGCTCTAAAAACCCTGTTTTTGTACAGAACGGGGAGTTTGTTGACATGACTATTGCAGCCGACGGTCATTTCGTAAAGGTGCATCAAATGGTGATGGCGCTGGCCAGTCCTTACCTAAAAGAACTCATAACTTCGGCGCCATGTCAACATCCTGTTATATTTCTTAATGTAAGTATTTTTTGCTACTTTACTAATATAAATAGTACCGTGGTCATCGAGAGGCCGCAGCGGCACAAAATTACGTATTATTGCATACATTTGAGGGCCAGATTTTTTGCTGCTCAGTATAGTAACAATTATTTGTAAATCATTTTGCCAACAATCTGAGGGAAGCCAGTGATGTTTATGCATAGATATGACAACCTCTGGATACCTAATGTTGGACTTCTGGTGACCACCTGAAGTAGAGCACTGATGAATAAGGTTCATGGAACGACAAAAATGTCTATGCAATGGCCCATGAGTTGATAAAAACCATTTAACTGACATGGGGTATTTAGGGTTGTCTTGCTGAGGACCCTTGTTAACTTAAAGGTAATGCAAAGTGTAATACAACACTTACTATTAGTATCCTAGAGGTATAGGTGGATATTACAAAGTCCTTTTGGGTAGGGAACATTAGAACTACCACCAAATCACATTATGAGAAATAACAAAAAAACATTATTTCACTGAGAGGCTGCTTACTTGGCGTAGGATTAAAAAATTAAATCTTTAGCCCGAGCTACAAATGACAGTTCCATACTTAGCACTTAATGGGTTAGTGTTTGTATTGTTCTTTATATAGGACTTATTGTAATTTATAAGTGACAAAGTTTCATGTTCATAAAACAAAAATTTGACTTTGGCAGCAAGAGGTTAGAGTTACCTTTAATTACAAAGTGTAGTTGCACTTATCCCTTTTGAACCCAGCCGTGTATGAAAAGAGTTGCAACAATGGACTGTATGTACAGTCACAAGCATTAGTATCTGCCACAGCGGAGCGTGAAATATCTGACACATCCTTCTGGCCCTAGAAATAGAGTCGTATCAGATATTTATGCATGCTTGTTTTGTCATATATTGGTGCTGGTGACTGTACAATCCATGTCAAATTCAAATTTAATTAACCCGCACGATCTATCGGCTGGGTTCGAAAGGGTTATAATATTTATTGAGTCACATTGATGTTTTCAGAATGTTAGCCACAGATCACTATGCTCCCTCTTAGAGTACATATACACAGGAGAAGCTTTGGTTGCCGCTGAAGCTTTGTCCACCTTTGTTGAGACTGCAAAGGCTTTGCATATAAAAGGGCTAGAAGATATGGTAAGTAATTTACTCAAACCATCTTCGTCTTGAGGCTTCTAAATCATGTGCAGTAAACAGCAGAGAATAATAATCCTCCTAATGCATCACCAACTCTGCAATGGCTCTTGTAGTTATGATATTTGTGAGCACAGGTCACTTTCAAGCAATAACACAGGCCATCCTGCCTAACACATGGATGCTAGTAATCATTATTCACTATCTTTTTCTATTAAAATCTTATATTATTTGACAAAAAGAAATGGTGGAGTGAGTGCTTGAAAGTTAATTGGAAGAGATCGCTCTTTAACTTAAGGCTGCCTATTGTTTACCTCTACTTTTAATCTTCTTTGATACCTGGGCCAATCAACTATTTTACCGACACTTTGGGCGACTCCTGCGTTACCAAAATTGTCTATGGCGTTACCAAAAAATCGTACATCCAACAAGATATTTCACGGTTTAATAGGTTGAACTTACGTAGGATGGCATATTCATATACACCATCTATTAAAATTACAGAAAAAAACATGTTTACTTACAAAAATCTGCAATTGTTTGAAAAATGTCGCGGACAGATTAGTGTCGGTAAAAAAGTTGATTGGCCCACCTATGTTGTCTATTGATATATGTACAGTCAGCGTCATATAGTACGTAGCAGTCAAGATCACCAAATACTTGGAAACATACAAAATAGTCACTACCAGTGACTCAGTCAAAGCGGTCAAATTGTTCGAGACATCCATCGTGTACAAATATACCGGAGCACGCACGTCGCCAAATACTTTACAACATTCAAGCCGACATTAGTACCGTAGCAGACAAAGTATCCAAAAGTATGGGACACCACAGGAAAATTGACTTTATTCCATACCGTGTAAGGTCCAATGATCCAGTTAGCTAGTCCTAACATGTGAACGGGGTTCCATTTTCAGTCTCTTGGTGCAAAGTGCACATGCCATTACCTTTTTATTTAATAAAAACTCTTTTATACTTAATGTAATTATACTGGCCAATTCAAGCCATATTTAAAAGGAAATCCGTTAATCCAGAATTCTGACAATGTAAATAAAAATGTGAAAAAAGCCGTCAGGCTCCAAATGAAAGAGACGGAACGATCACGGACAAGTTGGTAGGTACTCTTTTCGGTGATTGTCAAAAAGAAAAAGTCGAATCTTATGACGTGTTAATTTATTTCGCACTCAACTTGAGATTAAACCTTAAACCTTTTAAATTAAGCTCAGTTTTCTAGTTTGTCCCATACTTTTGGATATTATGGCTGCTACGCTATCAGTGGTGATGTGCGTGCTCCGATTTATTTGTACACGATGGTTGTCCTGAGCAATTTGATCGCTTTGATTGGGTCAATGTTAATGACTGTTTGGATGTTTCCAAGTATTTGGTGATCTTGACTGTTACGTACTATATGACGCTGATGTATGTATATCAGAAGTCACTATGACCTAGGTCAAAAAATGCCATGAAAATTCTGCTCTCTGAATATAACATAAGATAAATTATTGAATAATCCAATATTTTTTTCATTTCTAGAGTAGCGGTGAAATGAATTTCCCCATCAGGATGTCTCTGCATGTGACACATTTGGATGATAATGAGTTAAACAAAACTTCAACCACAGATAAAATGGAACAGGTTAACAAACATTTATTTTTTAACAACAAACAATATTTGGTTTATAAAATGCAAGTAACTGCATAACTAACTTGTTTCAACTTTTTTTTTTACATAACTGACCGTGATTGGGTCACTCTCTTTCCCGGCCCAGATAACACTGACATGGAAATACCGGCCCTGTACTTTTTGTACATGCCCATAGAAACTGACAGGAGCTTCTATGGGCGTGTACACGAAAAACAGGGCCGGTATTTCCATCCCAGTAATATGCGGGCCGGGAAAGAGTGTCACCCACCGTGATTGACCCCTATATCTCACCTGATGTTAAGTGCAGATGAGGCCAAGGTTGTTAATTATTGGTGTTTTATTTTCATACTGCAGATGAGAAACCCAATGAAAAGGAAAATCGTTCAAGAGAAAGAAATTCACTCAAGCAGTGGCACACCATCAAAAACTTTGTAAGTTTTTTTAGAGTTTTGTAACTTTTCTTTTTAACCAGATGCCTTTTTGTCTAACACACTTGGCTAACTCGCGCGGATGCAAGGCGCGGCGTGCTTGCTTCATGTCATCTAATAGAGCAGCGCTGAGTGAGGCGGATCTCCTCTATTGAAAAAGCACGCAGCGTGAGCGCCCGCGCCGTGCACCCGTGTTGTTTTTTAGTTGGACTGAATGTTAAGATTTGTTTATCTTTTATTAGGAAAACAATACCTGCAGATGAAATAGTAGACTATCCTGATGATCCTGGACATGACTCTGATGACGATCAAAAATACACAAGTCAAACTTACCACCACAAACAGACTACCTCCTTAATGCCCAGCAAAGCAAAAGAGAAATGTAAGTACAGGTGGTACCAAATTTCTTTAGCTTAATGAAAGAAAAAATAAACACTCTCAGGCTGTTATTTAGGTTCCGTTTCATTCAGGCTAGGCTAGCTAGGCTAGGTAGGTAAGTAAGTAGTTGCAATTTATTGCTCCTTCCCCCCCCCCTCATGTGAGATTTTTAAAAATTGAATGAAAGTAAGTTTTAATGTAAATTAAGAAATTCCTAAGAAAGGATGCTAAGAAAAAAAGCTTGTGTTAAAAAAAAGTTTTTCTTAATTTCAGTTATGAACCCCGCACTACCAACAAATCTCCAGTTCACCGTTTCCATCAGGGGCTCGCTGCAGATTATCCTGAACCGCTATATGTACAATCTGCACTCGCTGACGAGCCGGACCGGCGTCCGGCGGTGGCGTTGCGTGGATTACCGGAACCACAAGTGCTTGGCTTTCGTCGTCACTAACAAGAATGTTGTGCTCAGCAGGTAGATAAACTCACACTCTAATCATTTATTTGCTTACATACAAAATACAGAATAGGGTAGTTTCCTGGGTCATCTCAGCCTTTATACATCCCACTTCTGGCCACAGGCCTCCTCTCAGAATAAGAGGGCTTGGGCCGTACTTCCCACGCGGGCCCACTGCGGATTGGGAACTTCACACAAACCATTGAATTGCTTCGCAGGTTTGTGTAAGTTTCCTCACGATGTTTTCCTTACCGTAAATCTCGTGGTAAATTACAAATGTAATTTCGCACATGAATTTCGAAAACTCATTGGTGCGAGCCGGGGTTTGAACCCACGTTCCTTTGCTTGAGAGACCATAGGTCAAACCATTAAGCCACCACGGCTTTTTATAAATTTACTTTCGAATCTTTGCATTGCTTTTTGATTTCGAATCACTTACTGCGTTCACATAAAAGTCGTGGATGGCATTGTGGTTTCACCTAAGCCCAGTCAAGCAGAAAATCATCAAAAACGTGCTGTATAGTACTAAATTAAAATTTTTGACACTTTTCCTTGCAGAGGCAACCTCCACAACCACCCATTCCATGACAAAAAGATACTCACAAAGATAGAAAAGAATGCAGTTTATTCCGCGTTGGATGAGGTCGAAGGCTACAAAGACAAGGAGCCAACAGACGACACGAGCAAAGACGATGCTTTGGAAGAAGACCGCAGCTTGGAAGACGAGCAGTATCTTACGCTCAGCTTTAGTGATAATGAAAGTGATACCATTATGAAAACGTGAACGTACGGAGTGGATGTTATAATAATAAAGTATTCTTTTATTTCACATGATTAGTATCATTTAGGGGCACTTGCAGGCTCTTTAATCTAGGTTTGAGTGGTCTTAAGTTCTGTCATACAAGAACTGTCAGTTTAAGCCTTAAATCGAGATTTAAAAAGCCTACAAGACGTCCTTAGTGTTTAATGAAGCTATTTTCTTAGCTATTGTACGCAGTGCCAGCTCTAGCCCATGATCAAGGAAGAGCGGGTTTGTCTACACGCCACCGTCGTCAAAATTTTATTTTTCACTAGAGTTTACCCTCCGCACGCGTAAACTATTCGATCTGGCAGTAACAGTTGAAATTCCGGGATTTTACAAAATTCCCCTGGGAATTCCCAAAATGTATGTCGTGGCCTTCATTGAGATTGTGTTAAGAACAACTGTCCAAAATTTCAAGACTAACCCCAGCGGTTAAAATTTCAAGATTGTATCCCTATCCCCTGGGAATATCGGAATAAAAAGTAGCCTATGTGTTATTCCAGACGTCCAGCTACCTAGGTACATAACAAATTTCATGACTAAGCCCAGCGGTTGTTATCTCGAGATTTTATCCCTATCCCGTGGGAATATCATCGGGATAAAAAGTATCCTGTTTTAATCCAGGTTATAATATAACTTTGCCAAATTTCATCCAAATTCGTCCAGCCGTTTCAGCGTGAAGAAGTAACAAACATAACTCACAAACTTTCGCATTTATTAGTAGTAGTAGGATTGGAAACTGGCGCCCCTTGCTCCCCCCAGAAGGGCTACTACGAAACTCGAAGTTCGTATCGTACCGTCCCTCTCGCTCTCGTATTAAATAGTATAAGTGTCAGAGGGACCGCACGACACGAACTTCGAGTTTCGTAGTAGCCTTGCCGGCCCGGCGCTGAATGTACGGTACTGGTAGGTAAGGTACTAGCCTACTAGGTAATCATAATACTGCGGCTACTCACCTCGCGCCTTACGGCTACATGCGCCGGTTTTGGAGATGGGCCCGAATATCCGCTCCATGCATGTGAGTCGACTGGCCTAAATATTTACTAGTAAACACTATCCCCCTGTTTCACCATCCATTGATTAAATCTATTTGATGGATAAATGTGATGCCGTCTCTGTTTGTTTTGTTCAAATAGACGGAGACGGCATCACATTTATATATCCGTAAAATTTTAATCAATGGGTGGTGAAACAGCTCCTATATCTAAGGAATTGTGAACTATCGATTTGTATACACCTTTTTTGTTGACGGTCAAGTACCTTATTTTTAAATTTTCATCAAAATTTTTTTCGCGTAACTATAAAAAATTAAGTCAATCAAGCGTCGGCAAAAAATAAATTGCACGGTTTGTTTGGTTACAAGAAGAAGAAGGTAAATACGAGTAAAACAAGAATACCTGCTAACTAGAATCTATAAAAATGTTTAGTTTTCTTAAAATCGTCTCATCCGGCACGAACGACCAATTCCCTGCGCCATTTCATAATTCGATTTATCCTTTGAAAAGTGACATTTCCAACCCAGTTCCCTGAAATGCCTAAATGAACGGTAAATTGGAACTCGTCAGAACAAATCCGGATCTTCGGATTTACGCTTCTGGCAATATTTGTCGTGGGGCACGCGGCGGCTGAAGCTGCATTATGAGATCACGAGTGGGTGAACGTATGCCGGATGTAAACGCAATCATTACTGGAAGTGAAAAAAATAATGGTTATTTTCCACGTTGTGGTGAGGTCCAAAATTGTGTTCTACTCGGCAGCGAAGTTGTAGTGTCAGACAGGCTGAGAGCCTGAGAATGCAATTTTTCCAGTACTAGCTGTTGAATGAAAGAAAGATACTTTTTTTTTATTCGACTGGATGGCAAACGGGCACTTGCTCTCCTGCTGGGTCTCCTGATGGTAAGAGATCACCCACCACCCCCCATAAACATCTGCAACACCAGGGGTATTCCACATGCGTTGCCAACCTAGAGGCCTAAGATGGGATATCTGAAGTGCCAGTAATTTCACCGGCTGTCTTACTCTCCACGCCGAAACACAACAGTGCAAGCACTGCTGCTTCAAGGCAGGATTAGCGAGCAAGATAGTGGTATCAATCCGGGCGGACCTTGCACAAGGTCCTACCACCTGCGTACTTATTTTATTTGGCCTCAACTACTAGTAAACAGAAGAAAAAAATCTATGCAATGCACCTAGTACGATTTGAAATAAATAGAAATAGAAATCATTTATTCGTGACAAAGTAACGTAGCATAACAAAAAGGTATTAAAAATTAAGAAAGTTGTATGCCACGAAATGGTCCCAAATCAGCAAAAATGCAATTTACCTACTGTATTGGAGGGTAATGCGGTCCCTCCAGAGCAGCTGGACAGATTCTAATCCCGAAATGACCGTTCCCGTCACTACCTTTTCCTAAATAATCCGTTTCTCAAAATGTGCTTCTCCGAAAAGATATGTTTGTCTGTTGGTTGTCCGTTGGAACCATTGAAATTGGATGATCATTTTTGGCGAAAACCTGTTCAGTACAAAAGTGAATCTAACTAGATACGCTTGTGTCAAATAAACCCGCGGCAGACCGTTCTATTTCCTTGTTTGCATTCAAATCTTTGAATCAACAATGGGCACTTTGCTGTAATGGGTTTCTTCCGTACGTGCCGTAACATTTTTTAAAGGGACTTTTTCGCGAGCCGTCTCTGTTTGGCGAGCGCTGTTGTGGAGCTATTAGCGGGCAATTTTTTGTGTAATTGTCCTTCGATAGGTAGGTAATAAAAGATTATGAGGTTTATAAGTGAGGTAGGTATACTGTAGGGTCAAAACAAAAGTACCAAGCTGTATTTACTGCGTGCGCGCGCGCGCGTGTGTGTGTGTGTGTGTGTCTGTGTGTGTTATTGACTACTTCACGGCTTGACGGGTTTGAACTAAAGTAGACTGCTGGACGTCCGGAATAATGTAGGTATAGGCTATACTTATTAGGTAGTAAATGTAGGGGTGTTAGTCATACAACATACAAATTAATACAGAGATGTAATTTTTGAAATTCCACAAGTTTGCGCAAGTGAATTCGCGGGTAAGGGATAGTCCTTAGTACCTAAATGAATGATTTATGAAACTGTCGAGCTATACCGCTAATCTGCAGCATAGTGGATCGCTGCGGGCACGGCCATGCTCGCTAATTGAAATAAATTGTCGCGCTGCGATGTCGCCGGGACATAAATCAGAGCGCCGCCGGCGACCAGCTAAGTGCCTGCACGGGCGCGGCGACATCGGAATGGTTGGACCTGACATTAAAAATACTTAGCCACTTTGGATAAGCGTGGAATATTTAGTACAGTCACCAGCACCAAGTTCTGACGCAAGCGTGCAATTATCCGGCCGGTAGGACGTGTTAGATATTTTTGCACGCTCCGCTGTGACACAGAATAGATAATAGTGGCTGTGGCAGATATTTACCTAATGCAGGTGACTGTACTGCACCTCTCCATTTCTTCCGTGGGTGTCGTAAGAGGCGACAAAGGATATAAGTATGTAGGTTAAGGTATACCGTAGGCGACAGATTAGCAACCTGTCACTATTGTGCCGTTTTTGTTAAACTTAAAAGCTAAAATTGGTAAAAGTGGCTCCGAAGCAGTAACATTTCGTGTGCTCTGCCTACCCCATTAGGTACTTCAAAACTAAAAGAGTCACACTAAAAACCAGCGCCGGGTGGTTTGCCGCGACATCGTGCTGAAGGTGACTCGAATTTGCGTCTTTCGGCTCGACAATTTTTCTTTTCTTTCAAATTATTATTTCCTTGTATGTTTTACCTATACTGTGCAGGTAAGTATTTTTACAGCAACAGATTCTTCAATTTTGTTTTTTCTTCAAACCTGGAGGCCTTATTATATGTCTAACATACTTGGAATCACAATCGTTTTCATCACTTATTTCTGTCACACGGCGTTATACGAAGGTAGAAAGAGATGGTGAATGCTATCGCAAACGTCACCGCTAGACAATACGGCCTGGAGGTTCTAACCATTTCGTAAGTCTGCGCACAAGGATGACGAACTAAGAGACACCGGGAGACGAATTAATTCAGCCAAACGCGCGAGGCTGCTCGCTGGAGGCTCGATTTTTCACCTAGTGCTCGCCTGTCACTAGTGCAGGTGTGTATCATCACACCGCTAAAAGCAGGCCGCGGCTGTGGTTACTCGAGCTGTGGAGGAGGCGTTTTGAATGTGCATTAAACAGAGGTTCTTTGTGATGGAAAAAAACACGTTAAACTTGGCGGTTATTCGTTTGATTGACAAAGAGTCGCTCAAATTCATAAAAAATAAATTTCACTTGTGTTCGATGGTACGTACGTTACATACAAATAAAGCAGTCAGGTTACTAAGACTCAAACCATTTATTTGCCTTAGTACAATACAAAATACTGAATCAAACCCTGTATTTAAGTGTACCGCAATAGCGTAATTGTTGGATTAACCTAGCTAGGTACCTAAGCTACGCCAATTTTGTAAGTAATTAGGTATCTACCTTGTGCATAGTTCTATTACAATTCTCACACTATAAAGCATTAGCATTACTTATATTAGGTACAATCAAAGTTTTAAAAATAAGTACTTACCACAGACTCTTATTCCGGCGCAATAAGGCCGTGTAACATATTTTTGAGTGGTTCGAATAGATACTTATTTTTGCACTTGACTGCACTAATTTTGTTATAGGTACCTACTTATACATAATATGCTATTAGAAAAAAGCAATACTAATACAAAGAAAACTTACATAAGTTATGTATTGTAAATGCTGCCTGGCAGGGAAAATGTATAAGCAAATTACTTAACGTGAAAATTCACTTCTTATTCAATGGTTCTACAGTGAGTTTTCCTAATAGATACCTACCTACGAAAGCCATATCCAAATTTCAGCATAGTACTTAGCTACGCTTCCTACTTCTCATGTCCTCTAATAGCTAGGGCCCTAATGATTGTGAATAAAGGATAAGTGAGCATATTTCCATATCGAATGAGTTGTCATTTCGTTTCTGACAGAACACTTGGGAACCCGAGACGCAAAATATGAATGTGATTTCTTAATGAGCTCTTGCTTTTGTTTTTGTCGGATAATTCAGGTCGAAACTGTACATTAGTAGTACCATGTTTTGTTTAGCTAGATAGGTATTATATTATACTGTAAATAATAAAATACAAACATTGGAACATAGAACCTCCTCCTTTTTAAAAGTCGGTTAAAAAGGCCTTTCATAAATAATCAAACTTAAACGTACCATTAAATGTTTATAATAATATTAATTATATTCATTTACTTTCATAAAGCCCTCTCATTCTGAGAAGAGGTCTGAGCCCAACAGTGGGACGTAAATAGGCTGGGATGATGGTAATGATGATGACTTCTATAAAACAGAAGAGCAACGAAACTTTTTATCCGTCAAAATGATATTTTAGGCGTCTTGACGGCCAGTAACAGTTTTAGGCTAAAAGCCTATTTCTTAAATTACTACTTACACAAAAATTAGGCCCAGTACAGACTAACAGCATTTCAACTGTAACCGTGTACCTAACTGTGTTTCTACGGTAACAAAACCTAACAGACGGCTGGCCTGCCATAGGTGTACATACATACATTTCAATCGCAGGATGCATGCAGTTAGCGTATGGAACTACAATTTTTTATTTTATGTATGTTCACCGATTACTCAGTCAATTGTGTATTCTCTTTAGGTGGTCCAATTGGCACCAAGTCAAGATCTGATGATGGGATCCTGGGGGAATCGAGGGCAAACCTCAAATTTTATAGGCACACCTATGGCGATTTTCGCTCTCGTCAAAGCTAAGTAATGCTCGCTCGTCTATAAACGATCATGATTAGATAAGCGACTAAGAAGAAGCTTTAAGTTAATGATTCTTTCGAACTGATCTGATGTTGAAGCCAGAAGATAGGCAACGGAATTCTGTTATTAAACAACGTAACTAAGTCGTGTCTGGGCTTAATGGAATCGTTGTGAGATGTACTTTGGCTACAAATCACTAAAAAGGGAGAAATAAAGTTTTTTTTTAACAAAAAAGTAAAACAGACTTCAAAAAAAATAAAAAATAACAAAAAAATGGAACCGACAAAACTCTTGAAAATATTTTTCTAGATACCTACTAGCTCGAAGTCGGTGCCTCAGCACGAGCCAGCAGGAGTGGAACAATAGTCGTCCACCTCACCTACATACTATGGCTTTCAATCCCTCCTGCTGGGTTTCTTACACTGTGGTCGTGCTGAGTCACCGACTTCGAGCTAGTAGGTACGTAGAAAAACATTTTCAAGAGTTTTGTAGTGGGTTCCATTTTTTGTAATTTTTTAATTTTTTTGGAGTCGGTTTTACTTTTTTGTTATAATTGTTATTTTTCGCATCATGAAATGACTAGAATTTTATTTTTATATTATTATTAATCTTATTTTATACCTTTAACGATTTCAATATTAATTCTTATACTGACATTTATCTAAATTATAAAGTAATCTTATATTGAATGAATAAATAAACTAAACTTAACTGATATTTTACCATCATTTTCCCTACCTAGATAGGCACTTCATCATCTTCATCATCCCAGCCTGTGTACGGCGGTCCCACTGCTAAGCACGGGCCTCTTCTCAAAATGAGATGGTTTGGGCCATAGTTGTACGCGGGCCTACCTAGTGTGGATTGGGAACTTAGATAATTGCACCAATTCAATTGTTTATTTCTTGTTGGATCTAAGAAAACACTTTATCCGTCGTTATCTTTATTGCATTCAGTAGGTACCAACCAGCCCAATACAGTATTACACAGTAGGAATATACCTATTATTTAGCATGACACAGGATTAAAAAAATAATTTTGATAACTCGAAAAGGTCACGCGCTCTCTATTTGCACGATTCAAGTGTCCCGAGCCCTCTTTAACCCTCCCCTTTAATATTTCAGCGCCCGCGCATATGTTTTTCTTATTTAAAAATGAACAATGTGATTGTAAATTCTACATTTTGATTTAAATTTTTCAAAACAACTTGAGCGTTGTTCGAATTTTTTGGTATTGTTCGTAGCGTTGGTAAACAATTGCGTGAGATCGTCCTACCATAGTAAAAGGTCCTACGGATCCCACGATATGTTTTCTGTGTGAAATAAAGTTTGTACATACTTCTATGGTAATTCTAGATATTTTTTAAATATCGCTACAAATATTAGCTGTCACTTCGCTCGGTTTGTGATTTTTTCTATTTATAATTCTGTACCGACTGAGGTACAAACGGAACTTATAATAATAATAATTATAATATATTTCTTTATTTAGGAATACTAAACTTATAATTATACTTGTCTGTCTGTCAAGATCCTTTTTTAGGGTTCCGTAGCCAAAATGGTAAAAACGGAACCCCATGTTTCGCCATGTCTGTCTGTCCGTCCGCGGCTTTGCTCCGAGACTATCAATGCTAGAAAGCTGTAATTTTGCACGAATACATATGTATACTATGCCGACAAACTGGTACAATAAAAATTCGAAAAAAAAAATTTTTTTAGAGTAGGTAGGTACCTCCCATAGACGTAAAGTGGGGGTGTTTTTTTTTCTCATCCAACCTTGTAGTGTGGGGTATCGTTGGATAGGTCTTTCAAAACCATTAGGGAGTTGCTAAAATGATTTTTCAATTCAGTGATTTGTTTGCAAAATATTGAACTTTAAAGTGCAAATTTTCATTAAAATCGAGCGTCCCCCCCCCCTCTAAAATCTAAACCGGTGGGTGGAAAAATTTGAAAAAATTCAGGATGGTAGTAAGTATATCAAACTTACAAGGAAAACTATAACGGCCTAGTTTGCTTGAGAATAATTAGTAGTTTAAGAGTAAATAGCAGCCTAAGGTATAAAATACACTTAAACTTGGAATTACCCGTACAAAATACGAAATCCTTAGAAAAATATTACTTAATTTTTTCGTAATGGCTGCGGAACCCTATTTCGGGCATGTCCGACACGCTCTTGGCCGGTTTTTCTCAATAATGGGTGGATGATATAATAAAATAATATTAAATACTCAGGTCCGCTACCCTTTGGACCAGTGACAAATTCCAAGTCTACACACCTTGCAAATTGTCGGAAACCAAAATTGTAATTTTAGTTTCCCTAAAAACTTGAATTTTTTTATGTAAGAAAAGTATGATTTTTTTTATTTTTTTACTAACCAATCTAAAATGAACTCATAATGCGTACTTTTCTTCAGGAGCTGGGCTTTGCTACACTAGATATTATTCATATATACCTACAAATTTGTACTGAACCCCTGATGCGCAAGTCGGACCCGCATTTGGCTGGTTTTTTATACGATGTCAAGCGCTACAATAATCTTAAACGCACTCGCGTCGCGATGTCGCCTGCCTGTAATTGTAAGGTTCAATAGGTACTTTTTTTATTACGGTGGGCACTTAGAGACAAATCGTCAGGTATCGAAGATTTGCCGTAATCTACATTTATAAAAAAGTTGGAAGGTAGATACTTACCAACGTCGAAATATCAGGTGCTAATTAAATTACAGATGAACGCTGTTTACATTCCGTAGAACACATGAAATGTAGGTAATTCATTATAATACTTTACAAATTAAAATCATGACAAACGATACTTAAAATTTAAGTACTCCAGTTAAAATGGACTCGTGGCGATCGCTATAGTTAAAATAGGAGGATAAGTGGGCTTACGAATTAAGTAGCCTTTTTCTCTCAATGTACACTGAGCCGGTTGTCATCGTCCGGGATTACGGACCGAGGGCACAAAAACAACATGCCACGGTAATCTCGACCCGGCGAGGGTCGCCATGAGTGGAAATGGGAGAAATAGGAACGAGAAACAATATTTTTCACGCCGTTGCCATTGGTGGAACTGAAGCTTTTACGTGGACTTTGGTCAATTGTTGCAAAAAATGGCACAGGGACACTAAAGACGGATGGGTCTTTTTAAACAAAAACAAATGATAGTTAACAAAGTACCTAAGTAGTAAGAGTTAAGTACTCGTTTTTTTCCCGAGAAACACGTGCTATGAGTTTGTTCGTAACAGTTAATTACAATATGGTATACTTAAATGAAAAATGTGTTTTTATTCATTTTTTTTTTATAGTAGTCAAAATTTTTTATTCCCAAATAGAGTCACACGAATTCAAAATTTAATTACTTACGTAGTGTAGGTATTAAAGTGTTACAAACTTAAATTAAATTTTGGTTTAAAAATTATTTAAATATTTATAATGCAAATATATTTTAAAAACTATAAAAAACTGTATAATTTTATCAAATCCTATAAGGTATAATTTTATTGTTAAATTTGAGTTCTTACAAACATTTAAGTTATTAAGAAAAAAAATATTTAAAGTTAAAATCATTTAAAGAGATGAAGTTTAAAAATACTGCATTATAAAGGTTCATGTTTTACATTTTATTTACTAGTGTTTTAAATGTAATGTAATAATTTCTATTTTAAAAATGTTTTATTTTTAAACCTTATAATTTTTTATTTTATACATTTAAATAATTGAAAACAAGAAAAGTGCAGTTAAATCAATATTTAGAATCAAACCTAGAATACCTAAATGCAAAACTGTTCTGTTAAAATTATTATAATTTTAATCATTTTTAATATTACATTATTACAAGGCCATCCTGTAAAGCAATGCCGAAAACATAAAAAGCGTAGTTTAATTTATTTCATATAATAGCGCATTACTTCAATTCGTAGCGTTACAGACCTTAGGCTATAATCTCTATCTATCCACTTGACTTCTTAGGTAAATAACAAAAATGTCTTAATTTATTTGGTCAAATACTAAGTTTTAGGTTGTAAGGTATTTAGTCCCAAATATTGATGTTTATGACACCTCTTAATAACATTAAAATAATACAAAATATAACCTCCTTTTTTAATTCAGTTAAATACACATGTTTAAAGTATTGTGTGATAAGTTTCTGTTAAATTCATACACATACTTACAAGCATTGTTTATACATGTATTAATTTTGAGAAAATGGAAAGTAAATTAATAACTATTTCAAACCTACCAATACCAAATTAATTTTAAGAAAACTCTAAATACCATTAAGCTCCACTATAACCTATTTAAAATTCTGCTCAGATTTGTAAAAACAATGAGGCATGGAATTCAAACATTGGTATGAATTAGTTATTTTGTTCCTATTTAGTTCCTACTTACAATATTTTTTTCATTAATTTCTGTTTTTTTTCTAACCTTCATTAATTGTACGACAAACGTCTAGCACTTAATCAACTTGCGCCGGCAAGACATCCCCTAGTCGCGAAAATCGAATCGTAGCAATGAAAC
Source organism: Choristoneura fumiferana (assembly GCF_025370935.1). NCBI lineage: Eukaryota > Metazoa > Arthropoda > Insecta > Lepidoptera > Tortricidae > Choristoneura > Choristoneura fumiferana. The sequence goes on along the minus strand of NC_133481.1, from coordinate 12,347,125 downwards.
GTCACGTCAAGGTAAGCGACAAGACATGCGACATGCGACCCAAGAAGTTCATCACACGTGACCACTTCGCTTCGTAGCTCCGTTAGTCAGGGACCGCCCTTCGCAACCACGGCTTCTGATTGGCTGTCGCCGCCCAGACCTGCTGGCTCCCTCTCCCACCCCGCCACTTGACATTCTAATGTTTACGATAGGCCAGCCGGGAATTGTTTTATGAGCTCGATTACTAATGTTTTAGGTTGTAGGTTCTTGGAATTAAATATTGATGTTTATGCCACCTTAATACTAATAAGATATAATAATAATTATGAAAATGACAAATATAACAAAATTTAATTTAATTCAATCAAATCACACACTCACTCACTTACTAAGTTCCCAATGTGATAAGATAATTCTGTTAATTGACCAATTATTAACATCAACAAAAAAAATATTCCCCAAAATATTTCATGTCAGAACACATTTAGGTAATTTTAATTATAACATTTATTTTTGATACTTCGTCCCAATTACATAAATACAATTTTAAATCGTAAAACGTATAAATTACCATACTGCAAAGCGCCCACTATCGCACCCACACGTAATTCGGTCAGATTCGCCGTGACAATGTAGCCTGTGGACCTACACAAGATGGGATCACAGCCGTCTCGCTCGCTCCCACCCACCCCACATGCAGCCATCCCGCTCAGGGGGTGGAACTCGATGTAATCAGGGGATGATGTGACTCGCGATCCCCGCAGCTTCAAAGATCACAATGATCACACCAGTCTGCATAAACCGCGACTTATCTGAAGTCACATATTCACCTTTCTATTTTATTTTAAAATAATTAGTTATTCGCTTTTAACGACACTTTCGTTCTTAAATAATTTATAGATTAAAGCGTTACTGTGCCGTCTACATCAATAAACTACAAACAATTAAGTACTTAGCTCACCCACGACCTTAAACGTTCGTTCGTGCTTTCATTTTCATAAATATGTAAGACAAACACTTAATCAAATTCAAATAAAAACACTTTAACATTTCCTGTAGACCCCGTAGCGGCACATGCTACGTTTCTTGTGCTACGGCTACGACCACACTCTACGGGTCTACGGCGTAGCCGACCGGGGCTGTTTTCGTAGCATTCACGTAAAAGAAGAACCTTTGGAATTTTGACCTTTTGTATTTTATTAACCCCCGACGCAAAAAGAGGGGTGTTATTAAGTTTGACCGCTATGTGTGTCGGTATGTTTGTGTGTCTCTCTGTCTGTGGCACCGTAGCTCTTAAACTGATTTGAATGCAGTTTTTTATTTGAAAGCAGGTTTTCTAGCGATGGTTCTTAGATATGTTTCATCAAAATCGGTTCAGCCGTTTTTGAGATATTGGGCTTTGAAGTGACAAAGTCGGGGATTTTACCAACTTTATGTTGGCTAGGTTATAAATACAGGCAAGGAATTTAATCCATGGGCCAACATGGAACCTTTTCAAAGGAAAAGTCATTGCAACTCTCCTTGTTAATTAATACGATGTCACTATGACGTTTACTGTGAAATGGTTCCATGGCGGCCAATGAATTAAACTCCTTGACCGTACCTACCTAGTTAGTCGTAACGTAAAAGAGTATTGATGCAACGTTGTTTAAAGCAGCATTTCCACCAATAATGTGCGAGGATGGTTGCGAGACTCGCAACTTGCGAGGGATGTGTTTTTCATTAACCAATAGACACGCTTTATTTACACATCCTCGCACAGCACATCTCTGGTGGAAACAGGTGAGCGGAGCGAGGCGAGGCAAATGAAGCGTTTCTATTGGTTAATGAAAAACATATTCCTCGGACATCTCTGGTGGAAACGCTGCTTTAGTAAGTCAAAAAAAGCTCGTACGTAACCCGCCACTCGCCTTTTTTGACCGCTCTTATAAAACTGTTGCATAAAATACTATTACCTATACTATTTTAACGTGTATAATAAATTGATTCTTGGTTATCCTAAGGCTAATATTATCTTGAAGAAATTAACTACTTTTGACCTGTTGAAGGTTCCCTTAAAGCTAACGGAAATCCAAAAAAGCGGCCAAGTGCGAGTCGGACTCGCCCATGAAAGGTTCCGTAGCAGCAAGTAACATAATATAAAAGTTACCTTTACTTTACGATTTATGACGTATTAAAAAAACTACTAACTAGATCTCGTTCAGACCAATTTTCGGTGGAAGTTTGCATGGTAATGTACATCATATATATTTTAAGTTTTATCATTCTCTTATTTTAGAAGAAAAGGGGGGGGGACACACATGTTACCATTTTGGAAGTGTTTCTCGCGCAAACTATTCAGTTTAGAAAGAAATGATATAAGAAATCTGAATATCATTTTTGAAGACCTATCCATAGATACCCCACACGTATGGGTGTGATGAAAAAATAATTTTGAGTTTCAGTTCTAAGTATGGGGAACCCAAAAATTTATATATTTTTTTTTTATTTTTGTGTGAAAATATTAATTCGGTTCACAGAATACAACTACTTACCAAGTTTCAACAGTATAGTTCTTATAGTTTCGGAAAAAAGTGGCTGTGACATACGGACAGACAGACATGACGAATCCATAAGGGTTCTGTTTTTTGCCATTTGGCTACGGAACCCTAAAAACGGGTAGAATCGCGCTAAATACCGAATCCTCTTTACGTGTGTGTAGGTCATTGTTCCCAGTTTAATACACAAATAGGACGGCGCAAGATCACCGAGAGGGATCCTTACAACGTAACTTAGGGACGGACCCTCAACTTGCGCAGTTTACTCTAGACAAAGCCTCATTCGGATACAGCGTGATACGGTTTCTAGTTGGCTTATAAAATAAACGTTTAATTGACAACGACTTATGGGTCTTTAATAAATGAATACAGCTATTACTTATACACATGGACATTATACTCTTCTTCTTCTTCTCTTTTAAGATATGGCTTTTCTGTCCTAATTAATAGGACAATTTCGCCAGTGTCAAGGTAAACTCTCATTGAGAGGGTTGTACGGTGATTGTAGTTTTAGCAACTTGATAGTAAAATTCCAGAAACCACGTGGAGACAACTTGCGCATTAAAAAATGCCAGACACGAGAGCAATATAGAATTTTGTGATCACTGTTCACTGTTAAGGTTAATCAACGCATAAAACACTATCAAAACTATTCTTCAACTAGCCATAGAAACAGAAATTAGATAACAATTAGATATTGTCTACATGCGCCATGTTCGAATGCTACAAATCGAATCCCATTATACTCTATTTGCTCTAACATGATTCAAATGACAGATGATGGTTATGTAACTTTGTAAGGTGGTAACATTTTTTTTATTTTTTCTAGCAGAGATATAATGCCTGAAAAAATTAAATCACATTAAAACTGCTGATTGTTCGAATATTTGTACTCAAATTCGCTAAGAAATTGTTAAGTTACTGCGTAGGCACTGTGTTATATTAACTTACTTTCTTTAATGAACGTCTTTACAATGTTGTTTCAATAAGCCAATTGCTAGAGGTGAGGGTTATCGGTAAAAAAGCGGTAAAATAAATGAACTTATTATTAATTTGCAAGATTGGGCGTCAGAGTCGGAAAGTGACACTCCAAATGTTGAATATATTATAATTTAAAATTCAAATAAGACTTTCAGATCAATATCATAACGTTTAAACCAACAAATAATGCTATTGCCACTTTTAGCACCAGGTTCATGCAAAAGTACTTAGTAAGTAGTAGGGTAGTTTGCGTAACAGTAGGAGGGACTTTAGTTAGGTCAGTTTGGCATCTGTCATTTAAATCATGTTAGAAAAAATAGAATATACATTATTATTACACACAATATTGCCATACTATTGTATAATATACCTATTATATAACGAGGTGTTAATTAAACAAACAACTGAAAAAATAATAACTGAAAACCTGACTCCCCAACAATATTTCATAATTTTAAGATAATTGATTGCATTTACTTTCGAACTAGCCTCAACTATGGGACTCAAACTACCTGTACCTATACCGAATTTCATTTAAATCGGTTCAGCGGTTTAGACGTGATTGAGTAACAAACATCCAAATATCTAAACATCTTCACAAACTTTCACATTTATAATATTAAGTAGGATACCTCCATTATTTCAAAAAGTATTCGTGTGTTTTGCTAAGTCAGTAAATCTACTTGATTTCTAACTCTACAGACTCGCAAAATGACAGCAAAATCGACAGTATTAAATTATCTAAATATTTAGTGTGCATTACATGCAACCTTTGTTAAAACATAGTGTAATCGATTCTACTCTCGATTCTGAGTCAACTACTTTCTGATTTTCAGTTATTTAATTAACACCTTGTATATTGTTAATGTCATAAAATTAGCGTTGGCAACTACTGGGACAGTGACCAGCACTTTTTTTTTTAGGTTACCTCCCACAGACGTAAAGTGGGGGTGTTTTTTTTTCTCATCCAACCCTATAGTGTGGGGTATTGTTGGATAGGTCTTTCAAAACCATTAGGGGTTTGCTAAGACGATTTTCGATTCGATTCAGTGATTTGTTTGCGAAATATTCAACTTTAAAGTGCAAATTTTCATAAAAATCGAGTGTCCCCCCCTTCTAAAATCTAAACCGGTGGGTGGAAAAATTTGAAAAAATTCAGGATGGTAGTAAGTATATCAAACTTACAAGGAAAACTATAACGGCTATGTTTGCTTGAGAATAATTAGTAGTTTAAGAGTAAATAGCAGCCTAAGGTATAAAATACACTTAAACTTGGAATTTTCCATACAAAATACGAAATGCTTAGAAAAATATTACTTAATTTTAAACACACACCGTCGACGCGCGTTAACTGTATCGATATCGATACAAATGCAAGTTGAATACATACCTACGCAAGTTGAATGGTTGCTCTAAGTATGTATAAGTAGAAAGAAAAACGCTTTGTGCAAAAGCTCTAAGATAACGAAGTTATTAAATTAATTAACATCAAAAAGTAGCCGTTTCTAACGTTATCGTAATTGTGGCTATCTCTAAGGATCTTACTTACAGACTTACCTATAAATTCGTTTGGTACGAAGCTTTGTACATAGGTTAGAAATACCCTGACCAACACGCTCTATTCATCTTTGTTCAGAGAGTAGAGACACGTTGTATAGAATGTACGGTGACCACACTTAGAGATTTTTATTCTTTGAAAATAAGCAAAATTAAACAAGGCTAACCTTCACAAATAGTGTAGTAAATTCTCCGTCATTAACTGAGCCCGAAACGTTAATTTTGTATTACCTACGTCTTAGATGTCACTCTGTATAGTAGCTATTACTACTTGTGTTTCAAAAAGAGGTAACAGTTACCACACAGCAACCGCTAATCTTGTCATGCTCTCCTGTATCTTAAGATAGTTTCACATCATGTAGCCCTGTTACATCAGCCGTCTTAAGCCGTTCCCAAACGACGGCAAATCAACGGGCAGTGATGCATTGTTCTGCTGAAGGCACTGAAGCGATTATAGTGGATTATAGACAATCTAAGGATCCGATACTATAAACGTAGGTATAGGTAGAGTCATTCACGATGACTCGTGCCATAGTTCTTATTACAATGTCATTAATGTTTAATTTTGACAAAATCACGCGTCTTCGTGGATGGCACTAGGTATATAAACAGTAGAACTATAGATTGAAGTTCAATATTCTATTTTTAATTTAGGACATACTTACGAACCATTAAGAGGTGTGTGAGTGAGGCGCAAAGAGATTCAGTTCCAATTTCAAGACCTAGCTCAGACCAAATAAAAAGTACACATGGAGTTATGCGAACAGCAAAGTGAGGTCCGACAGGGAAAAGCGCGTCACGCTGATTGCAAACAATGAGGTACAATGAGGGCTAAAAGACAGGCGAAATTGGTTCATTTAGTTATTCACCAATTGCAAGCAAGACCCTAACGTCAAAAAAACCTCACGATACTAACGCCATCTAGCGATATTTCGCCTGTCTTTTAGCCCTCATTGCGCACTTTTCGAGTACATAATTTAGTTGGGCTATACACATTACACACGCACAAGGCAAGGCGTAGTTTAAACCAGCCTCACTTGACTTGAGGAGTTCCGCGTTAAGCTTCATTTGGCTACGAAATTTAGGCCAAATTGTCAGTATCACTTGATGCCTAGATGCTTGCTTGATGCAAAGGTTCTCGAATGGCGTCCGCGGACCGGGAGACGAGCTGTCGGTAGGCCTCCAACAAGATGGAGCGACGACCTGGTTAAGATCGCGGGATCGCGGTGGATGCGAAAAGCACAAGACCGGTCTGAGTGGAGAGCCTTGGGGGAGGCCTATGTCCAGCAGTGGACGTCTTTCGGCTGACATGATGATGATGATGATGACTTGATGCCTATCACTATCACGTTTATGAAATAGAGAGTCTACTCGTACTTAGGTGCCTACTGTCATTTTTTCTCTTAATCTTCCCCGCGTGTTTTTTATTTGGAGAAGATTGAAATCATAGGACTCCAGCTTGCTAGCCCAGACCAGACCTCTACCCCTGAATCACTACGTTGATTCCAAAGTTATCGAAATTACAAATATACTTCATTGTAATAGACCACAAATCAATACAAAAAATCAACGCAGAGACTAATTGCAGGGTAGACAATATGCGTTCTTATCGCTTAAAAGCGACGTCTTCCAGATAACCATTCACCTTACTTTATTGCGCGTCGTGTGAACTTCAGTTTCAAGAAAAGCATACTAAAGTTCAAAAATTCGCGTTTTCTCAGAGGTAAGGCCAAGCAAGATCGGTTGTTTGTCTCCATGTGCCACACGTTGATTTTTGCTGAAAAAAAAGCCATCACAAGAAACTCCAAATTTCATCAATATACGTCATGTAGTTTTTGAGTAAAAATGCCTGTGTCATACGGATGGATGGATGAACAAGACGAAACTATACTTACTTAAGGGTTCCATTTATAATTTAAGGCTACACGGATTTTGATGAAACATGTCAAAGAACCATTGCTAGAAAACATGATTTCAAATAAAAAAACCGCATCCAAAACAGTCCACCCGTTCAAGAGTTACGGTGTCACAGACTAACAAAAAGTTGGAAAAACCCCCGAGTTTGTCACATCAAACTTCAATATCTCAAAAACGGCTAAACCGATTTTGATGAAACATGTCTAAGAACCATCGCCAGAAAACCTGATTTCAAATTTAATAAAACCGCATTCAAATCGGTCCACCCGTTGAAGAGCTACGGTGCCACAGACAGACAGACACACATAGCGGTCAAGCTTACATTATAACACCCCTTTTTTTCGTCGGGGGTTAATGATTTCAATGGTTATCCTATTCCTAATATTCAGAGTCAATAGTAATACTAATAAATTATTGTAATAATAATTTGATGGCACATTTCTCACCCAATCACCCATCACCCAACGTACTGTAGGTACCTACCTATTGGCATCACGCTTTAGCGCGGAATTGTAGCCACGCAGCCAGCCTTTAACAGTACCTAGGTACTCTTCCGCAGGGCAGGAGTAAGCCTTAGGCGAAATGAATATATACCTACACATCAAAAAGGTGACAAATTTCATGTTTTGGCTCAGTAGAAAGTAATATGCATAATTGCATATATTGTAATTATAAGCTAACCTATAATTATAACCTAACCTAAGTCCTAACCAACAAAAAGTTGGAAAACCCGACTGTGTCACTTCAAAGTTCAATATATCAAAAATGGCTAAACCGATTTTGATGGAACATGTCTAAGAACCATCGCTAGAAAACCTGATTTCAAATAAAAAAAACCGCATTCAATCGGTCCACCCGTTTAAGAGCTATGGTGCCACACACAAACACACATAGCGGTCAAACTTCAAATTAACACCCCTCTTGTTGCGATGGGGGTTAAAAATGTTCAAAACTGTTTAGGGATAAAAATGTCCCTAGTCACTTTTGATGAGGTAGTTATATCACTTTTAGGTTAGTTTTTGATTCAATGGTATTTTCAGTTTATTCCATTGATTAGAAACATATACTGACCGGCAAAAAATCTGGCCCCAAATGTAGACAGTAATTTTGTATGGAGAGTTGGATCAAATTTGGTGCCGCTGAGTATAATTTATAGTCTGTGGATTGAAATTGTAATTACATAATTCTAATTACAATTAGCAATCCAGGATCGCACTTAAAATCATCAGTTAAACTAAAACATGAGCTAATACGCGTATAATGCGAGGGCGTCGATTACCGATAATGCTCACGAATGCTCACAAACGCTTATCGGGGAATTAGTGAGTGTTCCGTTTCGCACGGCCTCTGTAATTTGTCACGCGTGCTGAGGGGACATTTCAATGCACTCGGGTATACTATCCATCCATACTAATATTATTATAAGTGCGAAAGTGTGTGTGTTTGTATGTTTGTCCGTCTTTCACGTTCAACGGAGCGACAGATCGACGTGATTTTTGGCATAGAGATAGTTTATGGGCCAGAGAGTGACATAGGCTACTTTTTATCCCGAAAAAATGGGGTCCATATTGACTCTCATAAAATTATTATTACTATTTTTTATTTTACTACCGATTTGTCCTCATAATAATCACTCTTCATATTTTTTTTCCTCGTACTTTTTTGTTCATACATTTTTATTGCTAACATCGGAACTCATAACAGCCAGTGTTCATATATTTTTTCTCATAATGGGTACAGTACGATTACTTGGAATTGACAGATGGGCGCGCCTTCAGTCAATTTTCAACTTTGACGTCCTACAAATAGCCATTTTTAGTATACCGCTACCCACGTTTACAGATTATGTAAAAACTATTTTATTTGTATGACGTCAAAGTTGAAAATTGACTGAAGGCAGTGTTAACTCCAAGTAATCGTACTTTATCATTACTAAAAACATCTCAACTCATAATGATGTTTTCCAGAAAATTTTCCTTCATAACAGACAAATATCATAATTTTCTTATTAATAATGGCATTAATAAGAAAATACTTGAAGTCATAATATTGTTTTTCATAACGGTAGCTACCTATTTAAAATAAGATTTACTTATATCGTTAAATTTTCCAAGCCCCTGTGCGTCAATAATGCGGATAAATGACACTTAAGTATGATTAAGAAATTATATGAAAACATATTTAGTACAAGCGGGATGTATGATTAGTGATATTATAAATTCCGATGATTATGAGTTTCGATCGTTAGTATTAATAAAAATTATGAAGAGTCATCATTATGATGTAACATGGTATGGGAAAAATTTTCCTCTTCCGACAATAGGACTCAAAAAGTTGTGTGAAAAAATGCGCACCCGGATAAATTAACAGTAACCTAATTCCATGCGTGCGAAGCCGCGGGTAAAAGCTAGTAAGTTATATGTTAGTTTATATTTAGGCTATAGTGGAAGATACGTTTATGAACGACCCGCACTTACCTGTTACAATAAATACCTAGATAATGGGAGCCGCGATTAGGCAGGTAGGTACTGCTGCAAGACAACAACTTGACGTTTTATGTCAAACTTGTATTACCCACGGCTCCAACACACACGCACACACACTTACAGTCGGTCGAGTTCATAAACTTGTGAGTGTGACCAAACAATAGAGTCGTGTTCAGATATTTTTGATCAAATTTTTGCTCACAAGTTTATGAACTTGACTGTACTCACAATTTTTAGGATTTAGTGAAAGTGAAAGTTTATTGAAAAAAATATATATCGTGAGTGGGTTTCCTCAAAAATTACTTTCCAAAATACGAAAACAAAAACAAAAAGAGACTACATACAACCATCATATCATTTCGATTCAAACCAGATTTTCTGCAGATACCCTAAATCATTATTTTGTGTGTTAAATTTGAAAAATTATTTGTTGGCAAAATGTTACTATAAATTAAATGATTATTTAAATGATAAATTATTTTAGTTTTATGTACTTACCTATCACTTTAAGAATAATACTAATATAAATATCGCAATGCCCTAACAGGGCTTTTAAAGAGAGGCGCATTATATGTATGTAGATAGATCTCATGTACCACATAAAGCGATAAATAATAATTATAATATTTTATTAAGCAAATTGACATTAAATTTTAACATAAATTGTTTTGGCATTATTGACATATAAATTATTTAAGATAAATATTAATTAAATAAGATATATACCAATGTGTCATAAATAATTATAAGTAAATGTTTAGTTGTTAGATTGACATTCTATACCCTAAACTAGTTTATTTATCTTGTAAATTACCATCAAACAATGTAATATGAATGAATAAATGTTGAAAGTCAAATTTCACCTACTTCTTGAGATCGGATTGACTTGAAACTTGGTAGGTATAGATATGTAAGTACAAAGATGATAGAGTTTATAGATGGCAATAAGTATTATAAGGCTTATTCTATCATCATCATAGATTAAAAGCTACAGATTACAACGTTAAAACGTGCCATTAGGACTCCAAGTAAGCAAAAAAGAAAGGCTATTTTTTATTTTTCCTCATTCCAGTCGACGGTTCTGAGTCATTTTATTTTTGCTTTGCATTCGCAGACTTTTCTATCTTTGTTAAAAGAATCCTTTGAATTGCATCAAAAAGGGGATAATTACGACACTTCACGGCTTCCCTGGGAGGCTTGGAAGACGAACAGTAAGTCGTCTAAGCCCATTTCAGTGAAAAAGAAAAGATATTTCCTTCAAAAGGATTGGCGGCATTAGGGCAGGCGTGTTCACACCGATAAACGTGTTTGTGAAATTTTTGGAGTCGATTTACGCGACTATAACTGGGTGACTTTTGGGTAGGTACCTATATATCATACCAACTTTACATAAATACGCATTGCCATTTAAATGCGTTCAATATATAGGTACCTAATTAAATACGATTTCAATGCATTGAAAATCTTTAGGAGGTTAACAAATCTACTTAGTGGATGACAAATAAAAGAACCGTACCTGAACGGTTCCCTATCACCAAGTCATTGTTGATACTTTTTCCGTGACTGTACTCGTAAACCTCACTTAGTACACGCGAGATAAAGTGTCTCTTTCTATACATGATAAACATTGGAAAATAAATATTTTCGTCACACTTGCTCGTCAATGACATTATTCCATGCCTGTATACTCGTACTAAAAGACAATGGCCTCAATTGTTCCCGCGGGAATTATGGATTTACGTATGTTTTCCTACCCAAGGGAGTTATGACTTTAGTTTAAAAAAAATAGTAGGTAAGTACGTCACTTCAGACTAAAGAGGTTTCAAGTCAGCCAACATTTTATTTTCATCTTTAAAACTTAGATATAACCTAACTTTACACCATAAAAATTTGCCACGCTTCATGAAAATACGTTATTTTTATATTTTAAATTGCAATAATTTTACTACTTAAATATTTTTTTAGCATGTTGGAATAATCTGGCCGTAAGACCATTCGAATTCTAAACTAAACACGGTTCTTAGTATTATCTATGACGACTCAAAAAAAGTGACAATCAGGGGCGCAACCACGAAATTCGGAAATCGAAGTTCATATCGTTTTCCTCGCGCTTATATTATTTAATACGAGAGTGAGGCGGTACGATACGAACTTCGATTTTCGATTTTTGTAGTAGCCCCCTGTATTGGCGGGTAGCCATATTTTATTCAGTTGTTTTCTTAGCGTGTTGCTTTTGCTGAACTGTGAAGTGTTTGGACACAAAATAATTTAATTTTTTGCATTTTTTCCTCTCACTGTGATGAAAGTCATTGTGTGTATCACGGGCCGTGAGGGTTTTTTTTCTAAATATTAGAAGCCCTCCGCCTCCGGCGTTGGATAGATAATAAACTCTCGTTACTAATCCCCTTCTTACGTCCCTTAATGCACAATGTACTATAGAGTGGTCGCCACTGATCAAGACTAAGATTTGCGGACAGCAAATTAAGTTCGGTAAAAACTATATCTCCATGTGCATTCTTATCTTACACACACGTTGAAACATATGTCCAGCCAAACTCCGCCGCGCCGCGCAAACTATTTGAATGCGTAGGCACCCAAGGCAAGGCGTAGTTTTACCACGCCTCAATGTTTTATTCACATAATTGTATTCATTATTTTTTCTTTGGTCTGAAATGACCAAAAACTTTGAATCAGAAAAGAAACGATGGTCAGTGCAGCCGTAACTTCGTCGGTGTGACGGAAGGCTGTGTAAGAAAGGGCGGCAGGGGGAAGGTTTCGTAAACGGAACAAAAACACCGAGGTTATTAGCGAGATTGATGTAATCTGACTAATCTATTTAGGGAAAGGGGCGCTCAGTGGCGCTTAGAAGTGTCAATTAATAAATAAATAACGCTTAATATGCGGTTTCGCTACCTGAAATGGAAATTAATGATATTAATTTAGAATTGTATCTACTCATACATATCCATTTTTGACGACATGAAACTGATCCGGACTATGGAGCTATTGATTTAGTGTTCGGAATCCAGTACATTCAGTTATTTCTGTGATGAATACAAATGTTTGCTCATGAGTCATATTAAAACTCCCGATGTGAAAAGACGTATGTTATAAGTTTGACCCCAATGTCTGTCTATGGCATCATAGCTCGCAAACGAATGGACTGATTTCGATTCGGTTTTTTCACGTGAAAGCGAGTTTCCTCGCGGTAGTTATTAGCTATGTTTCATTGAATTGGTTCCGCTATTTTCGAGATATCGAACGAAATGACAATGTCGGGGGTTTTTCAACTTTTTTATATCTTACTTTGGGTTTGCCCTAGTAGGAAATGGATTACTTTTCCATCACTTCTTTGCGTTCTTAAAAAAACAACTGGGTAATTTATCTCATTTATATGCAATAACATCTTTCCAATTGATTCCCAGGTGACCGGCTGCTCGACATACCGTGTAACGTATGTGGGGACAGAAGTTCAGGGAAACATTACGGCATCTACAGCTGCGATGGTAAGTTTTTCGAACAACCAAAATGGAATAAAACCTATTGCCACCTACAGAATTCCCAAAAAATACATTGTGTTCCCGCGGGATCATGATTATTATTACTTCAACAATATAACTATCAACAACCCACACACTCAATTGCATCCAAATCTGTTTAGTCACCTTAGCGTCATAGACATGCACACACACACACACACACACACACACACACAATGATTTAAAAATATATACGTTATAATGCTGACAAAACGCACGCAATAGCAGCGCACACACTTACACGCTTTATGTTCTTGTTATAAAAAAAATATTTTTTTAAAAAGGTAGCTAAGATAAATAGCGTGATGAGTCCCGTATATGGTATTTTGACTATAAGGTAGCTAAATCCTTTATTTTCCCTTTAGTTACAGTTTCGATTTCATTGAAGTAAGTTTATTTTTTAAGTACTTTTTTTACTCAAGTAACATTCTCTATACAGGCTGTTCCGGCTTCTTCAAACGCTCGATCCACCGCAACAGGGTGTACACGTGCAAAGCCGGCGGCGAGATGAAGGGCCGGTGTCCAGTGGACAAGACGCACCGGAACCAGTGCCGGGCCTGCCGGCTCGCCAAATGCTTCCAGGCTAATATGAACAAGGATGGTAAGTCATTGTTGGTGGAGTGTCATGTCATTGGCGAGTGAATCAACTTTTTAGGTATCTTCTCTCCAATTTTTGACGTCTTACTAGGTATGTCGCCTTATTTTGGTAAAATGCCATAGATGTTTTTGCATGATTCTAATTTTTTTTTTAGCACTTACTTTATTATTTACTTTTATTACTCTTTTTTTTAACAAAAACAACCGACGAGCAAATCTTGTCGATAGGCGAATAAATTAACAATCACTCACTTTTAACTCTTCAAGGATTTCTTCACTAAATTTATTAACAATTAACTTTGAAGTACGCCCTAGCCTATTAACGAATACATACTGAAATGGACTATCTACTTACTGCATAAAAAAGTATGCGTGGTCAAACATTGTAAAATATTATAAATATTAGTAGGTAGGAAGTAGGATGGGGCTTCTGTCGGCACATGGTTAATAGACCAGATGATAATTATACGCTGCCGCTCGCGAATATCCGGTCAGTTCCGGCCAGCTCTATGAATTTTCAACATGTCTGCCCTATTTTAGGACGCCAGAACCAGTTTTTTGCAAAATCTCTGACGCTAAAGGGTTGTTTTGTAGATGCATAAACCCCTTAAAAGGATAAGTATGCTGCTGTTTATGACCCTCACCGTTTTTCAATTGTGTTTGTTTTCGCATAATAAAGAGTCAACATCCTACTTATATTATAAAAATGTGAAAGTTTGTGAAGATGTTTGGATGTTTGTTACTCAATCACGTCTAAACCCCTGAACCGATTCGATGAAATTCTTTACACAGGATAGTTTGAGTCCTGGAGATGGGCATAGGACAGTTTTATCCCGGAAAATTGTATAGTTCTTGCGGGATAGCAATAAACGAATACTACGCGAACAGAGTCGCGGGCAACAGTTAGTACATAAATACATACTTTTGAGCCTTTATTGTTAAAAGTATTAATTGCATGGAAAGAATTACAAAAACCAACACTTGATGAGAGATTTTATTTATTCCATTTGGAATCTTTGCAATAGCAAAACGCTACAAATATTCTCTATTGATTTAATCATTGTTAATAAAACGCCGATCACACCTTCCATAACCTAACAAAACGATCTAGCCTTTGGAGTGAAAGAAAAGCACAACCATCCCGCAAGTATTGACAATCGTCCCGCTATAATGACCGCGACGCATTGTTGCGAAAGTGTATCCGTCGTGTCTATCAGGCTCACAGCAGGTCGTTTTGTCTGCGCTCTGAAATATTGAGTGGAATACCGTCCAGTTCGATTTCCGCTTGTCCAAACTGTCATTATGGACAACGAATTGATATTATTTTGCCCGGTATTGATGTACTTTATCAGCATTTTCATCATCATCTCCAACCTGTATACGCCCCACTGCTGGACACAGACCTCCACTCGGAATAAGATTTATATCAGTATTGTTAACCTCAGTTACTGTTAATGTTAATTTTGGGTAAGGTCTGACAGAACTAAAATGCGCTTGTGTTGGAACTAAATTTGGACAATGTTGAGGACAAAAAAGCTGCGAGCTGCAAGAACTGCAGAAATGTCGTGTCCGATCGGTACCGAAATTTTAACATACATACATCAACTTCATTATGGAACCAAATTTAAAGATACAATAAGTTTTTAATCTATACAAAATCCGAATCATTCAAATGGAACCTAATTTTTGTCAGTGCGATACCTACATCATATTATTATGTAAACAGCTCCCGTAGTCATTTTAGAAATAGTTGGCCGAGAAGTAGGTAAGTAAGTGTGTCCTTTTAACCCCTTCTCAGAAGAGTTTTGAGAGATTCTAATGAATAAAATTTTACTCGCTCTTTCTCTGTCACTGCAGCAGGTAGGTAGCTATATTTTTATATAATATCTCGGTCTATTCATTAAAATTATAGTGAAAATAAGTTGAGCAAAATATAAACGGGAGTTGCCGTCGGAGAGCAAATCTTAATTCTCTAAGTAATATCTTTTGAATATTCATAGAATACCATGTCGGCCGCAAGTCGGGCTTTAAATCTCGGTCTCACTTCGTGTAATCAGGGTTGACACTTCCTAGTCAATCATGCAATCAAGAGCAAAATACCTATTTTGTACCTAGTATTGAATTAGATTTCGTAGTTATCGGATAATTTTGTATAAATTTTTATGTATATCCCTTAGCTGGGCAGTGGGCACAGATTCCCTGATGATGATGAAGATATATCCAAATTTATATATGTAGTTCCTGTTGTAATCACGGCAAGTCCGTCTACCGAGCGCTATATGCCTCAGGTCACCAGGGTCACTCAAGGAAGACGTCGGCAACTTGAAGGGTCTGCTAAGCTTCCTCTAGGAGCTAGGCTGGCATGAATAGTGGCTACTGCCAATAACGCTAAATAGGCGCACTAAAGGTCTCTACCCATTACACCGTATCATACCATGACCGTAATAGAAACGTGTCAGACACGAAATGTATAACGCTCATACATGGCCACCGACGGCGAAGGATGGTTAAGAAACGTGCTAGTGGGCATAGTCTCATACTTTTCAATACAAAGAATATTATTGGTACAATACGGTGTACCGGGAAGGGACCATTAGTAGTCAATTTGAGCGGAAAACAGCCCGCTACTACCTATGCCTATACCATTAGCCGGGCTAACCTAACCTAACTCAGTCCAAATTGCAGGCAACCCTACTGGAGCAGCATCACGAAATAATGCGGTCTCCCCGCAGGTGCTCTGTCGGTAATTTATTCACGAGCATCACTTTGTGCCGCCGCGACCCGGATTACCTTTATATGTTTACTCGCTCGCGTAATTATACGCCCTCACGAAACTTGCCGCCGATACTATGCTGCTATACTCGTATGCGTACATAGCAGGCGGTGTGAAGCTGTGTGCCTATATAGGGTTCGATTAGTTGACGCGGTACTATCGATGACGTTTCGTTAAAAATAACGGTATTTGAAGAATATATATGTTTCGCGGAACGAGTATACCTATTGTTCACTTAAAAGCAGGCAACGCACAAACGACTCTATTGGGATTGCTGGTTTTCATAGATGGCGGCGATATTGCCTACCGTCAGGATGTTCAGTTTTCTTGTTTCCTCCCACTCTTAATAGAAAAAAGTTTTTGTCTCTAGTCGTTAATAAGATAAGTTTTGCTAAAAATCACGTTTGAATAGAATTAGGTACTTACCTAATAAATAACCGCGTCTTCATTCATTCAAACAAGTTAATCCCACTGCTGAAGTAGGTGTAATATTACTTGCGAGATGTGACCATAAGTACCTACTGTGTGTGACATATTAATAATCAATAATTCAAACAAGTTAATCCTACTGCTGAAGTAGGTGTAATATTACTTGCGAGATGTGACCATAAGTACCTACTGTGTGTGACATATTAATAATCAACGAGTGGAATAAAAAACCTTGTTCAAAAGTATCCACCGGAAGCACCAGAGGCCGTACTGTTCGCTCGCGATCGTATTCCATTCACCTTTTCTTTCTTCTTCATCTCATACCATATGACAGAAATAAGTGATGAAAACGATTGTGATCCCGAATGCAAGTTATAAAGCAATCGAAGAACGTGATAAAGCATGAAAGACTACAGTCGGCTCGGTGCAATATTAATGAGACCACACGCGCAAAGAGAAGCGGTAATGGATCGCGGTCCATATACAGTCTGCCCTGAATTGCTGTAGGTACACAGCCACCGGGTTCTTTACTAGCTCATCAACTACACTCGTACAATATTTACCCAACATAACATCTTCTCAGTTTACGAATATGACGAATCCCATTGAAGTATACTTGAGGCTGATCACAGGCAACAGAGGTCTAACGTACCCGGAATCACGATTGTTTTCATCACTTTTTTCTGTCGCATTGCTTATATTATAGTGCAATGCATAATAATATTTATTATTTCTAAGAGCTTCAATTGGTGCTACGAAATATGAATGCTACGCCAAAATACTACAAAAGTTTTTTACGAGCATTTTGAAGCGGTCAATAGGAACATTTGTTAACCGCAATAAAGAAATCCTGAAAACATTTACAATTTATTCTGATACAGTTATTCAGTTAAACTAGCTAAACTATCTGTTGACTCATGCTGGATTAATTTTAGAGTAGTAACTTACTTGGCCCCAAAACTCTGAGTACCACGAAGTTGACCATCCCGACGTCAGCCAATCAGCTAACTCGCCAACTCCAATATCGTTGATCAAACAACGTAGATCGACTATAGAGTCAACAGGATAGTACCGAGGAACGTGCCTTGGGGAACGCAAACGTATGGAGCTAGAAAATTATAATTAGACGGTCATAGTGCGTGCCATTTTCTCAATTCTAGAGCTAGATGAAGCGTTTGAATTTATGAAATTGTATAGACAGCATAAACCTTGATAGTGAGTGTGGTATTTATCTGTTATGTGATGCTTGAAACGCTTTGAAATACTCCAATGATGGTATTTTTTCTGTCATTGTAACTGACAGTGGGTCTAAAATGGAACTATGGGTAAATTAAGTACATATAACATTCATCTATACAGTGGTTCGTAACCCGTGGTCCGCGGAGCACTGGTGGTCCCTGGAAGAACTCGAAGTGGTCCGCGAAGCCATCAATAACGAATTAGCAAAACGACGCGCCAGTCAAGTAACGGTCGCAACCGTTCATTCATTTACAATTTTACTTTTACCGTACATTACCTTCAAACAGTTGGTGGTCCATGACAAGACAAAAATCCTGTCAAATGGTACCTGCTAACTAAAAGGTTCTATACTAATATGCTGTTGGAGTACATACAAAATCTGTCAATCCGTTGAAGGAGGTGAAAATTTTACCATGATAATAATTCTGTGGTCTTAAAGAATGTACACATAGTTTTGCTTTTTTAACGTTATTCCGGCTCAACACAAACGCTAAAATTCCTTTTATATTTTCAGCCCTCTTGTTCTGAGAGGAGGCCTGTGCCCAGCAGTGGGACGTATATAGGCTGGGATGATGAAGCTATAGTATAAATATCGTTGGTAGGTAGAAAGCACGCGACCTCTCTTTCCATTGATCAAATAAAACATAATCCCCAATTTAACTTCATAAAATTAATTTAAAATCGATCAGTCTGCGAGCAAGCTAGGAGACTGCTTTCAAATAATCTTACTTTTCAATTTACGGTTTAATAAAAGTTAAAGGGTTCGATTCGCTTTACTTACGAGGCTTTTTCTGAAAAAGCTTTTCTTTGAAAGTTAATAAGTTGCCGTTTTAAGGTTAATCTCGAAATATTGTTTTTGATAATAATATAGTATGTATGTATATATCAATTTGTATTTTTTAGACTGGACTGAAACATTTCTTGTTTTTTTTTTTGGTTTGTCTCAAGAGTTACTTCAAATAAATATTTTTCTTTGATTATATTTTATAATATTTCTGTTATTGATTAATTTGAGTGTATTGCACACTCGAAATGGGAAAATGCTTGGAATGTGTTGGGTTATCAATCACAATTCTTTGATGAATTCGCAATTTTACAGTTGCGAACATTTTCTTATCTTTACAGTAAGGCTTAATTTAAACAGACCAAACATCTAAAATAATGTAAATTCTATTTAAAAAATATTCTAATTAAGAAGTTATTTCTGTAAATCTGTCCATCAAAGTAGTAACTGCACAATTACATAGTTCTTCTTATTCTACCCAAGCCATCGACTTATGGATACTCGACCTTTACCAATTACAATGAAGTGCCTAAACCTAAAAGGCGTCGCCGTCACCGCGGCCGCCGCCGGCGCGAGGGGCAAACTTTTCAATTACCGCCATGTCGTGTTAGCCCGCAGCGGGTTAAATTAATTCTCTTCACTTCACAAAAAGATTCACCTTACCCCACACCCCTTGTGAACCGACACCGGCTACTCTGACGTTTTCCGAATTTCCCCGAATATTTTTTCGGAGCGGGTCGGGCCGTAACATACTGACGTTTCGCAATATTTATTTTTAATTTAACGGTTCGCGCGTAGGTTTTGATTGTACAGCGCGCTTACCTTTTTGAAGTTCTTTTGTGAGGCAGGTAATGAATTGAAACGCGACCTCGTTACGGTTTTGATCGTTTTTCGAAGCAATTTTCATGTTTCTTCTTATTGTAGCTGGCGATTTGTTATCCGAGAGCCAAGGGTAGGTATATGATGGCGGGGTTAGCTACTCGAGTAAAAGTTGTGTTTATAAAAAATACTTATTAAGTTTCTGACTAGTACTATGTGCATTTTTGCTAAATGAGTATTAAATTGATTTTTATATGTATTTACCTAATATGTAGGCCATGTTTAACAGATTTTTTTTTATTCGACTGAATGGCAAACCAGCAAGTGGGTGTCCTGATGGTAAGAGATCACCACCGCCCATAAACATCTGCAACACCAGGGGTATTGCAGATGCGTTGCCAACCTAGAGGCCTAAGATGGGATACCTCAAGTGCCAGTAATTTCACCGAAATACAACAGGTTAACATATAGGTAAGTGCTGCTTACTCCTATTGACCTGCCGCCAGGTACTTTGTACCAACAAAATTCAACTCTTTTCATTTTACTTCAGCCTAAAACGAAAACATAACGCCCTAAACTATGACTAATGACACTAATGAACAAGGGACCTAAACAATTAAATTCCAAATTATTTTTATCGGTTCACAAAGCGTTCTATTGCGTGTTACGGTGCTCAAAAGCTCATCGGAAGCGTATCAAATCGAGATCTCGATGTTTAGGATAGTAACACGTGTTGACACCTACTCTGGCCACCCCTGCTGCGCTAGGGAGCGTGAGGGTGCTGTCAAAGGGTGATATAATAGCGATTTTAGTGTTGCTTGTGCAACAATAAATACTAGAGTTGGTTTATTACCTGTGTTAGGATATTTGCTATGGTTGGAATAGAGCTCTTTGACTAAATTAGGTACTCCAGAATGACGTTTGAAATCAATTTTATTTTGTATAATCGCACATAAAATGCACGCACATCTTATAAATACTGGCTTCCAGCTACATATTTGTTTATCTTTCTAGACAGACTAGTTTATCTTTAAGACACTGTTTCTTATTGAATTAAACGCACCGTGAGACCGTGTCTAATATATATATACTTAACATAATTATTTAAAGGAAGTACACGGTTCACTCACGTAATATAATCACGTAATAATCACGTGTCCTATTGATAGAGAGTTCGTGGCTTTCCGTTCGAGCTCTCCTTGACGAGGAACTACGGATTGGTTCGAAACATATCAGGCATGCCTCGACTATCGATTAATACGTGAGTACTATGTTTATCATATACAGTCAAATTACTCATATCTCCAAAGTAGAGCCTATAAAGTATAAAGGTGAAAGAACATTTTCAAAGGTGGGGTCCGCGTTTGTCATATTTGAACAATAAATTTCAGAGGAATACCGATTTCGTCAAAGGACAAAGGGTCACCCCTTCGATCCTCTTATGTGATTTATGCCTCCCGTGTTTTCGAATAGCCTTTGCCTAAATATTACTATGCCTCCCATTAATGTAGCAAATTTCAAATCGCGGCGGGGGTGAAGTGAATCTCGCCCGTCTAATTTCATTTTAATGTTGTGCGTGAACAAATTATTGCACTGTCATAGCAAATAAAACTAAAATGTTTAATGGGATAATCTGTTCCATCTGGGAGAGGGGATTTTTTGTGAGTTTGAGCGATTATTAATTATCCTATCGGGATAATTCGGATACACGTGGGTTCCGGTTGATTGAAGTGATTTTTGGGGTTCATATTTTGATGAACTAAGGATGAAGAATTACTTTGCTCACCCGCAACCTTACGATAGCTACGTCTACCTAAACAAAAAATGTGTTCACGCAGCTCCTCCACCTCCAAACAAATGTTGTGTTGCTCTGAACATGAACTCTGGTGGGCTTCGAAACGCGTCAGTGTATTTTAGTGGTGGTGACGTTGGGTTTGTGTGATTTGTGTGTTGCCTTAGTACATATTTGTCGCATAGACGTAGCTATCGTAAGATCGCGGGTGAGCAAAGTAATTGTTATAATTCATTGATATATAGACAACCGCAAATTACTCATAACGCCTGATTCAATAAATTGTTCGTAGGTACTTAATTCCATGTTCCGTCAACATACAAAACCACGTCACGTAACGTTCAAGTTTCGTTTCAAATCAGTCAGTATCTAGATTTGTTTGAGACAAAATTACAACTGGTTTTAGTAGTAGGTACACAATAGCCTAGCCTAGTAACCCAGTATCGACAACGGTGGTAGTCAGCGCTGTTAAAAAACGTACCTTTATAAATAAATACATAGTATCCTTGTCATCAGCTTTAAACTGTATACGGTTAACGGGTCTATGTTGGTGTAAAA
This sequence comes from Choristoneura fumiferana, assembly GCF_025370935.1. Lineage (NCBI taxonomy): Eukaryota > Metazoa > Arthropoda > Insecta > Lepidoptera > Tortricidae > Choristoneura > Choristoneura fumiferana. Next base: position 12,325,138 of record NC_133481.1, on the reverse strand, counting down.
ATACACACAATATTTTATGCAGTTGCTAGACCTACCTAAGTTTCCCAGTAAACTTATCGTTGTGAGAAACAAAGTTATTTACAGCGGCGGAATAAGCGGTGTGGCGCGCTGCACTCAAACTTGCTCCAACCAACTCGCCGTCGACGTTCCAAAACCGCTGCCGGTAACTTCCATCAACTTTTTGAGGAGAATTCGATGCTCACACAGACCACGCGCTGCTTAAACTTTTAGTATTTAAGTAGCTTTACGTCAACGTAAAACGCTCAAATGTAATTCCATTTCCACGGGTAAAATGTTTAAACGGAGTTGTAAACAAATACAGGTATTAAATAACAATTAACAAAGCTTTCTCACTCCCTCGTGTCTAAAAACAAAGGTGGAAACTTTGAATGTGAGAAACCCCGTTGTCATCTCGACATTGTTGGACATCTATTATACGAGATGTTTGTCCGGGCCGGGGGCCGCAGGGTGGAAGGTGAATAAAAACCTGGATATTTCTCATATTTATGTCGGTGCACTCGAAAATATTCTCTGAGACCGGTGGTTCTCTGCGGCGGGTGGATACGGTTATGTTCCGTAGAGGTGTTAGCGGTAAGGAGTATTTTTGCGCGCAGGTGTGCGGGAGCGTGGGACGCGCGCACCTGGCGCCCCCTCTGCCTCTTCGCTGCCCTCCGCCCTCTCTGGCTCGTTAATGATGATGTGCTCAGCCAGCAGACTATTTCACTTCTGAATACATCTTTCTCACTTTTGATCGTCCGTCCCTCTTGCTCCGGGGGTATTTCTGGCTGCTTCCCTCTCGTTCAGCGTTCGCCTGGTCGCATCCACCTAGTCAAGTCGGCAAACGCGTATCTACTTTGTGTCGGAAATGTAATGGAACAAATGCGGCTGGAATTAACGTCGGAACGAATGTCGGGATCGGGACACGGGGTCGTTCTCACAGGATATTTTCCACGCGATGATTCTGATGCGCATCTATGGAGCGGTAATAACATTTACGGCGACCGAAGCGTCTAAAACTCTCCTACCCTGTATGATTAATAATTATATTAATTGAAAATTTATGGGAAAAATATCTTCCAAGTTTCCAACACACAATTTAAGGGTATTCAACAGTAATCTAATTGTACTAACCGTCAAAACTAACTGACATAATATTTAGTAAATAGTAAAATAAATAGAATTCGCTTTGTATGTAGACTCGTCTCTATCTCTGCCTTTGCTATTCCTAATAATCGTAAAACGTCCTACCCAAGCTTCTTTCGAAAAACCTAATTCTAGAATAGATTGTATCAAAAGTACGTCCCTTTTTGTTGAAGCAGCGATGTAAAAATCAGGTTATTTAACATCTTGATCGAGGAATCATCTGTAAGCAGAGAGCCTCGCCTCTTGGCGCCGACAACCGCTGCGTCATGCTATCTCAATACATGAAAGACTCTATTAATACGTAGCTAGAGTTGTATAACTTTGGTATCTATTTGTTTGACAATTTCGTCTTTCGGAAAAGAAGGAAATTAGAATTTATCATTTTTATCCGCAATAATATGTTTAAATAATTAAAAATATTGGATTAGGCATATTTTTCATAAACTTAGCTGTCATAAGGTCGCGGGTGAGCAAAGAAATTCTTTTAGTTCATTAATATGTTTAAAGTTTTTTTTTTATATTTGAGACAAAAATAACATTTGAAAAATAAAAGGATGTACCTAAGTGATTATGATTACGACGTACATTTGTTTTCGTATGGTGCTACTTTTAGCTGTATTTCCTGAGTATAATAAACATACATACATACTTTAGAATTTGGTTGTTGCAATTCTACGGAAACTTTATTTATTAAAATGTATTGTGTTGTGCAGACTCCATGTGTTAAATATATTTATTTTACAATCGACAATAATGTAATGTGACCATAGAAGAGTCCTTTTAAGATGATCGCTGTGAGACTTGCGATGATAGTCTGTTACGAGTATACATAGGCTGATGTCAAAAAGTCGTAACTATTTTTTTTTATAAATTTTCGCTGGCTCACGCACGGCTCATCGTCATTAATTGTCTGTAGAACCACACTATCTACCTATTCTTGCTATATATTGAACAGCTATGTTTACTGTCTTTTAAACAGTGATCTATTAATATTAATAGATAGTACCACTAAAAAATAACATCCACACTTGCTCAAAATCTATCATGTAAATAAATGACTGACAATTTTGTTCAACGATACTACCTAATCTTTCCACGCGAGTCAGGAGGCTAGGGATAAACACGCTTACTTTTCTAGATTATTTTGAAAGCATTTCCGCTTTATTTTCACAGTTTTGTATTAACACACTCTTCTCACAAAAGCGTCTTGCGCCTTCAGTCAATAAACCTTTTGACCGCTCACCAATTCAGCTTCGTGAAGCTTTCATAGGCTAGCCGGGGCTGGGATTATTGGGTCATTAATCACTCAACCCCCTCCCCCCCAGTGATGGGCTTGATATCGATAGAAACAGGAATTCAGCCGGAACCACGTACATACAGGATTATAACAATGTAAGAAGTAATGAAAAGTCTGTGTTACGTTTTTGTACCTATCTGACCCATGTGTGACAATATCGTCCATTTTATAGCTGTATCTAACTGATCATAGTTGTAACTTTTAGCTATAAAATGACGCTACTACGGTGTGCTTAGGGTTTATTTCCAAGCTTTTATTTAACTGGCACTGTTAGTAAGTATTTGTCGAAACTTAAAAGTCTAATCCAAACATTGTACGTGGGATAAATATCCCACGTACAATGTTTGGATTGTCTTTAAATGTTGTATGAATAATGTAGATTGGATCACAATGCAAGTATAATAAACGAAAAGTACTACAAGATATTTAACTATACTTATTTTTGTGTTGACTTACTATATAATATGACATTAGTTTCTTTACATGTAATAAACCTACGTAGATGATATGATATAACAAATAAAAAATGATTTATTGTACAATACAACTTCAAGCAAAACAATGTTCAATGAGTATGGAAAATTTGTACAGAGAAGTCACAGGAATAGTCAAATATTCTGACCCCCAAACTAGGTAAAGACTAAAGTAAAGACTGTGTCTTGAGGGCCTGAGTTTGATTAATTCCGGCTTCGGCGATCTTCGTACACAAACACCGTGATAATGATCACTAGCAGTGATAACAGAAGTTATACAATAAAATAGTAAAAACAAAAAATAATAATAAAAAAGCGAAGATATAAGCAAGTTTTTTTATTTTTTATTATTCGACTGGATGGAAAACGAGCAAGTGGGTCTCCTGATGGTAAGAGATCACCACCGCCCATAGACACCTGCAACACCAGGGGGATTGCAGATGCGTTGCTAACCTAGAGACCTAAGATGGGATACCTCAAGTGCCAGTAATTTCACCGGCTGTCTTACTCTCCACGCCTAAATAAACAATGCTGCTTCACGACAGGATTAGCGAGCAAGATGGTGGTAGCAATCCGGGCGGACCTTGCACAAGCTCCTACCACCTGCAAACTCTCTACCCACTACTACTGATTTAACTGTTCTACTTATTTAACTGGTAAATTCAAGCCTAAATATCATAATGCCTCAAACATACATTTGATACATTTCGTGTACAGTTGAGGTAAAAGATATGTTTGAACGTTTGTATAAAATTGTCAGAAGGCCAGTGACAAAGTACTTTATAAAGTGTAAAAATATATTTGACCTCGACTACCTAATTATTGAACTTATCCTATCGACAAAAGCATGACATCTCTATTTTATCGACCACAGAACTCCATTTACATGGATGTTGACGGTGTATATAACTATGAACTATGTACTTCCTGATGTTGCGGGTTTCTAGGTAGTACATTCTGGCTGCTTTAGTACCTGCTGTTAATATTTTAGTGCAAGCTACTCCACCACACTTTATAGTTTCGTCGATTGAAAACATTCATGAGATAGCAATGTAGGTTCGGTTTTTTTATGTCGAGATAAGAGTAGGATTCGGTATGAATATTGAGCAATGTCACTACTAAAATGAACGAAAAACTGTTACTTTGCCCACCCGCGACTATGATAGCAACATCTGGTAGCACGGTGAACGGTTGTGTTGCTCAGAGGATGAACTCTGGTTGAGTTCGAAACGCTTCAAGGTAATGTGGTGGTGGTGATAGTTGGGTGTGTATGATCTGTGCGTGTTCCTACAGTGTAGAGGTGGAGGAGCTGCATGAATTCAAATTTGTGGCATAGACGTATCTACGTGTGTTACCGACAGTCAAGCTTTTTTTAAGGGGGGTTAAAGTAGTATTTCTGTAATTTAACCATGCCATTAATTTAATTAATAAACTAAAATTCTGACTTTCTTAACTTTCTAACAAAAGAGCCTGGCTGCTGCTGGTAACACGCGTTCATCATAAGAACGCGAGTGATCAAAGTAACTGTTTTTAGTTCATAAAGTTAAGAGTCAATCGGACTTCACGCTACTAGCGCCAATTAGCCTATCAATGTAATCCTTCTTATTACACAATTAGGAGTCGGACATCCGTTTTCCAAAATTATAAACATTATTTATGATCTGCATGCTTATCCAGTTTCAAGCGAAGATAAAAGAAGCTTTTTAAATAGAACAGCGATCAAAAGCCCTCGTAATTACAATTTGACGTGAACAGGTTTTTTATAGTCGATGTTAGTAGAGCGTTTATAAATTAATTGACGCCGACGGCCTGCGGCCGAAAAATATCAAATATACACGATGGCTGTGACAAGTTGACATTGACATTCCTTCATAACAAATAAATTTTGATTATCTACATATAACTTTCTCATTCTAAAACTCTTTTCTTTACACAGTAGGTATGGCGCTACGCGCGTGACGTCTCATGCTAGTATTTATTTCTTCGTTTAATCTCGAATCTCGAATAATCCAATATCGTATTCACAAAGTTTCAAGTAACTAACCAAAACGTCAATTTCGAAAATTCAGGATCAACCTATACCTGCAGTACCAAATACTCTGATCTAAGTTATATCTACGATTGCGTGATATGCGTCAGAAAAGTTCTCATTTACCGCCATTTGTGTTGTTAATTTGTCATGTTGCAAAGATCACTTTGTTTTTGTTTATATTATAATGTGTGAATACAAGGTTTTAATTAAATAACTGAAAACCAGAAAGTAGTTTGCTCAGAATCGAGAGTAGATTCGATTACTACTTTAAATTAGGTTGTGTTTGTGTTCTTAAATCCCTTTTTTATTGTGCCCAGTCTAAAAGTTATGACTGCAACAGACGCCAATTAAAGTTTTAGCGAGGTTGCATACTATTTCGATAATTTAATACCTACTGCCCTTTTTGCTATCAATCTGTAATTTTCTTCTAAAACGTCAAAGCGCAACTGAAAAATACAAATTATAAGTGTAGAGTTAGAAATGACGTAGAAATACTGACTTAGCAGAACACACGAATATCTTTTAAAATAATGAAGGTATTCAAAAATTAATGCAATCAACTAATTTAAAATGAGAAAATATTTTTGGGGTGTCTGAGGTTTTCAATTATTAAATTAACACCTTGTATATGTAGAGCAGTGTATGTAACTGTACATAATTATGTATTTACACCCTCGTATTTTATTTAATGCTTCTCAATATGTATGTCACATAAAGTACGGTCAGGGAAACTGAAACACGTACCAGGGTGGAACTACTTCATATTAAATTTCACAGTGATTTCTTTGGCAAGTGTATGGAATGTCAAAGTGACATTAGTAGCACAAAGGTTCCACCCTGGTACGCGTTTTAGTTTCCTTGACTGTACCTACTATTATTAACCCATAAGACTATTTTTGACCGTTTTGGTCGCCATGTAGTGTAAGGATTATTAATTTGTTTTGGAAAACTTTACGTTTATAACATTTTCCTTAAAAAAATCAACATGGAATCTTTATTTCCTAACTAGGTAAACAAAACTTCAATCTACTCGTGACCACTGGCCATGGGGATACGGCCGAAACATGGTAGCAATTAGTAGGTAGTTTTTTTTAAAATGTTTGTTTTAATCAGAATAAAAACAAAACAAGACAAGTTTTCGTAGCAGGCATGTCCACAGACTGCCGCCCCATAGTTTTTGCCAGAGCTACATTTTTCGTAAACACTTTTTGTTTGCTTTCAATTCTCCGGGGGCCTCGCTTATAGATGTTTGAAGTTAAATCTCCCTTTTAAACGCTTGAATGTGATTCTGCGAGCTCCTTTTTGAAGAGGCTTTAGCGACTTAAATGTGTTACAGACTCTCCTTTATTGAGTAAGTTTGTATATTCATAAAAGTGGAGGTAGATTTTTTAATGTAGGCGGAGATTGTGACTCGTAAATATACCTAACAGAAGTGGTGACATTTACATTTAAATAATACTAGTTATAAGTAAGTACTTTTGAACTTTCGCGGTGCATATCTCCGAAAATATTTACCAAAAAATGGTTTTACAAACCCCTATTTATTTTCAAATACAACCAAATACAATCCAACGATACCCCACAACAATGGGTGGAAGTGAAAAGTAAATCATCCCCCTTACGTGTATGGGACTAAAAAAAAATTTTTATTTTACCACATTTTCATTCCAAATTACAGCTTTCTAGTACTAACGGTCTCTGAGATTAGCCGTGGACGGACAGACAGACAGACGGACAGACATGGCGAAACTATAAGGGTTCTTAGTTGCCTACGGAACCCTAAAAAGACGCCATTTAATTGTAAGGATGCAAAACATAGCTTCGCAAAATAAAACTCCCAAATTCATCTCCATATCCTACCCAGTGCTCAACCGCAACAACGTGACGTTAGGAGATCATAAACAAACTTAGTTTCGCCTTTTAATTAAAATCTATCATGGAAGCGTTACACTGGAAACTAAACTCCCTTGCTACTCTTGGAGAAAAATCCCATTGAAATTTCAAGCCTACGTCATTGAAATAGAGTTGGTCAAAATTGTAGTGTGGTGTAGAGGGTGAAGGCCGAGAAAAAAAGCACGTGTTACATTTGGGATTACACGCGCCCCATGAACAAGAGGTTGACAACATAGCTTCAGTTGCGTCGGACGGACACACGTTAGAAGCTCCGTCTTTTGATTGCTTTGCACGCACACGAGGCGCAGTACTAACGGCCTATCTTTGTCTTATAAATTCTTCCACCAATAGAATGTTACACCGACATAGGCTACTTTTATCCCGGGAAATGTCTTATAAGTATCAACCAGTGGACTGGGTAACAACTAGAATTCTACCGGGTTGCCTAATTTTTTTACCTTACTTTTAGCACAGCTTTTAGTAATTACAAGTATGGTAAAGCTTTTGTATACTGCGAGGTGTTGCATCCGACGGCATACCTAACTCACACTTCTCGCACTCTCCAGGTTAGGTTGCTAACGAAAAAGTTTCAAACTGCGCCACTGGTATTAATGACACGGCTTAACAGAGTCATTTTAAACTAATCCCTAAAGCTGAATACAGTCTTAGAGAATACAAAAGTAAAACTTCTTCAAAAATGCATTATCGACTTTGCAAATATCTTAGCGACCATTGTAAAATAGGACTGAGTCCATAGACCGAGTAGCGGGTAACTTCGTGTACGCAAAACCTATGCTTTCTTTCTGGATCCCTCCAGGAACAACTAGTGCCTTGGCACATGTCAAATGTTGCGTGGCCAAATTCTGCAACATATTGAGCGATGATTTTTAACCTGACGGAAGGATTATAACCTTTTTGTCTTTCCGACATGTTTTTACTGTAAATTTTTTTATGCATCTGCTGACATTCGCACAAGCCAAGAAAGAGGCCTAATAATAGCGTCGTAAAGTAAAACGACTGTATAAGTATAATAGCCTCATATCCAGCCCGCATTTTACTGCATCTTGCTTTACATATTTTATGCAATTTTCTTGTATCCCGGCTAAGACTCGAATCCTATATAGAGCAAGTTGCGCATGTAGAGTCCGCTTGCAAATGCAATCCTCACTTTAAGCCGCATATCGCTGCGTTCATGCGGGCCTGCGCACTAAACATTTTGAGAAACAGTAAACTCACTTATATTTTCTCAATAATAAACTGTGCTGGCGGTGCGATTTTAGGTACATTACATGTGTTAAGGGATGTTTATGGACCAATTTATAATATGTCGCAGGGAAATAGTCAAAACCGAGATTTACACAAATCCCTAAGAGTTATGATTATAACCAAATCACAAAGGAAGCGAATCCATTTTTATCACTTACCTAGAAAAAACAAGTCCTTTGATCAAATTCCTGAATCGGTTCAATGAAATGATGAAATCAGCCAAAAAAAGCAACTCGTTTTTTTCATTTCGCAAAATTAGTTTAGTGGTTTTATAAAATCCCTGAAAAAAGTCAGTGAGTTGACGAAACGAACTCTCAAAGTCAACTCATTTTATCATTTCACTAGAGACGTTCAGGTGATTTGATCACATCTTTGAACTGATTCAGTGAAATAACGTAATTTTACCGAGATTATGTATGACATTTTACTCACTCATCTGTACTGAGTTGTTTTTAATTAAATAATTCGATATTTAAATATCTCTTTATGATAAACATTATTTAGTGTGCTGTCAATTTAGTGTTGTATTGTATACATTGAAGATTATATTTAGGTAATGTGTATAAAAAAAACACCGGTAAATATATTTTTAAAAAGTTGCAGAACAAAAGAAGGTCAGTTGTGCGTGTAGAATCGAACCTTTCATTTAAAGCCCCATGGACAAAATCATCCTGTATATTCCCGCTTACTTCCATTCAAATTTTACCGCGAGGTGTTTCTTACTGCCGACATAGCGTTATGCTGCGGCCACACTCGCGGCGGGAACGCAGCGTATGCGCTTCGACATGTGCGGGCACAATGGTCGCATTCTCATGGACCCCGGTCCGGTAAGCTGATTGCGTGACGTCATCCCTAGGGGTGGCTGCACTGCCAATTACACTATCACGTTTTATACATGCTATAGATACATTGTTTTGTGCTGTTTGAACCTTTAAGCTGACAGGGCATCAACAATTCATGGTTCCATGCGTTTTAAGTAGGTATTTCAAATTTTTTTTTTTTCGATTTTGTGTCAAGGAACTCGATTGAATTTCCTTGAAAAAATTGCTAATTTGCCCGTGATTTCGGATGGCAAACAATCATATTGAAATCGAAAGTATATATTTTTGCGAGAAATCGTATTAGACCTACACAATCACACATACAACGTACAGTCACCAGACAGCACAATATCTGACACAACAAATCGAGATTAAATATCTGATATGACTCTATGTCTAGAGCCGGTAAGACGTGTCAGATATTTTTGCACGCTTTGCTGTGGTAGATATTAATGTAGGTGACTGTACCACCCCAAACGAGTAAAATTAGTAAATAAATAATAAATAGAAACCTAAAAGCACTTTAATACACTTCGACTATGTTTGGACGCAAAAATACAGTCACATTTTGACTAACTTACCAACTCTTAAGTTAAATGCAATTTCGCAACCCGACTTAAACACGATATAGGGTTATATCGGAGTCGCATTAAAAAAGGCCCGACGATCCGGCTTACGGAGGATCACGCGCCCGCGCCTATAATCCGGCTGTAAAACAACGGAGAAGTTACATTTAGCCATCATCGGCACGAACTTTTTGAATTTTGGTTTTTACCTAATTAAATTAATATGGATAGCCAGTTTGAAGTATACGTACTAGTGAAGTGAAAGTTGATATAACTTTATGAATGCGAAATCCAATGTTTATTCAACTTTATCGATTTAATACTAAGGTTACCATTACCACGATTTTATTATTTGACTGGATGGAAAACGAGCAAGTGGGTCTCCTGATGGTAAGAGATCACCACCGCCCATAGACACCTGCAACACCAGGGGGATTGCAGATGCCTTGCCAACCTAGAGGCCTAAGATGGGATACCTCAAGTGCCAGTAATTTCACCGGCTGTCTTACTCTCCACACCGAGACACAACAGTGCAAGCACGGCAGGATTAGCGAGCAAGATGGTGGCGACGATTTATACTAAGTCAAAAAAATCTAAGAGACATTTAGATGCGCGCGTCCTCTGCGCGATTTCATCGCGTTTTGGCAGATTCTACACGTTTTTTGTCGACACGCGTTTGTATCGATACAAATACGCGATAGGTACGCACACGAGTTGTTGGCTGCTCTATGGAAAGAAAAAAAACGCTGTCAATGCATGTTTTTAAAAATGCGGTATGCAAGGGCTCTAAGAAACTTAGCATAGCATGCCCGACATAATAAGCCAATTAGTTGTGGTTAAAATGCCGGTAGATAAGAACCTATACACCTTAAAGTGTAGATGTATTTCTTAGTTTTGACTATACTCAGAAGCAGAAGTGGATGGAATGATGTAGATAATGAGTAGATTGATGGTGGAACCACTCGGTTGTGATATTATTTTAGGCGCTCAAAATTATCTATACATGCAGCCGTGCTTATCAACTTGGCGGTAGAGTCTTTTTTATTACGAGTATAAACCTCTTTTTTGTTCTTGGATTTTTGTCCAACGAAAAACGCAGTAGGTACAGTCGGTGCCCTAGCATAAGTATCCACTTTCCTATGCAACTAGTATGAAAAAGCGGATACATAAGTAAGGGAACCGATCGTGCTATAACAGAAATACTACGTAAACGTAACCGCATTTTTCTCTAAACCGTCATTTGGCAAGTACTGCGTTTGCTATGAGGAGGCCTACGAAGAGGGGGGTAGTATTTCCGTGGTTCAAAGTACCTATACACAGACAGCCTTATTCATAAAAAATCCTTAATTGAGGTTTGATCGGTCTGTTACTTAGCAGACTGATTAAGCTTGTTAGACGGTTGTCAAGAAGTATGATTCATAAACGCTTGCTAGCAGTCTGCTAGTTGCACAGACTACTAAGAGATACTAACGTATGCTAGTTGTTGAGCTGCTGATAGACGGATTAGACGCGTTATGTCGGCCACCTTGACAAATCAAAGACAAAAAATGGCCTAATCGATAATTTAATTTAAAAAAAAAATTATAGCAGCGACAGCAAATTAGCAGGAAACAAAAATAAAAAGCGAGAAGTTTGTTTTCCCGCCATTTCCGATCCGCATGTTTATGTTGTGCAAAAAGCCATAATATGTTAATCATCCTAATTTTTTTTTTCATATTTATTGTTAATTTATTGTTGCTAATTTAGAGGATTTTTAAATACAAATTCCTGAAAATATTTTTTCTCGTTTTTTTTAATCTTTGCGTAGCCCTGCCTTCACTTTAAATATCTTCGGTATGGTTTTTATCTTCAGCTGTTCAAACTTGTGGCGGCCATTTTGTGACTTAGCAGGGAGATAAAGGAGGGTCTGCGGTCCTCTAACTTTAGCAGAGCCTTGATCGACTGATTAGCGCTAACAGACGTTTATGAATCATGTTTTTTAGCATCGGGCCTTCAAGGAGGCTCTAACTTTTTATGAATAAGGCTGAGAAACTTTATTTTTCCCGCAACAGCAGTCCAACACGAGCGCGGGCCGCGCAAACCGAAGCTCCACATGGGCACGCTGGCGCTGCCGCACCCCATCCCGCACGCTCACAAGCCGCACGCGCTAAAACTGTCGCCGCCCTCGCCGTACGCGCCGCTCCCGCAGACATTCAACTTCCAGGTGAGACTACATAAACAGGCGTTACTTTGCAGAGGTCCATATTAATGAAATATAAATCATTACTTTGCTCACCTGCGATCTTACGATAGGTACGTGTGTGCAACAAATGTGTTCTTGCAGCTACTTCACTTCCACACTTGCAGAAGTTGCTCGGAGGATGAACTCTGGTTGGATTCGAAACGCAACAGTGCTGTGTGGTGGTGATGATAATTAGGTTTGTGTGATTTGTGTGTGTTCTTACAGAGGTGGAGGAGCGAACACAAATTTGTTAGCTATCATAAAGGTCAAATTCAAATTTATTTATTTTACTTGATTTCAGGTACAAAAGATAACATAAATTACATCGAGTTTCATTAAAATCTACCAGATAAGGCATGCGAAATTGAAGAAAATAAAAACTTTAATCTAATTATAGTTTAGAAAATCTTGTACACTATAAAAGCACTTTTTTAACAATATCTTACATCTACTGAATGCAAAGTGAAAAGTGTACTTTGGCCCACTCTGCATACCCCCGAGTGTTGATGCTCCAAATAATAAAATAAAATAAAATACAAAATTACCGATTACTGCATACATTTGAGGGCCCGATTTTTTGGCGCTCAGTATATTTACGAGTATCTCATATAGTAGTCAGCAGCAAAAATGGATGAACGGTCATGTTGCTCATAACGATTTAAACACTTTCTTATTACCTTTGGCAGTATAGTCCTATGTAGATAACTTTGGTCACTATAACCACTCATCCACTTCTGCAGCTGACTGTACATGGTTGTGATACCTGTTGTTTTCTATACTGTTTACCATAAAGGGTCATTATACTGTATTGTTCGCACAGTTCAGCTTGAGCGGCGTGAGCGAAGCGGCGCCGCTGAGCGCGGCGTCGTCGGCGGGCTCGAGCGGCGCGGGCGGCGCGGGCGCAGCCAGCCCGCTGCCGCTCGTGCCCGACACGTTCCTGCACCCGCCGCCGCCCGGCTTGCTGCACATACTCATGTCCAGCGACAAGTGTCAGGTATCCATACTTTTAATAAATCCAATCCTACTAATCCTACTTTTATATTATACCTAAATGAGAATGTTTCTGTGTGTGTGTGTGTGTGTGTGTGTTTGTTACTCCGTCACGCTAAATGGCTGGACGCATTTGGATGAAATTTTTGTATGTAGATAGCTGGATGTATGGAATAACACATAGTCTACTTTTTATCCCGATATTCCCACGGGATAGGGATAAAATCTTGAAATTTCAACCGTTGGGTTTAGTCTTGAAATTTTGGACAGTTGTTCGTGGCACAGCCTCAATGAAGACCATTTTGAAATTTGAAATATGCATTAATTGTTAGGTAGATTATGTTTTGATTATGCCTGCACAAACGATTCCCAATTAAAAGTTTTTAGGATGAAGCTGCAGTTTTAATAATCTACCTATTCTTAGGAGCTGATGTGGAGCGCTAAGCAGTTACAGCTGCAAGGAGACCCCTCGTTGCTGCGACCCCCGCCAAGCGCCTTCGGGGCGCCTCTGGCACCCACTTGGGAACTCTTACAGGTAACTATTAGTATTAATTTATTTATTTGTTTACATTATTATCACTTTGACATGGTTTCTTAGCACACATCAATATTATCTACATTTGAACTTCTTGGAATAATCGATCAAGGAATTTCTAGGGGTAAACCCAAGTTTCAATGTCAGTGAAATTGTAATCATGGGCGTACGCAGGGGGGGGGGGCGGCAGCTGCCCCCCCTGGAAATTGTATGTTCTACAATATATTATCCCCCGTTTACCTATGAAGCAGGATCCCTTGCGGGTGTTTGCCCTACACACTACATATACCTTGTGTTTCATGTAGGTGTCTTTGTGTAGTGTGTATGACAAAACAAGTGCAGGCGATCTGACCTAAAAATTCTGACTTGCTCTGATCATAAATACTCGTACAAGTATACAAGGTAGTACTCGTAATAGTTATGATTACGAGTATAGTTTTGTCCGAGCCCCAATACCAACTGCGTGTCGATACCTAAACTTTTAAGAGGGTGTGTACATTGACATTATGTAGGTGGCTTTTTGACTCAAGGGGCGGGCGCGGGTCGCGATTGGGCGGCGAGGGGTGACTTCTCGGCTTGCCTTGACTTACCCCGCCCACTGCCGAATGATACAATTTAAAACACTTAAACAGTGATGCCAAAACGTGACGATTTCGATAAAAAAACTTAAGTAACGCCTTTTTGAATACGCTCTTAGAGCTTGTAACTACTTATCTATACAACGGAAACTTTGAATTTAGTTTTTTCCCCCTTCTTAAAACTGTATCGACGCGAAACGCATCAATTATGCGTTGTTATGATGACGATACAATAATATGGTACTGGTTCACTCACCTGCATCAATATGTACCACAGCGGAACGTGCAAAGATATCTGACACGTCCTACTGGCCATAGAAATAAAGTCGTATCAGATATTTATGCACGCTTTGCTGTGTCAGATATTAATGCAGATGACTCTACCTACCATTGGAACTGAGGGCCTATTCCGAAATTCGAAAATCGAATCTCGTATCGTACTGTTTCACTCACTCTCGTACTAAATAGTATAAGCGTCAGAGGGACGGAACGACACGAACTTAGATTTTCGTGGTAGCCCCGCTGATCTACAGAGCTGACGGGACCGGATTCTAGACACTGAAACTACAAGACAGAACAACGTAGCTTAGCCGTGGTTTGGGCTTGTTAGATTGATCTCGTAGTGTATTTTAACCAAGAATAGCATCCATTTGATGATAAGCAATCAGGCAAGCACTTCGAATCGAACGCAATAAGTAATGCAATGAAATCAATGAAATGGCAAATCCCACCAAGCCAGAATACGGATCTATGAAATTTTCGAACCATGGCAAAAATAATATTATATATTATCGGTAACCGAATAAATCCGTAGCGTGGTCGTGGTATGGTGGCCTTAATGGTTTGACCTATTGCCTTTCACTCAAGCAGAACGTGGGTTCGAGCCCGGGCTCACACTTCAGGTTTTTTTTTTAAATTCCAAATTTACCACCGGGCTTTGCGGTGAAGAAAAACTTCCTGAGGAAACCGGCACACCGGTGACGGCGAAGCAATTCAATGGGCCTGCGTGAGAACCACAGCCCAAGCCCTCTTGTTCTGCAGTGGGACGTATGTACTGCCCTCCTATGCCAAATGGCGGTAGATATCTAAAAAAAGAACACTTTTGAGTTATTTATATCATGTGATGCAGAATGTTTTAAGCTGCACAATACTTAGTACCTATTAATAACTCAAAAGTGTTTTTTTTTTGTGATAGCGCCTTTTGGCTTTGGAGGGCAGTAGGTATAGGCCAAATTGGTAAATGAATAAATCTTCCAGGAGACGAGCGCGCGCCTCCTCTTCATGGCGGTCCGTTGGGTGCGCTGCCTGGCCCCCTTCCAGGCGCTGGCAGCGTCCGACCAACTGGTGCTCCTCCGGGCTGCTTGGAAGGATCTGTTCCTGCTGCACCTGGCGCAGTGGTCTGCGCCCTGGGACCTGGCGCCTCTGCTGGCGGCGCCCGCGGCTCGGGCCCGGCTTCCACCCGACCCGCTGGCTGATTTAGAACTTAATACTCTACAGGTACTTTACTTATTACGCAACCGCGATCCGCGGACCACGAACCGGAAGACGAAGCGTTGGCCGCCCTCCCACTAGGTGGATTGACGGCATCGTGAGAATTGCGGGCAATCGGTGGATGCAAGTGGCAAGTTGTTCATTGTGGCATTTTAAGGGGGAGGCCTTTGTTCAGCAGGTGGAGTTCTTCCAGCTGATGATGATGATGATGATGACTTACTTATTTACATTAACTGCATGAAAATACTTAAACTTAAACTTGTGAAGCTTAATTGCTACCCCTGAAGTGACGACCACGACCACGATGCTAAGAGTGTGACGACGAAGAAATGAATATAAATTCACTCGCTCGCTGGTTGACTGGTAAAGATTCTTTAAAGGGGTTATTTCTCCTTTGTATATGCAGCTCAACGTGTGTCAATTGTGTTTTTAATGTGCATAATGGTCTTTAGTAGTGGTACAGTCATCTACATTAATATCTGCCACAGCAGATCGTGCAAAAATATCTGACTTGTCCTGTTGGCTCTATATAGAGCCTTATCAGATATTTATGCAAGCCCTCTTTATTTCTCTTTTTTTCTTTTGGTAGGGTTTATATCTCATTTGCTAAGACTCTTTAGAAGGGACCATTTCATTTTGGGGCTACTTTTGTGACATTCTGTATATTATACACCTGAAACCTATAGGTACGAGTAGGTAATACATAGGTAATCACTTTATTTCATTGTAATGATTTATGTATCATGTTTGTTACAGGAAATATTATGCCGTTTTCGCCAGATATCACCCGACGGCAGCGAATGTGGTTGCATGAAAGCAATCGTCCTTTTTTCACCAGGTAGGTACATTGCAGTCAACATTACCGGCTAAATACCTGCCCGAGCACCTACTATATTAGGTAATACGTACGGTCTGTTTCACCATCCATTGATTAATTTTATTTGACGGATAAATGTGATGCCGTCTCGGTTTATTCGAACAAAACAAACAGAGATGGAATCACATTTATCCGTCAGATAAATTTATTTAATGGATGGTGAAACAGGGGGGTAGTGTCAGAACGTAACAATTTGGGGCATTGTATTGTGCGCTGTCTCTTTTAAGAGCGTTTATACCTGCTGAGCTGGCAACGTTGCATTTTTGTTAGTTTTTCTCGATTATTCCATAAAAATTTAATGAAAATTCAAAA
Organism: Choristoneura fumiferana; assembly: GCF_025370935.1. Classification (NCBI taxonomy): domain Eukaryota; kingdom Metazoa; phylum Arthropoda; class Insecta; order Lepidoptera; family Tortricidae; genus Choristoneura; species Choristoneura fumiferana. The sequence continues at coordinate 12,308,643 of NC_133481.1, read as the reverse complement.
TATTTTCTGATAGAACACTTCTTAATATATAAGTTAATGTGTCTACTCCAATAATTATTCGTGATAGAGTTTTATATTCCTTAAAAACGAATTAATGTTTATGACCGGCTTTTAAAGAAAATAAAAGTCTATAACGAATAATTATTGGAGTAGACACATTAACATATATATTAAGAAGTGTTCTATCAGACATTATTAATTTTCATTCAATTTTTATGGAATAATCGAGAAAAACTAACAAAAATGCAACGTTGCCAGCTCAGCAGGAATAAACGCTCTTAAGTAGCAGGGTAAATGATTCCATCAGAATGATTCAAGGTTAATCTTTCTAATGTGTAACCAAACTCCTCCGAAACGGCTTTACCGATTTTGTGTTTTTTTTGTACATTTGGTAGGTCTGAGAATAGGACGTAAAGTATTTTTCACACTTCTACGCGGTCGGTGTCCCGGGCAACAGCTAGTTACACTATATATTTGTTATAATATATCGTCGGCGGCCAATCGTGAAATCCGCCAGATCACGAAATTCCTAGGCCTATCGAGAAATGGCGCCATTTCATGATATATCTAGGAATTTCATGATCTGCCTAAACGTCACTAAGCAAATCATTAAACGGTGTGTTTTGAACGATACGGCGGATGTACCTTGGCCAATTCATGAAATGGCGTCATTTCACGATATGCCTAGGAATTTCGTGATCTGGCGGATTTTACGATCTGCCGCTGACATATAGACCGTGATTACCTACCTTTAATGAGCAGAGCAGCTGATATTTCTACGCAGTTGCAAGCATCATGATGATCAGGGGCGTTCAGGGGCGTTCATGATCATTGCATCTTTTTCAGATACGCCTGGTTTGAGTGAGACGCAGCCAGTGGAGATGTTACAGGACCAGGCGCAATGTATACTTGCAGATTACGTTCGCACGCGATATACGAGACAGCCTACACGGTATGATGTCTTTTTGAATAAGTACAATATTTGTATATGTAAGTATGCCCGGGGCTGCACCTAGCTCTGACTGAGTTTTTCGGAATTTATGTGCGAAATTACATTCAACATTTATCACGAGCTTTACGGTGAAGGAAAATATCGTGAGGACACCTGCACACACCGGCTAAGAAATTAAATGATGTGTGTGAAGTTCCCGATCCGCACTGGGCCCACGTGGGAACTACTGCCCAAGCCCTCTCGTTCTGAGAGGAGGCCTGTGCGATGCAGTGGGACGAGGCCGAGATGATGATGATTATGAAAATTCTCCTTTGCACGTGAAAAATAAAAATACAGGTTGATACACAGAAAGACAGTGGCTGCATTGGGTCAACGGGGAATGGATGAAAATTTTGGAAACGCTTGGAACTTTTTTATCGATAGGAATAATCTTTCTAATTAACAAAAAGACATCAGATTTTTAAATAAGAGGTAGCATCAATTAATAAAAAAAAATTAAAGAGTTTTCTTTACCGCCAAATTACGATAGCCCGCTCAAGAACAAAAAAATTAAAAGAGTTTGCGTCTTTGGTCTTTGACTAAAACGAATGAGTCGTTTCAAGCATTTCTAAAATTTTCATCCATTCCCCATTCCTGGCTAGGCAACGCTATAGTTCGCGCCGCAGCTGCGCACGCGCACCGCTGGCCCCCCAGCACGGTAGGCAGCTCAAGGTGCTGTCTACCCTGGAATTGACCCAATGCACGCCTAGATGCCTGTATCCAGCAGTAGAGCGTACAGTCAGTGCCCTAACATAAGTATCCACTTTTTTATACAACTAGTATGAAAAAGTGGACACATTATAAGTTAGGTTAGGGAACCGATCGTACATAGACTGGAATCAGCGGCGGCCTTCCCATTGCGACGCTCCAGACGGCAGGTCTTTGCGAGGCCCTTTGCGAAAAGTATGTGATGCGTAAATTTGCTTGAGTTGTTGCGCGAGGCCCCTGCAAGAGCAAGGCACCGGGCGATTGCCCTGTTCGCCACTCCCTAAGGCCGCCACTGACTGGAATGATGATATAATGCTCTTCTTTGTGTAACAGCTTCGGGCGTCTACTCCTCCTCCTGCCGTCGCTCCGCGCGGTGCGCGCGCGCTCCATCGAGCTACTCCTGTTCCGCGACACCGTGGGCGACGTGTCCGTGGCAACGTTGCTGCACGACATGTACCGAATGCAACCCGCGCCCGCGCCGGCGTTCGGACCGCCGCACCCGCCGCCCGCTGAACACTGCGCTTCGCCTTAAAAATACCTCGTTAGGGAAAGAGGTCCCAAAGTGTTTCCACCAGAGATGTACGAGTATGGGGATGCGTTGATAGGAATGTGTAAGCCCAATTTACACCGCGAGCGGGGCGGACTCCGTACGGACTCAGTTTGCGGCAGGGGCGAGCAGGGAGGGGCAGCAGCACCACCAAATCAGTCCTAAGTCTTGCTAGATCGATAATTTCTGTACCTACGTCGAAACTGAAACTCGAATTAATTCACCAATTCCAATAAATACCTACAATTCATACTTTTCTCATTGTCCATATCAACTTGCTCCCCCCCCCTGGGCCCTCGGCTGGCGACGCCCTTGCGTATGACGATTGACTGCATGAAAGTACCTACCTGCTAACACCTTACCTACTAACACCTCAATGGAGTTAGTCGATGTAAGTTAACCCTTTTCCAGGCCCCGCGAATTTAGATGTGCTAACACGAAATAAAATCATAGGTAGTTTTATGTTATTTACCTGTGAGGGATTAATTTAAAAACTAATAATATTTTAAACGAATTCAAAATGATTTTGTACCATGTTGTATATTTAGTAAGGTCGAATATTTATTGTGTACCTAAAAGGTTAAGGTGCTGTTTCACCAACCATTGATTAGACTTAACTGACGGTTAAATGTGATGCCGTTTCTATTTGTTTTGTTCGAATAGACGAAGACGGCGTCACATTTAACCGCCAGTTAACACTAGTCAATGGATGGTGAAACAGCCCTTAAATTAAGTAATTTAGTCCGATCCGTTCGCGGTGGAAACCGTGCTATGTGGAAACATACGCTTCATTTATCTATATCCTCCTGAGCTGTTTCCACTAGAGCTGCGCTGAGCGAATATAGGTAAATGAATCGTTTCTATTGGTTAATGACAGACACATTCCTCCCACATCTCTGGCTGAAACGCAACCTAAAGCAGTGCCGTTAAGAATACCTATCTATATAGACTAACTAAATGCCTAACGTGGCGGCCATGGAATACGACCAGCAGGGCTACTACGAAACTCTGAACTCGAAGTTCGTGTCGTGCGGTCCCTCTCGCTCTCGTATTATATAGTATAAGTGTCAGAGGGACCGCACGACAAACGACGACGACGACGAACGACGAACTTCGAGTTCCGAGTTTCGTAGTAGCCCTGCTGCGGCGGCGCAGTGAACGTTTGCTCTGTTTGCTGCGGGCGGCCCACTCCGAAGAGTTGTGTGTATCTACCCGAACGTGAAGGATGGTGTGGGATCGAGTAGTTTGATTGGTCCTACACTGGTATTTTATACGTGCCCGGTTCCTGTTTCACTATAATTGTGCAATTGAATAATATAACGTGGTTCAGGTTGATCAGTTGATCATTTCTGCTCCTGTTTGTAAAATTGTATTTAGATATCTACTCTAATTGATTGAATTGTTAATAAAGTAAAAGTCTTAAAGGCATAATAGAATTTTTATAAAGGTAAACCAAAAATTTGTCAAGAGGGCGCTATTGTTCTTATTTATATGGCAATAATTCAGTATAGTCGGAACAATGACGTCTTGACTTGTCTACCTACAAAGTTTACCTGTTAGCTCTGATGTTAATTTGGAAAGGTTTTGTAGTGAAATAGTTTCATTCCCCGTTTTTTTACAGTAGTTTATTATAAACATTATTTAAAATGATCCGTTGTTGACTAGTAATCGTTTTGGGCATTTTTGTTATTGTTCAAAGAAACCGCCACATTGACACTGACAATCATTAAAAATTATTGCCAGTGTAAGAAATTAGTTCCAATTAAATTCCGCAACATGGCGAATAGTCATATATTTCTGGTCAGGCTTTGCGGACTTTTGAACTTGGAATAGGTACCTACCTACTTACATAAATCGTAAGTCTAAGTCATTACCTAATAAGCTAAGGTGAAAAACAGTATTTCTTATTATCTATGAGGGAGGACACTGACTGACTGGAAAGATATCCCTTTAAGTTGATATAATATAGTTAGTTATAAAGGGCCGGCAACGCACCTGTGATACCCCTGGTGTTACGAGTAGATATGTATGGGCGGCGGTGATTGCTTTCCATCAGGTGACCCGCATGCTCGTTTACCCCCTCTTACTTAAAAAAGTTAAGGGATACATTCATCGTTGAGCATCTGTTTTTGTCCTGTGTCTAAACTGTTAGGTTTATACGGTATAAACCGTATAAACAGTCAACCAGTTCGATTCCTGGGCCACCATGGAACCTTATCAATCTGATTATAGTAAAGGAATGTTGTTTTCTATAACATTATTTTATTAAATGACGTTGAATGTCATTACGACACGGTTCTGTGTCTAAATGAACTTATCCCTTTATTTATGACTGTTACGGGTCTTTTTTTTTGCTTTTTATTCTACCCAATCATAAGTTGCAATAGCTTAATGTCGACTGCTCGTAAAATGGAAGTAGGTAGGTATTTCCATTTCAACTATATATTTTTTCTAATCAGTTCCTAAACTAAGGAGTTCTGAGGTAAGATAATTTAAAAAAAAAGAATTGATAAACTCCTTTTTTGAAATCGGTTAAATATCACGTTTTACCATTTTTCAAGTATGTAATTATGACATATCATGTATATCTTCAGATTTAATACCGTAATAAAAACTACTTCTAGTCAGATTCCTAGTCATACTACTAAAAACAAATATATATGTTAGTTATGTACATACATAAGTTCTAATGTAATAGTCATATTTAATAATATATATTAAATAGTTTGTAGAACAATTATTGAAATGGAATATAATGTATGGTGTAAATAAACATTTAAAAATAAAATGTAAATACATTATTCAAATTCTCGCGTTTTATTTTCAAGGCGCGTTCTCATCTCATACATTTTTATGTGAAGGAAATAAATGAGTTAAATTGCGCAAAAACAGTGTGGAAATCTCTCATACATAATGTGATAATGTAAAAAACTTAAATCTTAAGAAGGTGAGTTTTTTACCTGAGCACTTTAATGTGTAATAGTAAATTGATAACCAAGGGTGGAAAGTGACCCATTTCACCCGAGATATTTCTGGCACTCGAACGAAGTGAGAGCGCCTATAGTTCGAGGGGAAATGGATAATTTCACCCGAGTAAGACACTCTACTTTTCATTTCGACTGTGAGGAAAGTAAAATACTACACAAAAATGAGAATAATAATAAATTAAATTTACTTATTATCCAACCTCCAACGGTACCTTTTCGAATGTACACTTGCCACGGCCGACTATAAAAAAAAACGAGTTGGTCACGACCAAAGAGCTCATATACAAAACTGGAGGTTGAACGCCGAACGAAGAAGTTTGACCATTATTACTTATTTGTATATTCCATCTCTTTCTTTCACATTTCCCGAATTACTTCCATCTCTTTCTTAATCTAACTAAAGAAAGAGATGAAATATGTTCGTGACGTACCTAATAAAGATAAAATTTCTTGTTTCAAACGAATGTTCGGCGCCCAACTTCCGGTGTTGTATATAAGCTCCTTAGTCACTACGTGTATCTAGATGACCATGCCGAAACTTGAAAAAAAAAGTGTCATTAAATCAATCAATCTCAATTATCTTCGACTCCGCGGGAAACGAAAAATAAAATAAAAATTACTTTCCACCCTAGAGATGAAAACGCAATTTTCCACCCTGAAAATTAAACTTTCCGAACAGGAGAGATGAAATAGTTATTTGTGTCACAAGGGAGCAAAACGGTGTATTTACGGCGAGGGCGTACATTGAATCCAGAATGTAGCGAAGGATTCTGCAATAGAATCCTGAGCGCCTGAGAGCCTGTGGCGTTAGCCCAAGATGAAAATAATTTTGCTCCCGAGTGGCTCATACAACTTTTCACACCGAGCATTAAGAAACTTGAAAAAAAACAAATTCTGAATATTATTAAAGAACAACCAGCATAGAAAATGGCGTGGCTTTACAATTATCAACTTCAAAAAATTGCATTTGCAATAAAATACTTAGAAAAGCCTTGAACAGAAAAGTTGCACTTTGCTCCCTCTCGTCAGGGAGTGAAAAATATGTATATTTCGTTACAGAAAATCAGCTAAATAAAAGACGATTGTAACATGGAATCATGAGCAAATTTTATCAGGGCACATGCAAATCCATACTAATATTATAAATGTAAAAGTGTGTGTTTGTGTGTTTGTCCGTCTTTCGCGTCGAAACGGAGCGACGTATTGACGTGATTTTTAGCATAGAGATAGTTTATGGGCCAGAGATTGAGATAGGCTACTTTTTATCCCGAAAAAATGCACAGTTCCCGAGGGAACAGCGCGCGATAACCAAATTCCACGCAGACGAAGTCGCAGGCAAAAGCTATTAAAAATAAAAAGATAACAATACAATTATTGTCAAAGTAATGGTACTTTATTCGCAACAAATTACAAAAGTAATCTTAAAAATAGATGTTATACAACAAAATCGACATAAACCATCGAAAGTTGGGACATGAAATTAAATATTTTATTCAACCTCTTCTAGTTCCGACATATTAACCTGGCCCATGGACCGCGTGGCTTCTACAGTAGAGAGATCAACTAAGTCATCTTCAACCGTAGGTTTTTGAACTTCTGGTTGGGGCGTTTCCTTCTTTGGCTCGGCCCGTGGGAAGTCTAGTTTACTCCAAGCACCAGGTTCTGCCTTCTTCAACTTGATTTCTACTTTAGACGGCAACATGGAGGCACTGCTGTTTTCAATACTTATTACCTGAAATAAAAAATATAACCATATTTCAGTGATAGACTGTGGTGATAGATAATATTATACAAGCAACCCATTCATCTTTCTACCCTCATCTTATACCGTGTGACAGAAAGAAGTGGTGATAAAGATTGTGATTCCAAATGTGTTACACAATAAGGCCCCTGGTCAGCTTACAGACTTTAAATAATACATCCATGGATGATTATGATAAACGTGAACATGAATTATTCTACGGTCTGAAATAAATACATGAATTTGAATTTGAATCAGTAAAATCTTGCAATAAAATGTTTATAATTTGCTTGGACGTTTTAAAATAACTTGTTTATTGGGAGTTGTGCAATCACCCTTGTGTGTAGGTTGTAATAAGACTGAAGACCTTCTTCATTTTCTTCTGGAATGTGATCAGAATATGGACATCAGAAACAGGTATCTGGATGGTATGGTTTTGTTGAATGGGGGTGTAAATATGATTCTGAGTCAACCACTTTTAGAAGAAGCGATGCTGATTTACATGTTCATTCATTAGACAGGCCTTTGCATCCATAAACTAGGTTTCGGTACAAGGGAGAGTGTAACATGTATTGGAGGCTCCCCATGAGGCTGACATAGTCACATAGAGTACTAAAGCTTTCTTTTTTCTTTTATATTTATATACTCAAAAGAAAAAAAAACTTGTTTATTACTTACCCCTCTAAGTTCAAGATCTAATTCAAAAATGGCATCTCCTTCTTCACGGAAAACCAACTTAGTGTTTAATCTGATGGGGTTCAGTTTAATAAAACTTAGTGTTGGATCATACTTCTTGGCATAAACACTGACAATGACATAGTCTGGTGTTTGGTGCCAGTCCCAGCGACACTTTACTGTTCCTGCTGGTGGACTCTGCAAATTAGTAATGAGGTTATTTAATATTTATCTAAAGTTGTAATGGAAAGATAGTTGAGCATTACGTTAATTCCTTTACAGTGGAGGCAATGGACTACACTGGAATTGAATTGAATTGACCCAATGCACAGTATGCAAAGTAGATAATAATATAAGCATATTATTATCTACTTTATTAAACCCTTTAGATTGTTTTGCACGTCAAGTGTGCATTTAACTAATTGGTTGTGATTCTTCTATTTTTGTTCATATTCTACCATACGGTACTTAAACAAAATGACTCAAAAAATTGTTTGCTGTAAGAATGCAAAATTTGATTAGGTCCTTAACATCCGTCTTGTAGGCTTTTTTAAATCTCGATTAAAGGCTTAAACTGACAGTTCTCGTATGGATGTGACAGGACTTAAGACCACTTAAACCTAGATTAAAAAGCCTGCAAGTGGACATAAGAGTATAAATTTTAAATTTTGATGATTTTTTTTATGTGACAATGTTTTATGTGTGTAACATAAAACCACCTCTTTAGTCCATTTATGTGATCCAGTAGTGCACCCAGGTTGGCTAAGGAAGACATTGAAGTCGGTAGTTCTCTTTTGGCAGCAAGACCAGAACTTGAGGCCCTCATGGAATATAGGCACACCTGGGTGGTATGTGCAGATTGTCTCGTTGGTTTGAGGGCCTTCGTAAGATGTAGCACAACCACCATTCTTGCAAGTTGTTCCAATGGTCACATTTCTGGAATACAATTAAGATGACGAAATTAACAGCAGTAACAGTAGGTACAGTAGGCAGGTTAACATCATTAGTATTGCACTGCAGTATCTGTTAATAGTGCTTTCATTCCAGCATGGTGCGGGTGACACTTGATGCACATTTTGTTTTACTCAAAAAAAAATCTGCGGTCTAAATATATGGAAGTATATTTCAGTTGTAGCCTGAATATGACTGGCGTAAAATATTTGAACATAAAATACTATGTTAAATTTAAGCTATCAGTTATTTATAATCAATTAATTAAATTCAAAGCACAATTAAGTGAAGAAACGTAATATGTATGTAGCGTAATACCAGAGACCTGTTTAGTGATGGGACCTAATGCATCTTGAGTTACATCGGTACTTATTAATTGATAACTAATGAATATTCTTGCAAACTCCGTTTAGCCTTACTTAAGTGGCAAAAAATATTCCAACCTAGTATTTCACTAGTATTCTCATCAAAATTAGCGTAATAATCGGATTAATGATAACATTTATTATAATTAAGATTTTCAATTATTAGTTTCATCAACTCAAGTTTCGACACTTTGACTCTCTAGTCTTCTGATATTGACAGCTGTCACCCACACCATGCTACAATGAAAGTACTGTAACATCTGATAAATCTGTAGAGAAAATAAACAAATGTAGTAAACATTTTATCTTTAATACAAGCTTTTTTGCTGACTGTATGTAAACTTGCATTGTCATTTCTAAGCTACAACTCCATATTAAATTTCAATTCCATCTGATGACTAACAGTGGGTGAAATTCAACATAGCAGATTTGACCTGGATAAATGAATACTTATTCAATATCACTTATAAAAAATTGGATGAGAATAATAACATTCATATCTTTTTACTCAGCTTCAATTTTATTCATCTTTGCCCAAGTCCAACTTATATTAATACTACAGTCAAAATCGTTTCTAAAAACATTCAAGTGACAGCTTGGATGTTATAAATAATCAGTAATATTTTGGTGGTATCCTGCCTTTTAGAATTATTACTGTTTGCTTAATGTTTAATTTCCCAACTATGAAATTTCTCCGAAACCAAAAAAAAAATCTTAGTGTATTTTCTTATGGTTTTGTAGAGCACAGTAAGTTAGGTTAGGTTTGTTTTATGAAAGTTCTACAAATAATATGGTTTCTGAGAAAATCATGACAGGTAATAAAACATTTGGGAAAAAATAATTAAGTGCAAATGCAGAGAACCTTTTTTGGTATATAAGATTGTGTTGGGATTGGGCCTTTTTTCTTGGTTGTTACATCCAATATGTCGTTATAATTGGCTATAAACGGTTGTGACTGTAATAGCCAAAGCCAATCCAAATATAAATTACCCAGTATCAGAAGAAGCTGCTGGCTTTTGTGTATCCTGGGCAAGTTGCTTTAGGGAATCAGCAATGCGTGCTTCCAAAGCCACAGTGGGGGTGTCAAATGGAGGCCTCGTCAGCTGTGGGCCAACAATAGGGGCTCTTACTTCAATCACTTCCTTTTTCTCCAATTCCTTGTCTAGAGCCTTCTTTTCTGGTTCTGGAGGTTTCTATAAATCAAACAAGGATTAAATCAAGATATTACATTTTTGGTAAAATTGCATGTAAATGGTGAGATTCAAAAACATACCACATTAGAGTGCTTCGATAAAGTGCAACCTTTAATATTAAGGAATTCCGTGAAGTCCACGCTCTTTTTGTTACAACAAGACCAGCCCTTGTAAGCATCGTGGAAGATCGGTGCCCCAGGATGATGCAGACATTCATCTATAAAAATACAGCTTTTATTTTGACCCAGATACCAAGGGAAACAAAGAAAAGCTCGAGGATTATCTAGAATATTCCCCTTACCTTTATCATTTTCATTTGGGTTAAACTGTTTGCCGCAACCACGATTGTAGCATGGAACTAGATTTTTATCTTCAGGCATTATTAATTAATCTTGGGAAAAATGGAAAATTTCAGCGCCTGGCGTTTCTGATCTTCGTAGAAACGACAAATAAGATCCAGGCGTACTGGCAGCACAAGCACACTCAATGCATGAAGACACAAACTGACACAACGCGCCGCACGCACGTCATGTCATGTCAATGTCAATGTGAAGTGAAGATGATGTGAAGTAAAGTGAACGTCCACATCCAGTCAGTCAGTGTCATTATCAAAATAAATGTCACTGGATTATTCAATTCAAATTTAGGAAAAAGTGGCTCCATAGGGCTCCATAATTTTTTTTACGATTCTGCCAATGTCGATGAGGATTATCTAGATAAGCATTGAAAGTACATTACTGCTCCAATTTATGTAATGGTATTCATAATAGCCTAGGAAATTGGTTGAATGTACATTAAACACGCAGCTAACTTCGTAAATTGGCCCATAGACTATAGACGAGAGACGGGTCTCTCTATAAGCACGGCACCCCAAGACGAGTATAAGGTAATGAGGGCTGTCGTTTTTTGTCTTACTAGATGGCGCACTGTTGCGTGAGGTTTTTAAGTATGGTTTTGAAAGTCTGTTATTACGGGCGTGAAAACAAAGTTTAGATTAAAATCATATTTAATGCACCTTAAAACCGTACCATAAAAATATCGAGCATGCCACAGTCTTGCATAATCCCCGTTATGTTCGGAAAAAAGGGAGGACAAAGGTTTCTGAAAGACAAAACTGTCTCAAAACACAGACATTCATTGCCCCGGAACACGAAATATTCACACAATTATTCTAATTATAAATAAACCCGCGTAGCTCACCCAAAAACTATGAGATTTGACATTTCGGAGACCTCACGCTACACTAGCGCCCTCTAGCCGCGAATTCATACGCGATAGCCCTCATTGACTCATTGCGTTAACAAAATGATTCCCGTAAATGCGCTCCCGTGATTGCGTATACACCTAATACTTAATACGCGTTTTAGGAGTTTTACAAATATCGAACTATCGAATTCCACGTCACATTTTTTTTATTTAATTATTCAAATAAATTCATTATATAGCGATCTATATCCCTTTTAATTTTCGTGCAATCTCTGCGCATGTATGTCGAGATAATATTATGTTATAATTAATAAAAACAATTTTAGATGCACCCCTATCTTATATTTTCGACACTTTTCGACTAGCAACTGTTTGTTTTTAAAATTGCAAATTCTAAGTAGACTAGACAACAAGTACTATCACACCAAAACAAAGAATGTCATCAAAAGAAACTGGACCCTTTTGTGTTCATGCTAAAAGTGTTATTAGAACAAATGATAAGAGAAGATAACTCGCTCCGCTCCTTTTTCCTGGAATTCATTTCATCGCGCAGGCGCAGGTGGCTAAGGCGAGTCGAGCGATCCCGACGACCCGAAGTCCCGAAGTTCTCCGACGTTTACCGAATAGTTCCGAGCGCGACGCGACGAGCGCACTTGTTTTCAAGTTGGCGGAACGTTGTCAGCCGCCGTACTCCTAAATACTCGTACGCTAAAACAATAGCGGGCGGGAACGCGTACTCACGCGTCCAAGCCAAAACCTGTTCCAAAACCTATTCCAGTAAAATACGTCTCACCTCTAGTGCTGTGCGGCGTGCGTGCGTGCTTGTCATTGTAAATGTCACTGCCTGGCAAATTTATTGGAGTTTGTTGTGTTTCTTCCAAGTTTCTTCCTGTACAAACTTCAAACTTTTTCGGAGTATAATTTAATTCACGACAAAAACGTGCTATACTATAGCAATGAAATTATATATGACATGATATGATATCTAATTACAAGCAAAAATAGCATCATGACTCCTTGGATAGGTTTAAGCAAAAGACTATTTGCATTAATTTCTATTGCATTCGTTTCACATTGGGCTTACCATTTTTATTTTCACCAGAAGAAAAAAGAAGTGAAGCGAGAAGAAATACACGAAGTGTTAATGTTTGCGTATGGTGTAGGTGAGCTGAAGAAGAGTAAATATTCGCGGTGCGTCGTGACTCAGAGTATGGACAGATTGTTGTACTTTGTAAACTCACCAAGGTACACTTTGGACATTTGCATGTACGTGCTGACTAACCTGGATTTGGCTCAAGCTGTACTGAAGCAGCACTTCAAAGGGGTCAAAGTGCGAGTGATTATTGATGCTGACATGGCATTTGCTAGTGGTTCTCACATAAGGAAATTGGAAAAACATGGGATTCCAGTTCGATGGATGAAGTCAACTAACCTGATGCATCACAAGTTCTCACTGATAGATGCGTCCAGCGACAACCCTGATGCTGTCCCTGTGGTGATCATGGGCTCTTTAAATTGGACAAACCAAGCACTGAACGGTAACTTTGAAGATGTTGCTATTACTTCTCAAAAGCAGCTTGTCGAAAAATATAGGATTGAATTTGAAAAACTATGGGTCTTGTTCAAACCAATTGTGAACTAACTTAAGTATTATCAGTGTAAGGAAATCTAACCCTCAAATACCTATTTAAATATAACCCTTTAACCCTATGATATATGTAACCCTTTTGAAGCTGACCTAATTCCATCAGAAATAAGGTAAACAATCTATACCTGTACTTTTATTCAAAAATTCTTCTACAAAAAAAAATTACATAGTTACTTATATCATTATAGTTTCATTGGTGCCAGTATTTAGCTTTTATTAAAAAACATTTTCAATAAGACGGGTCAAGTTTTTTTTGTTATATGCTAGAAAAAAAAGTTTATTTCACATTTTAAAACCAAGGCACGAAGTATAGCAAGCACATGAATGGGGTAATCTTTGTGCCAGCTATCTTTAGTGTATAACATAGTGATAAGAGGAGACTATTCAACAAAATTACATCTATTGGATTTCCAAAATAATACTCAGGATATGATTAACTCAAAGTGGCAATGCTATTTGTGATTTTAAAAATTGATCTTTATAATGTAAGCTGTAAGTTTATCTACCACTAATTTTAAGTAATGGCTAACTATAATGTTTATATTTTTGTATTTATTATAATGTTAATTATTTTTGTATGTAAAAACTTAAATTGTTAATTATATTCTGCTTGGTCAGTGAGTAAGGAGTAAGTCTATGATTGCAGTCATATTTATTGACCAGGGGCTATATTGTGTTATGGGTGGTTGCTCATGCTTGTATTTACCATCTCTTTTTACCCTCATACGCTGTGTGGTAAAAAGAAATGATGAAACAATTGTGCTCTTGAGTGTGTATGACAATCTCATGAATCCTCAGGAATGTACCATTTGCCAAATAAATGGTATATCAATTTTTATTGGTATACTTAATAGACCAGTATCTATTGATAGGCTGGGAAAGTTTAAAAAAGTTTTCCGTTCTATATAGCCTGCCCATTCCCACTTCAGCTAGCTAATTTGCTTGTAATGTATGGGTACTGGAACAATTTATTGGATTAATGTAAACCAGGTACCTATACATGCCCCATGGATGGGCAGCCGCGGGCCCTCGCTAGCTTAGAACAAGAGGCCGCGCTGCCAGCGTCCGCCGGCGGCACCGCGGGCCTACTACTGCCATTCTGGTATAAATCGGCATATATACCTCATTCACCAGGTAAGAGGAGTATATTTGACAATGGGACTTTCTCTGCCTTACTATAAAAGTTGTAAGATAGATAAGTTTTACATTTAACTCATTGTAAAAAATTGCATTGTGATGGTTGTTTTAAAAGGTTGCATAAAACCATCCTACGCAGTTTTAATTATAAGACGTTGCCTGCCGTAGTATTACGCTAGTTGCAATGGTGCTATGTTACTTTTCGAATTATTATAAGAGTTGTGTTAAATACGGCTTACAGACTTAAAAAAAAAAAAAAAACTAATAAGCTCCTCCTTGTTCCTTGAGTTAGGTACATTACCAGCAATGTATGTAACAAGGAACAGCAGGGCTACTACGAAACTTGAAGTTCGTATCGTACCGTCCCTCTCGCTCTCGTATTAAATAGTATAAGTGTCAGAGGGACCGCACGACACGAACTTCGAGTTTCGTAGTAGCCCTGCAGTATATTGTTGTGGACTCGAAAGTAAGCAATAGATGAACGAGTTAGTTTGAAGGCCGACCCGAAGGGGAGGCCTTCGATAATACGAGTTCATCTATTGCACTTTTGGCCGAGACTAAACATTGTGCTTTTCACAATCACTGAGAGGAAATAAAAAATATTTTTAGTACAAAACTCGTGTATATTTTTGTGACTTTCGATGCCGGTATTTTTGTACCTATTGACTATACATACATATCCTCGTACATTTAAAATAAAATCTTGCAAAAGAACACTTTATTCGCAATGTTACAATTTTAATTTCCTCCTAATCGAAGTGCAAACAGCAGGGCTACTCTACTACGAAACTCGAAGTTCGTGTCGTGCGGTCCCTCTGACACTTACGCTATTTATTACGAGAGCGAGAGAGACGGTACGATACGAACTTCGGGTTTAGAGTTTCGTAGTATCCTTGCAGAGGGCCTACTCCGAAATTCGAAGTTCGTATCGTACCGTCCCTCTCTCTTTGAATAGTATAAGCATAAGGGACGGAACGGCACGAATTTCGTAGTAGCCCCACAGACAGCAGGGCTACTACGAAACTCAAAGTTCGTATCGTACCGTCCCTCTCGCTCTCGTATTAAATAGTGTATGTGTCAGAGGGACCGCACGACACAAACTTCGAGTTTCGTAGTAGCCCTGCTGGCCCTATACTACGAAGCGCAAAACTCGAACTTCTTATGTTGCCGTCCCGCCGACGCTTATATCATTTAATACACGAGTGAAAGGAACGGTGCGATACGAACTTCGCGTTTCGTAATAGCCCCTCTGAAAATCGTCAAAAATTCCGTTTTACTTTTAACCTTCAACAAATAATAACAGTACAACCAGAATGTTAATGTCGCTCGGGATTCTTCGCTTTTCTTTGATATCCTGAAGATTCAAAGAGTGGTTGACTAAGGGTTGACTACACGGAATGGTCATGTCATTTCAATCAAAGGGTCATTTCAATTTGATATGCAATAGCAATAGTATGGATTGTAGAGGAAAGGATGATATATCTTACGTGAAAACGTATTTTTTATTTTATTTCTTGTATTTTTTATATAGTTTTGCGAAGAGAGAGAGAGAGAGGAAATCTATTAAAAACTAAAGTATAGCCAATGAAGAAAATGCAGAAAATGGGTAATATTATTCTTCTATAGGCAACCCAGTCTATTTGATTGATAAAAAATTAAAAAAAAAATTGATAGATTTCTGTTTTCTGTTGTGTGTGGGCGTATAATATTCCATTTTTATGGATATCATCTTGGAATTTCTAAGATAACAACCAAAATAAATAACCAAGAAGACATTTAAAAGAGACAATCATGTAGATGACTATGAGAGTCCTTTCTGAATGTAAAAATGAACATAAATAAGAACATTATTCTCAGACACTTGTTTCTTGTTAAAAAAAAAAACAATGAATTAAAAATTGTGACCATGTGTTTGGTGGAAAAACAGAGTTACTCAATAGCGTAAACGTTTGGTGTCAAGATGAATTTGATGCGTAAATTGCGCGGGGCTGCGGGGTCCGCGGCTGCGGAGCCCGCGGAGGCTGCTAGCGCGGCCTCGCACCTGCAACTAGGGCTTATGCACCTCAAGAAGCTATTTGCGGAGTATACACACCCGCCTCAGCCTCTCACAGACGCTGAAAAAGATGACAAGCTGTACAATATGCTGCCTCTGTTTTGCAAGGTACTTTCATGCTCATTTATGTATGTATCTTAAAATATTGATGCTCTTATTGGTTAAGAAATCCATCAATGTATCAAAATTCAGATGCTATCAGTTCCTTAAAATGATCACATTCCTGGATTATTCTGGAATAATCCATGCTGTTAATAATTCACTAGATTTCACCAGTTTAAACATGCTTCAAGTATGTTGTATTTTGTCAATCTTATAGTTAGCTATATTATAGTTGTATACTCACTTAGAAAGAGAAATCAAGTGACATCACAATAATTCTGCAGGTTTTTGGTACTAGCCCCTCCAGCGAGATGAATGAAAAGTTTTGGGATATCCTTTCATTCTGCCAGCAAGTGTCTAAGCTTATGGTATCAGAAATCAGGAAACGGGCTAGCAACCAGAGCACGGAAGCAGCAAGTTGTGCTATAGCAAAATTTCTGGAGATTGAAAATTCTGAAGAATCTAGTAATGGATGGATGCTGCTGTCTACTTTAAATCTTTTGGCAGCTGGAGATCAATCATTAATACAGGTTTAATTTCATGTATTATTTAAATTTTCATGTGTGACATGTCCAACCAACTGATTAATAAAATACATAGTGTGACAAAGGTCTTATTGAATATTTATTTTATTTTAATTATACTGTATGCTATATTATTTGTTTTTCGACTTATTCATTACAATCTTTGTCAAATAAAATTTGTAGTTGTGTGTTGTGTTGTTATAATGTGTTAAAATTTTTAATTTATGAATGACTGATTCAACATTGTTAATGAATCATTATGGTGAGTGACTGTATTTCTAGGTCATGACTACTGCAGCTATTCCTTCTACATTAGTGAAGTGTTTGTACCTATTTTTTGACCTTCCTGAAATTCCTGAAGCTGAGGCTGATGCGCAAGATGGCATTAGCGATTTTACCCCAAGAGAAAGAAGAATATTGCTACAGAAGATATTTGTTCAGGTATGTGTAAAAAACATTCTGAAAATAAATAAAATTAAAAATGAGATACATAAATAGAAACTATAGGATGGCAGTAAATATTCTATAGTTATAAATTCTATATTTGATATGTAAACTAACAGTTTTAGTTCATAATTATGGTAAAGCTTAAATGCTAATGTTTATCTATGTATGTCTGGGTCCTGTAGCTTATTAGGTTTGCATGTTTTGCATAAAATTAGGTGTAAACAAAATGCTGTTAATTTTATGGTTTTTCAAATTATATTACATTCAACAGGTCCTCGTAAGATTAAGTAGTCATCCATTCCCTTGTGAGGAATTGGCAAGGAAAGATGACTTAAGCCTACTGTTCTCTGCTATAACCTCTTGGTGTGCTCCCCATAATATTATGTGGAGAAAATCAGCTGCTGAAGTACTAATGACATTGTCGAGGCATGGTCTGACACAATCAGTTGTGCAGTACATTCACAGTAAGTTTACTTTTGTACTTCATCCATCACTACAACTTGGCCGTTTTTTTTTATTTTGCCCGTGCGAAGCCGGGGCGGGTCGCTAGTAAAAAAATATACAGGCTGGAATTTTTAAATGCCACCTGCAGGGAAAGTAGTCTAAATAATGAAAATAGAAAATTTTACTCAAAGGAAACATTCCTTTACTTTTGATGAGATACAAAACTTTTAAATAAACAACATCGTGTACTTTTATAGCGGCAATTGACAGGGTCAATCACTATTGAGGAGAACTTGATAGAGTAATTACTGTATTTATTATAATAAATTTGGTTGCCATCATAAATTGGATTTTGTATTGTGTCGGGGTTATTGCGCCTATAGATTTTGCCTTCGCGGCGTCTAATTTATGCGTCCAGACAAGGAGACTGGCATTTCGCCAGCGGAGCTTATGTCATGCCTAAAAAAGTAATGTTCTATGTATTTTCTTTTCCAGATAAAGGATGTGTGGCTCTTTGTATAGATAATATGCAAAAGATACCAGAGTTGACCCCATTGGAGGTAATACCAATTTTCACGATTTGGCTATTAAAATGATTATTATTCTTAATTTTTACGAGAACGCAAAAAGAGAACTAACATTAGGACTGGAATTCGAATCTCGTTCCTCGTTATTCAATGATACGTTTTAGCGTATAAATACAACAGATTACAGAGTTTATATCATTTATTTTCCTAAGAAAAATTAATCCAAAAAAAGAAAATAAATAAAGTATGCTAATGGCTAGTGGCAAGATCCATCTATCTTGCTTTTATGTCCGTGATTTTTAGAACTATGTACTTTTTTTTTCACTACATTATTAATGTCTTATTTATAGGTGGTCGAAATGTTTGTGGCTGTATTCTGCTTCCTGAAGGATTCAAGTGAAGTTAGTCAATTATTATTGGACGATTTTCGTTCATGTCAGGGTTATCTTTTTCTATCAGAATTCCTTCTCAAGTAAGTATATCAATTATTCAAAATTTATGTAAATTAATGCATGGTGCATGTGTAGTTCACTTTTAATCACTTTATTTTGTTCTTTTACTTTTTTTTATCTATCACAGGCATGAGAGAAATGGGGTACCCGATTATTTGACGTCAGGGTAAGCACCATTCACATTTTCCGGTTTTATTTATATCATATAATAACTAAGTTTAAAGTTTTATTAGTTGTTAAAATCACTGTAAGTCTTGTAGATAGTTGAGATGTATCGTTGTTGTTATATTTACACCCACACATTAGTTGCGTCATCCATTCTACACGCGTCGTTCTAACAGATGGTCACAGTTATTGCACTTAATGTATGATAACAGTTATGTGTGTGCAGTTGTTATATACTACCTATTGAACAAACCATAGATGTGATAAGATAACATTTCAGCCTGTTTTCTGTCAAGTCTATTTTTAATGATGGTCTGTCTATTGATGATAATCTGAAAGGTTAAGGCGTTGTCTAAATAGAAAGCGTACCATCATCTAACTTTGTGTGATGAACCGGCCGTCTAAAGGATCGGCTAGCCAAGTAGCATATCTATTAGTCAACTTTTTAATTGTCGTTCGATAGGAACCAAAACGACGTTTAGCCCTTGCGTTGTTAGACAAGTAGGCGTATTGCCAAAGGCCTAAAAGTTAATTTTATTCCTTTTGTCCTTAGACAAGGCTAGATATTTGGTGTTCTACGGATGTCGAATCGCATTTGGCACGATTCGTTTTATCGCGTTTTATTACGGCCACGCTCTAATATTTCCAATGAGCTATGTATAAAAGTATACATATTAAACTATCTGGGCATATTATAGGCTCGAAGAAGAACGAGTGAGTGGCTCAGAAGCCAGGGCAGCTCTTCGTAACCTAGTACTAATGATATCGTCCCTCTGCGCTTGCGGCTTTTCTGAACTGCGGCCGACGCGCGCTAACACAGAGATGTTCCAATTGCAAGGCTTTGTTCTGCCGCAGCCGACGACGCCGGGACAGGCTGTGAGGAATGTGCAGGCGTTTCAGGTAAGAAAAAAAAGGAGGAGGTGGTTGTAACCATGTTGCCAAGTCAATATGTTAAAACGAAATAATTGTACATAGGAATAAAAGGATTTTTTAAAACGAATTTTGCCCTGCAGTGGGACACTTAACTGGCTAAAAGCTGGTGCATGAATGTACCAACAACTTATGTTTGAGCCCCGCTATTCAATATTCAACTGTTTTTGAATACCTACAAACTACAAAAGTATAGGATTAGTTAGTAAATTATATCGGCAATTATTTGCTTTTCCAGGTTTTGCAGTCTGTCTTTATAAAGTCAAACTCGGCTGCGCTGTGTTGCACGATATTAGATGCCATATCAAGCGTATATCACGCAGATAACGCCAACTATTTTATATTAGAAAACCAAAACACATTGAGCCAATTCTCCGAAGGGATACACACGAAAAACTCTGAAATTCAAGAGAAGTTCTTTGAGCTACTAGAGTTCATAGTTTTTCAGTTAAATTTTGTTCCGTGCAAAGAATTAATATCACTCTCTTTATTGCTAAAAGCGAATAAATCCAGACGTTGTAGCATATTGTGTATAAAAACACTATTGAACATCTTGAAGTAAGTATTTATAGTTTATGTTGATTTGCGCTAACTGTTATTATAACGTTCATGATTTTCACACTTACCCGTTGTGTTTGCAGGCATAACACAATATTCAAAGATGTATACCGAGAAGTAGGTATGTTAGAAGTGTTTGTTACATGCCTCTCTCGTTATGCCGTATTTTTGAAGGACAAACAGATCTTGGAGGAAGAAAAACAAAAGAAAGATGCTTCTGCTGACCCCACGAAAGTTTCTAGCGATCCAATAGCTCCTGAGAGAAAGAAAAGGCTGTCCATAAGGCAGGACTCGCTGATAAAAGACCCTAACATTGATATAGAAGAGGAAGAGTTGGGCTCTTTAGTAATGGACGGGTTGACAGCCCTGTTGAATGGGAACACGAATAATTGTAATGTGTTTAGGGACTGCGGGGGCGCGAAGTGCGTCCATGGGATGGTGGTACACGAGTCTTGTCGAAGCAAGGCATTGGGTAAGTTATTGAAAAGTTATTCTGGAATAAAACGTTTTGATAATCTTTTACACGCGCATATCGTAAGTAATAAATACACACTTACCTACCGGGAAAAAGTTCTACAGTAGGCCAGGGAACAAATGGGTCAACTTGATTGACTAATTTATATCATATGTCAAATAACTATAGCCTTTTATTTTGCTACTCTGCAACAAAGAAGAGTTAAATAGTTCGCTTAATCTAAGTTCAACAAGTTGAACATTAATTCGTAGTAAAATAACAAAATGATTGCATAAAATAAAGCTTAATATACCTAAGACATTTTTTTGCATAACTTAAATAAATAAAACTATATTTGCAGGTGTTGTCAGAGAGTTGATTGTCAGTGGTTCAGGGGAGGAAGACATGTCAGCCTTGCTTTGCGGAATGCACGCGGCACCTAACGACGCACTGAAACTAAAACTTCATATTTTGAAAGCGCTATTAGCATGTCTTAGGGATTCCCACAGAACTAGGACTATTTTTAGAAAGGTATTTTGAATATCTTTGAGAACATGTTTTTATGGCTGGTGGAAAATCAAACAAAGAAGTACAACAAATTAATATTTATCGTACTTCGTAGGTCAGCGGTTTCGTGTACGTGACGAGTGTGTTGGGATCGTTGGAAGGCAAGCTGAACTCAAACGAACTGATGGACCGAGACATGCTTCAGCTGATCCACATCGTGTTCTATACGGTCAGCACGGCAATGCGGTTCGAGCCGGCTAACGCTAAATTCTTCCATCATGAGGTAAACTAGCCAAATTTTTACTTTTGACTGACCATCTCATTGACTTGGGCTAGGCCATGTAGTTTATATTCTTAGATGCAATATTTCAAATCTCCCCATGTCATAATTATTATTAAAGTGACTATCATTTCTCTGAGTGCGTTGTTTGGCCGTCGTATGTTATGCAAGTTGCATGTACTATATGAGATAAAATCTTTAATTATTTTATGTAACGAAATCTTAACAGCCATTTCGTAGACGTAAAGTTTCGTTTCTTAGTAAATTGATAGCGCTTTATAAAGTTGTAGTAATGATTAATTCTTGTCTAGATTTGTATGACCACACTGACGGATACGATTCGGCGGTTAGGCTGTTTTACTGAAGACACGGAGCTGCTGCACGACGTGGAGGCAGGAGACACGGGACTTTACGAAGTCTTCCATGAAGTTTTTACTGGGAACATTTTAGATATGAGGTAACATGAAAAAAAAAGTTTTTACAAGCTAATGTGTCCCGGACACGATGAAGCAATCTCGCACGTCCAGGGTGACTCTAATGTTGGTCTCAGAACAGAAATACCTTTACTAAATACCAGGGGATTATTGAACTGGTTAAAAGAAATTGTATAACTGCTAAACCGGTCGGAATATTAAAATGATACATTTCTTTCTTGTATTGTTATAGTTTCCCTGATACTGTACCGGTGGTGTTTATTCACGCTTGCATTGTGCTGAGAATGCTGTACGACGTCGCATTGGATTCCTTCGATAAGCCGACGTTTTGTGGCTCACTGAACGTGAAGTCTCCTAGTTTGACAAGACAAAGCTCAGCAATCAACGAGGTAAGAACTATAACACTATACTATGACAATGATGATAAAGATACATGTCAAAATTAAACGCGTAGTTTGCGTACAGTTGGGCACTGAATTTGAATGAGCGAGCCGCGTAGCGAGGTAGACGCGTGAGGAATGATTTTGTTTGCAGCTGCCACGTGAGGCAACTCACTCAATCCCTAAGGGACTAATGTTTTTATTTTACTGGTTCCAGTCGAAACCAGCAGGTCGCACGGCACCGCTGAACCTCTCCACCGGTAGTTCTTCCGGTGAAGCGTGGGTGGTCCACTCCGGTGTGGTGATAGTACTGGCCAAGCTGTTGCCCGCGCTGCCTCGGCCTTCCGACCATGAGGCGCATGCGCGAGCGTTGAGAGATTACCTCGCGCACGTGCTTAAAAGTCTTGTACGCAGGTCAGTACAACAAAAGTTGAGTAGTTTTTGTAAAAATTAAAATACTCGTACGAGTAACGTGTTTGCGCGAGTTGCGAGTTGGCGTTGGTTGCTGGCAATAAGACGAAAAATGAGCAAGTCGGTCATCCTGATAGTAAGTATAGTTCCAGGTCCGTAGACCCCTCTCCTGTAGGAATGCAGAGGGAATGTAGAAGCATTGTTAAAAAAAGAAGGTCAAGATGTAAGGGCCGAAAAATGCTTAAGATGGTGCTTAGCGACACGGTGGGCAAGTAAATTGGTGGTAGCTATATGAGCTCATCTTGCATATTAAAGTCATATCTGGGTTACTTTCACTCCTGAGTTGTAATATGGTCTATGTTATTGCAGTGAGCGCAACCAGCAGGTGATGTGTGGCGCCGGGCTTGCAGGCGCCGTGTTGCGCGTGTGTGGAGCGGCGTTACGCGCAGAGCGTCACGCGCTACACGCGCCTGCCATGTACATGCTAGAGAGACTCGCTGCGCATGCGTTACGCCCTTCCGATCTCAGGTTGGTGGGTTTTGGGAAACTGTGGTGTAAACCGCAAAGTTGTAACTGACGAGGCTATAGTGAACATACATAAAGCATACATTTGTATGCATTTACACAATGCAATTCCCAGTCGATATATTCATTCAAATTAAGTAAGATTTAAGTGTGGAAACTGCAGTGGTGCAGTACCTGCTACAGTACCTGATGCCACCGTCTATTCAATGGAAGCTACAGGTTTCTTTTTATGTATAATTATTTGTTTAATTTGTGATCCTGTGTTGTTCCATAGTTCTGTATACTGTCGCTATTTGCAGGGAGTTTTTGAGAATGGGCAATCCGCTGAATTGCGTGGCTCCTGAACCAGGGCAAGTTTGTAAGCCCGGTGGCCCGGTGCCCCTTACCAGGATCAAGACATTAGTGTCCATGACTACTCCAAGGGATTACAGGTAAGAACTGAATTATGATTATGACCTTGGGACCTTTAACAAACTTTGTCAATAATTCTTGCGACTAGGTACAATACGTGCTTAATGTGAATCCATTAATATTTAGTAGTGTCATGTGAACTTAAAGTTTTTTGTTAAATCTTTTCTTGTGTGGTAACGGTAACATTGCAATTTGATTAAACAGAAAACTTTTTTCTTAAATGTCAGGTCGCAAAACTCATGCACATTGCCACCGTTCGTTGAATTTGACATGTCAGCCGAAGGCTTCGGATGCCTCTACCTGCCAAGCATTGCGCCTCAGTCCGCCAACCTTAACGCGCTCGGCACTCAAGACAATGCCACTCTAGGAGGCATTGGCTCTGGTAAGTTAACTCGGCTTTCAAAAATTTTAGAAATATCTATGAATAGGTATAGCTTATTCTGACGTTTGTAATTAACGTGGGATTAGTCAACTGTTTTGATTACTGAGATATTCGTTTTAGAAAATTGATGAATTCAGAACGAATATGTCATTAAAATCTTCACAATGATCCTAAATTATTTTAACCCATCTCTTGCTGAATTACATGTAACAGTTGAGATGTTAATCGCATTTGATCTTCGTTGCAATATTAGCCATTTCATTTACAGGTGACAGAGTATTCCCACCCCAAACCGGATTGACGTACTCCACGTGGATTTGCGTCGAGAAATACTCAGATCCCCGGTCAGACCCCCATTGCGTGAGGCTGTTGACCCTCGTACGAAACATCAACAACAGCCGAGACGACCACCTAGTGTGCTTGGCCGTCGTACTATCAGCTAGAGACAAAGCTATCATTGTTTCTACACAAGAGACCATGGTGCCGCATAGTAAGTTGCAAAAGCATGTTATCTTGTAAAGCACATTGTAAGGACATTTTTCGATACAGTAGCCAGCACCATATACAATAAACTTTTGGTTTAAACTGAAAAGAGCGCAGCGTCGTTGTGATATTGTTCGTTAAATCATACTTCGCGGATGAAAGCACACGAGTAGAAAAAATAATGTTACTTTAGTACGAAAAAAAAACTTGTAAATGGGACTCCGGGACGGACTGTTATTTAGACTTATCGTTTTGTTTCAGATGTTGGCGAATGGGAGCCTGAAGGGTCAGGCGAGTGCGGCGCGCGAGTGTGGTGCCCTGATTTACAGCACGAGGGACAGTGGCACCACCTCGTCTTGGTCCTTAACCGGGCCGTGCTCAAGAATTCTTCCTTCTCACTATATTTAGACGGTAAAATTATATATACACTTTTTTATACCTATAGACAAAAATTAACTGAAAACTAGTTCATAGGTAGTTAGCTCGTTTTGCGAGCGGACAAACTGACGCCTTCGACTTGATATAACAAAACACTGTAACTTACAGCTGCATGCAACGCTTTTCAATTATATATTACTTGCCAACTTCATAGTCTATTGATTTTTTTTACTCTCGTTTTTGCTTTGTTTGTATCTCTCAGAACATAACCTATTACATATGTTATTGTAACACTAGCCGGTACCCGCGAACCGCGACGCCGTCCGCATTGAATTCGGTTATCGCTATCTAAACGGAACTATGCAAATAAAAAGAAACAATACTATGTTCTTCTCCGGGACTCAAATCATGTGTGTATACCGAATTTCATCTAAATCGGTTCAGCTGTTTAGACGTGACGAACTAACAAACAGACATACAAACTTTCGCATTTATGATATTAGTGGAATATCGTATTGAGAAACTGTTCTCTTTCATCTCTTCGCGCTCAAGTTATTGTTGCTTTCAGCTATTAGCAAATAATAGGCTAGAGCCCCATTGATTGGAAACCCCGGGGTTTCCAATCTGTTTCAATTATTTTGAAAGCAAACGCAGCGTATACCCGCGTATAGCGCAAGATACCCGTGCTGGGACCTGAGCGTACCATCAGGAGAAGCCTCTGGTAGTCTCTTGACGTTTGTAAATTCCTGATTTAGCCCGTGTTCGTATCTTAGTAGTCATTGCAGTCTGTATTGACTGTATTATTAAGCTATTATTTGTTGCAGGCCAGCACATGCATTCGGGCAAGCTGCACTACGTGAGCGCCAACCCTGGCGGCGGCGCGGCCACGCTGTCCGGCGCGTCGAGCGTGTACTGCGTACTGGGCACGCCGCCACAGTGGCGCCGCTACTCGCGGCTCGTGTGGCGACAGGGACCCGCCACGCTGCTGGAAGACGTGAGTAACTATACTACACCAGGGAAAAAACGAGCCTAAACCTTTTGTCCAATAAGTTTTAAGTTCCCAATGGGAACTGCGGCCCAAGTCCTCTCATTCCGAGAGGACTGTGCCCTGCAGTGGGACGTATGTAGGCCGAGAATGCCGAGATGGTGATCATCATGATAGTTTCATCATCTCTTTCTACCATCATCTTACACAGTGTGACAGAAAGAAGAGGCGAAAGCGATTGCGATTCCTAGTGCGTTAGACAATAAGCCCAATGCTGAATACTTGGGCTCGGATTAATTTGTTGCTACTTTTAATAATTTGTATGCTGATAACTTGCATAGACAACTTAAAACTGACGCCTAAATTTTACCATTCTCTCAGCAAGACTCGATAGAGTGAAGAGAATTCACTGCAGACGATTTAATTTGAGAAATATATTAACAGTACCCTGTTTGTATTCCAGGTTTTACCGGCTCAAACTGTATCGATCATATACCAACTTGGGCCGCATTACATCGGCACGTTACAATCGCCTCTACCTCCCGGCCACAACCAAGAGCCGTTAGCGCCGCTCGTGGCCGAAGAAAAAGTTGTATTCGGAATCAACGCCCGGGCAATGACGCAGCTCACGCTCGCCAAAATACGCAAAGTGTACAGCAAGAATGACAATAAAGCGATAGCAAAGCAATTGGGCATGTCTTCCCATGAGAATGCCACCCCCATAAGAATACTGCATAACTCTGCTGGACATCTGATGGGGCCGGCGAGGTGCTTGGGAGGCACGGTCGTCGGATATTTGGGCGTTCGGGTCTTTTGTCCAAAACCTGCTGCTATTATGGTAAGAAATAATGCTAGAGCAAACATAATTTCATTAAACTTCAATTACTAAGGCGCTGGATTGAATTCTGTGTACATTGAATATTTTGATACATTGCAGATAGATACAGTTGGTGGATGCTCCGTTCTACTGGGTTTAATCGCCATGGCCCAAGACGTTGAATGCCTTTACGCCGGTGTCAAAGCGTTGGTTTGCGTAGTACGATCCAATAAAGCCGCCCAGGCAGAAATGGACCGCCGGAAAGGATACCAAACACTAGCAATGCTGTTAAAGAGGAAAAAACAACTTTTGAATTCTCACATTCTACACCTCATATTCGGTTTAGTCGGAACAGTTGACAGTCAAAAAGAAACATCATCTATACCAAATTTAACAGCGTTTCAGGTATGTTAGTAACCCTATTTATGTTTATTTTTTGTTGTCATCTTTTCCGGAGGCGTTATGGTGTACGTTTTATTAGTTTTGCTTAACTTCCTTCCAGGATCTCATTTGCGAGTTGGAAGTGTGGCTGGGTGCTCCAGGTGGCTTGATAAAATCCCTGTTGGAACATTTGCTGGAACTCGCTACTGAGACAGCGCACAAAACGCACAATCTGCGCACAATGCGGGAACTGCAGCTAGTCTCGAAACTTCTTTACATCATAAATGACGTTAAAGTTGTGAGCACAAAGAACGTTCTCATACAACTGTTGGCTGCGCTACTAGGAGGCCAGCCGAGGCCAAGTGATCTTCTATGCTTAGGACAGTTCATGGCTTATACATTACCTTTGCCATCGCAAACTGAGAAGGGTTTGAATCTAAAGGAAAGTGATTGTGAAAAGGAATGCGAAGGCGAGCAAGTTATACTGAGGAACAAATGTTTCAATGTTTTGCACGGTCTGCTTTTCACGGCACGGAATCTTGTAAACACTATTGTTTGTGAGGAGATCTCACGAGTGTTGGGGATGGATTGGTTGCTGAGTTTCATGCAAGAGAACGTCCATCCGACGACAGTTCTATGGGCCCTGAGGATACTGGTGATTCTTTGCTCCGGGCAAGGACAGCAATCGGCAATAATGCAACGGTAATTTTATATTATTCTTTACAATTATATCTCTTGTTTAATACTAGAATCCCATTCCATTAAATATTAGTCTAAAAAGTCAAACAATCTTGTTGACATCGTGCATTCTCGTTGACGTCACAACATTGCGTTTGGCTAATTATAGTGGGGATAAGGTTCGAATATATTTCTTCTAAGTCTAAAGCTGCGCATCCACTGCTTTGGAACCGACCGTACGAAGCGGACGGATTTGTTGCTTTGTATAGATTTCTTTGGTACTGCGTGTACTGGATCGGCATTTCTGCGCCATAGAAATAGTTGGCGCTAGTCTCGAGGCCAGTTAGACAACTTTTACATTTGCGGTATGTTTGTGTTTGGTTGAATAACTAAATGAGCCAATCACAAGCAAGTCTGTAACGTCAAACGGACCACTCGATGCTAACGCCATCTAGGGATATTTTGCCTGCCAAGAAACTCTTAATATTTGACACAACAAAGAGTTCATAAATATCTGATACTCTCACGACTCGTCGGGCGATTGTTCGAGCGTTTCTACCGCCTCATTTTTCTGCTCACATTTTTTACTAATTGGCTATAGATATAGATTTTGATGTTGTTTTCGATTATTTGTTACGAGTTCCTGTATTTCTGCCAGAAAACAAAAAACTGTTTTAGAATATTCGGCCATTTTTAAAGAAAAGTGTCTACAAAAATGACGAGACGGTTGAAACACTCGAATAATCGCCCTGTCCGACATTTTTGCATGCTGCGCTGTGGCAGTTAATGCAGGTGACTGTACGTTCATGATATCTTTGGTGCAGGTTCCGTGAAGGCGCGGGAAATGGCGGCTGGCTGCGGCACACGGAAGTGATCGCGGCGCCGCACCAGGCCGGCGTGGTGCTCACCGCGGCCGTGCACTCCCACTCGCATCTGCACATGCAGCTGCTGCACACTTCTGGCTTCGTGCTGCTCTCCTGGTAACGGCCACCCGTAAATTACGTCACGCGCCAACAATGTTATTTTAGACAATATTATCCGGCATAATACGCTTTAAGCTGTCTGCCGGAGCTCTCGACTGAACAAATGTGAATAATTATTTTGTCCCTTTGTCGCTGTTATTCTTACCGATCAACGATCTACCAAAAAATGGTCTTCAAACAGTACAATAAAACATACATTTCAAACATCGGGTTCGAAGGACCAATTATTGGGGAGTGGTATTTATTATGATTGCTTTTGAGTGGAAACTATATGATTAAGTACAAGTAAACTTCACTTTAAAAGTGGGAGCCGACAATGATCGTCTTCACAAAAGTGATCGGTTTCAACGTATAGCTTTATATTAGCATTAACTAACATAGTTGACATTGGTAATAATATGTTGTACCATGCAGTGAAAATGCAAGATCTAAAACCAACTTTTTCCTTCTCAGGCTGGTGCTATCCCACCTCCACATACCCGAGTTATACTATCTTCTATTCGGTCTAACGCTCGGCCAGCCTATGCGTAACATTGGCTCGGACAAGACGGTTTCCGTAGAACGCGTATGGGCCGCCGCGTGGGGAGCCGCCGCGCCTTCCCGCCAGTCGTCCGCCGCCGTCGCAGCAAGGATCACCCTGTGCCCTGAAGCGGTGGTTATACTCCTCGGAGCCGTGAGGTCTTTGATACATACAGAAGCGGCGAATCTGCCCGACTGGCTGAAGGATCACCCTGTAGCTATTATACAAGTAAGTGGAAGAATATTAGTGAGTCTGTCATGACAGCTTCTTGTGTTCTCACTGTCTCTTTGATTTCGATTTTTTAAACATTTCAGAGCTTTTAACACTTTAAAACACTAATTTTGTATTACGTTCAAAATTTCACCTCGTTTTTTTATTTTTCATTTAGTCTGTCTCTTAGATTATCAAAAAAAAAAATTTGACGCGGACGTACCTATTCTTTCTTTGGACAATAAAAAAAAATGGCAAATATGAAGCGCGTCAAAGATCGAGAGTAGGGCTGATATAAACCTTTTCCAGGCATAGTGCATATAGCAACCACATAAATGTCCACAAATATTCGACCTTACTAAGTATACAATATGGTACAAAATCATTTGAATTTGTTAAAAATATTATAAATAGGTAAACAACATAAAACTATGATTTATTTTGTGGTAGCACATCTACATTCGCGGGACCTAGAAAAGGGTTAGCTAGCTAGCTATATCTTCATATTTTTTATTTAATTGTCAGAAGAAAATATATGTGTCCAATATTTGGGTGACACTCTTTACCGGCCCGGATAATACTAAAGGGGCTCCTAGACGGGCCATATTTGGTGTCCCTGTCTAACATGTGAGTAACCAATAGTTGCCGGCCACAAATTGCAGTGAAAATATGGCCCGTCTACGAGCCGCTTAAGATATAAATACCGACCCTGTTTTTCGTGTACTCGCCTATAGAAACTCATGTCAGCTTCTATGAGCGTGTACACGAAAACAGGGTCGGTATTATAAAGAGTCTTTGTATTGTATTGTATTGTATTGTATTGTATTATCCGGGCCGGTAAAGAGTGTCACCCCAATATTTTCTGATTATCTAAATGACGGGACATTTTTTTTTAAGTAACTGCCCTACCAAACTAAGCATGATAATTATTTATGAAAAATTGCATGACATTTGTCTCAGGCTTATCTTCAAGAACCACACCTTTTAAATATGGCGTTCTACCTGGGGATTCACAGGTGCTGTTTTCCCTATACAATACTCTACCGGATTTCGTCACGATAATGATGACTGCTGAAGTTCTGATGGCTCTGGCATCCACCCTCTTCCCACCTTTCACGGCAGATGACATACATATGCGTAAGTTGTCTGTTCTGTAAAAACTTTATTGTTTCAAGGACAAGGACCATCTTTACATTACAATTAAGAGCTCGTGTGCTAAAATTAATGTTATTTGTTGTGTATATACATAAACGATTGTTAAGCTTTTGTAAACTTATTCCAGTTATATTTATCTATCACTGCAAGGTACGGACAAAACTGAAATTATTACTAGTTACAAATCTTGTCTGACTTAAAGGCCTCCGCTAACTCGTGCGGCTGCACGGCTTAGCGCGCGGCGTGCCTATTTCATGTCGTCTAATAGAGCAGCGATACTTGAGGCGGGTCTCTGCTCTCTTGAAACCAATGAGGGCTATCGCGAATGAATTCGCCGCTAGAGGCGCTAGTGTAGCGTGAGGTCTCCGAAATGTCAAATCTCATAGTTTTTGGGTGAGCTACGCGGGTTTATTTATAATTAGATTTTTTTTGTGAATATTTTGCATTACCTGAAATTAATTATGGCAATTATGCGTTACGGGGCAATGAATGTCTGTGTTTTGATACAGTTTTGTCTTTTGGAAACGTTTGTCCTCCCTTTTTTTCCGAACAAAACGGGACTAACCAACACTGTGGTTGCTGGATATTTTTATGGTACGGTTTTAAGGTGTTTTAAATATGATTTTAATCTAAACTTTGTTTTCACGCCCGTAATAACAGACTTTAAAGCCATACTTAAAAACCTCACGCAACAGTGCGCCATCTAGTGAGACAAAAAACGATAGCCCTCATTGAAACCGCCGCGTGGGTGCTGGAGCGAGTCAGCAAAGGTCCTAATAAGGTATTTTTTGCATAGCAATCTGCGAAAGCGGCGAAGAATCCGGTGCGTCGACGCCTGGTTCAGAAAAGGAAGCGGTGCTCGTCCCTGGCGGGACCCCTACGCCGAACGCTGCGTTGACGCAGCACGCCGCACGACAGCACGTCATGGACTTTCTGAGGGTCATTGTACTCGATTCGTTGCCGCTCAACGTCTCCGGGAAGGCAGCGCCTGTAAGTATTCAGAGGACGGGAAAGTTTTCTAGAGTCGAAGAGTAAAGGCTCAGTTTCATTGGTCAAAGGGGCCCGTAAGCGGGGTATGGGAGATTTCCGTAACGCATGCCATAAGGCCTGCGTTTTGAGGGCCAATTGTGTAACGTTTCTGACACTTACAGTTTTCTTATGCGAAAACTATCATTTGATTGTGAACGCGAGTGTCAGAAACGTTACGCAATATAACCTCTGGTTTCACTAAACGTTATACCGCCTACATATCGATTGAGTTCTCGATTTATGAGTTTCACTAGTCGTTATACCGCCTGCGGGGTCACCGCACACTATATTAAATTTTATATCAACCGAGTTTTCGACCAATGAAAGTGAGCTTTAGAAGTGAATGGACCAATGAGATCTATATGTTTTTTTTTTTAATTATATTTCGAGGTCCTATTCAATCACAACGTTACTCGCTATGTGTGTAGTGGTAGAGTGTCTTACATATAATTTTTTTTTTTACTTAAAGCTATTTAATGTCTTGTTGCTCATGAAATGAAATGACAGTGATGGAATATAGAGCATGTATCTTATGCTATTGTTATGCAATGTTGTACTAGAAAATAATTGAATGTAGAAAGTAGTAATTCACTGACAACTTAATGTTAATAACAACATACTTTTTTACTGTCTCATTTATTTCGAAATGAATATCATCACCATATTATTACTATTGGACATTCACTTGCTTTATTGTGAAGTTGTTTCGCTGAATGGTTGTTGTTTTTTTAACAACTTACATCATATTCCTGTACTCCACGAAAAGTGACAGAAAAATTGTAGTGCAAAGATTAGCTAAAAACAGCTATCACTTAAGTATATTTGATTGTGCACATAACCTTCTGTTAAAGCAATAAAATAACTTTTTAGAACTAAATGCTAACCTACAAATCAATTCTCATGCAGCGACTTCTCCAAATGGCTTTCAATGTTTTGACTGTTTACTGCAATTCAAATTAAAAACCACTGGCAAATGTTGCCGAGATAACACCAGCGCAAAGTTTTTGTTACTTTAAACAGTGCGCGAGAGAGTGAAGTAGGTTCTCTGTCTTTTCGGCGAAATGTTATATTCCCAAATGTTTCATTTGCCAAACTGTTTCATTTCCCAACTCACGATTTTCCCTGAAACCATATTTTATTCGGAGCTTACATAAAAAAAACATAATCTAACCTACTGTGTTCTATAAAACCATAAGAAAATACACTGAGAAAAAAATTTGGTTTCGGAGGAAATTGAGAGTTGGGAAATAAAACAGTTTGGCAAATGAGACATTTGGGAATAATATTTCTGCAAAAAGGCAGGATACCTCGTGAAGTGATGCTCATTTGCTTAGTGGGATTCGACGGTGCACTCTCTAGCTCACTGTATACCCAAGTTCAAATGTAACTTATTTTTGCGTTAGTGTAGAACTAGTCCTGTAGAAACAGCAGGGCTACTACGAAACTCGAAACTCGAAGTTCGTGTCCTGCGGTCCCTCTGACATTACTATTTAATACGAGAGCGAGAGGGACATCGAGTTTCGAGTTTCGTAGTAGCCCTGCTGACACAAATGAGCATGTGAGCACTTGAAGAGAGACTGCGACGTGACAGCGATTTGTCGCGCAGCTCGGCCGTGCTTTACGTGTGACCGTCGAAGCGACGAGCGATTTTACTGGTCATTGCTGGGTTGAGACAAAGTTGAGAGGCCCACCGCTCGGTGTTTAACTGGCAGGACACTCAATGATTACAAGGTGTTTCTACTCTCTTGGACAATAAACGAAATCCCGAGTAGAGTTCCTTTTACACTAATGTTCCAATATTGTAAATTATTACAATATTGGTACATTAGTATATTTTCGTAACACACGAGAAAATGAAACGCTTACTGAGCCCCACCCAAATCAATCATTTCTCTGTTATCCATTCCGCGATCTTATTACTTATTTTATTCATCATCATCATTATTACGACTTCACAAAAAATGTTTAGAACCCCTGCTTCTGTGACCTTCTAGAGTAAAACGTTATATTGAATGGATAATCAACACGTTTTATTCATCTTTGTCCAGAGGACAGAGACACGTTGTATAATATCGCTCGTTGCGCCGCCTGTCGCGCTTATTCACACCCGAGCCGTAACACAAACCCCTTGAGTGCAACGATCGCATTGGTACCATCAGCCAAATATGTGGTCTACCACCCTTATGTTGATAATCGTTTGCATGTCATAAAACAATAATTCCAATAAACGTGTCTGTCAACTTGAAAGATCGACGTTAGCGACATATTCATTTGATAGGAACTTATTTAAAAATTGATAGACCACTTATTTGGCTGATGGTACAAGAGATTTATCTTAGGGACAAATAGATGTCGCGTCGCAGTTGGAGTGTTGTGGCCCGAATTTAATAAAGAAGTGAAATAAAGTCGAAGTGAAGTTGGTTTTGGAAATTCTTTTAGTTAATTGAAATAAAGTCATCTTGTTAAGAAAACTCGCTGTTGTTCGTAGAACGCTGCATCCACTGACTCAGTGCCATCGTCAATGTTTTGTACGCCCTGTAGCCCCTGCTCTACGCCATCATCCTACTTTTATAGCGTAAATATAAACACTGTTTCTTTTCTTTTTTTAACACCCTCATTTACCTTGGTCGTATGTTTAAATGAAAATGTAATATTCGAACAATGTAAATGATCTTTCATAACATAAAGTACACACACCATTTTGATTTGTTAACAATAACTGCTAGTTACAATTATAATCGCACATAACACACTTCTCGAGAAAGAGTACTCATTTAATACCTATAGAATGCATAGTTTAGTTTTAATGGTGGTAGATTTTTTTGACATTCATAAGTGCTTGTTATAGCCTAAATTGAATAAAGATATTTTGACTTTGACTTTGACTTAGATTTTTTTTTGTTACCTATTCCGATTGATTACAAATGTAATCTCGTGTGACAAAACATCGATATAATCACTAAAATCTCTTAAAATACTTAAGTAAGTTTTTTTTAAATCTTTATCACTGGAAAATTAGAATATTAGAACACAAACCGGTACATTCTCTTTTAACGTTCTCACACTTTGATTAAAAGTTTTTTTTTTCTTACTAATATTTTGAACGAGTTTTAGACACATTTCCATCGGTAGGTAGAACGCGATCACCTCATTATCTGCTCCAATCAAAACGGCTAAAATCCTAGTTTCATAATAATATCATTTTATTTGTTGCTATTCCAATGTTTGCTTTGCTG
The DNA here is from genome assembly GCF_025370935.1 of Choristoneura fumiferana. Classification (NCBI taxonomy): domain Eukaryota; kingdom Metazoa; phylum Arthropoda; class Insecta; order Lepidoptera; family Tortricidae; genus Choristoneura; species Choristoneura fumiferana. The sequence continues at coordinate 12,273,653 of NC_133481.1, read as the reverse complement.
TCATGTGTTTGTAAAGCACCTATATACTGCAGTAGTGTTTTCAGAACAGAATTGTTTTTTATCCTAGTTTCATAATAATATCATTTTATTTGTTGCTATTAAAAAACCTATATACTGCAGTAGTGTTTTCTCTGTTGTTAGTCTTCTAAAAAACTCATCTCATTTGTAGACAACTATGTACTTAGTCTATATTTTTGCCTCACTTTTGCCACAAACTTGTGTTTTTATATCAATTTCGTTCGTTCCAGGTAATCGATTTGGTACTCGATGCTTCTCCAACTAACTCCACTAGTCAACAACAAATCGAATTCCAAACAGACGTCCTGACGACTCTAATGGAGAATTTATTGAATACAGAGTTGTTTGGGACAGAGTCTAATATATCGAATGTTTGTTACTTGGCTGCAAGACTGGTGGACAAGCTATGGCAGGGCCAACTTTCCAGGGATCCGCATGATGTAAGATTGTTTAGTTTTTTTTTTTCATGTCATTAGATAGAAACAACTTGACTTAATTAGTGAACACTAATAAACAGATAATATACAATAAGGACTATAAAATAGTTACAATCTATGATTGTAAAATACTAATAAATGTGATTCACTGATAGACAACGCACAGCAACACATACATATACTAAAACTACTATAACTGATACCAATATTACCATTGTATACTATAGAGGTTTCACTAATTAAAAAAAAATTGAATTTAGTGTCAGCATTATAAATTAATTGGCTCGCACCTCAGTTTTTCGAAATTCAAGTGCGGAATTACATTTGAAATTTACCACGAGATTTGTGGTGAAGGAAAACATCGTTAGGAAACCTGCACAAACCTGCGAAGCAATTCAATGGTGTGTGTAAAGTTCCCAATCTGCACTGGGCCCGCGTGGGAACTATGGCCCAAGCCCTCTTGTTCTGAGAGGAGGCCTGTGTCCAGCAGTGGGACGTATATAGGCTGGGATGATGATGGGATGATGATTATAAATTAAATAAAAATAACAATTTCAACAGGTATTTGACTTCATCGTGAAGTTAGTTACGCAAGCTAAGAAGAAATCTTCCGTCATATCGTTGGAGGGGTTGCATCATTGCTTGAATAGAACGATTCTGTTCTTGCTGTCCCGCTCTACCGACAGCATCGCTGATCAGATGTCGGTTTTAGAAGCACTGCACAAACTTACCACATATAGGTATGTACTACAACTCCTTTTTTCCTAAACACTTGTTAGGCTTATAATAGAACAACACTCTTTGGTTTAGATCTGTAACTTTAATATTTAGGGGGTGAGGGTCGTGGTCCGGTTCTTCAGAAGTAAATCTCTCTGGGATCTAAAAGTTAATTGTTTTGTTTTCTCCGTTGTTTTTTTACTGTAATAATAACTTCCATAAGTAGTAGTAGTAATGACTAATGACCTAATTAAAAAAAATACTTCACAGGTTATTGATATTCGGTGCCGGAAACCACGAGCTAGAGTTTGTAGGCTGCCTGACTTACTGTCTGCTGCAACTCAGTGCCAACATGAAGATAGCGCTCGACTCGCACATGCGCACAATGTGGCACGTCATACCAGGGTGCGACGTCGAATCCAGAGACGACCAGTTGAACACGCATCAAGGTAAATTATCAAATACAATGAGAGTTCCATTCTATATCTACCTACCTACAGTAAAACCAGAATGTTATTATCGTTCGGGACTCGTCGGTTCTTTTCGTTTTACTGAAAATTCATATGAGAGAGAAAAAGAAAACCCCTCTTTTCTTTCGAGTTCGAGAAATGGATCTTAATATGTATAGTCTCCGAAATAATGCAGCACTATTACATTGGGTGTTTCAATTAAGTTATTATTCACACAGGTCGTAATCTAATGGCGGGAGCATCCCGTCGCGTATGGGAAGAATTATACGCATGCAAAAAGCCGGCTATAGAAGAGGTTTTCAAAGTAACCTTAATGCTGCCAGCGGGGAATGCACGCGCACCCGATCTGACAGCTGTCAGAGAACAACTGAGCGAGAGCGCGCACAAACTATGGATCAATTATATTGACACGGAACGAAAGGTTGGTTCACTGTGAAAATCCTGTACCTATGTGGTCAGATTAGCAATTCGTCTAATTTGAACTCACTCAAGCGCACGCAGTCGCTACATTAATTTCAATCGGTGTGAACTACAAATATAGCTTCCATCCAGCTTTGTTTCTGGATCACATACCGGTTTATACTGTGTAAATCTCTGTTTTACGTTTTAAATCTCTTGTATATTTATGTGCCATAGTTTTTTTTTCTGTAGTTAATAGCAATACTCCAGGACTCTTCTCGCCCAACGACTGTGGTCCATTCTAGCAATATGTCCTGCCCATCTCCACTTTCTGCGTTCTATTTCTGTTATTACGTCATTCACTTTAGTCTGGAGTGGAGACCCCGTGCTAACACCCGCGGTAGAGGACGACCACCAAAAAGATGGACAGATGATATCCGGCAACAAGCTGGCGTAAACTGGATGCGAGTGGCAATGAATAGGCAAGACTGGAAAAGTAGAGAGGAGGCCTATGTCCGAAGACGGGCGCTATAAGGGCTGTTATAGATAGATAGATAGATAGAATAGTAATAATCCCATTAAAAGAATAGTAACAGTCTAGCCCCAATCTACAATTCAATCACCGTGTTTCTTTATTGTTCTATGATAAAGAGTTTACATATAGTTGTATGAAATTTTTGAATGCCAACTTTTTTTTTTTACTTCATTTCTCACAAGCTTTGCCAATCTATCAGGAACGCCGAATACTGTCAGCCGTTGTTTATAACCAACATTTAACCGAGCAGGCGGTGTACCGCGTGCCGTGGGAGCTCCACAACCAGATCCAGTCCAAGATACAGAAGGTGACGGGCGGGCTGACGCGGCTGGCGTCGCGCACTAAGGTCAAGAAGGACGAGTCCGCCAAGCAGCGGCCGCACCCGCCGCGCGACGACGCGCTCGCGTTTGTGCAGGACCACGTGCAGCTGGTCAGGTGAGACAGACCAACATACAGAAGTTCTAACGCTTGGATTTGATTTTTTTGTACAAATTAGCAGTGTAAAAACCATGGCCAGAATATTTGTAAAGGTCAGGTGTCCTCAGCATATTTAAATGTGTCTTCTGACGCCGACTCAAATCTTAGCAAGCGATTGTTTATATGTTATTGTTTAAGTCCGTTTAATTTCACTTCTTTAGAAGCTTAATGGAGTTGAAGCATGTAGGGTGAAAGCGACGTGGGAATTGAATTTTAGCTATAGCTAAAGCTATAGCTCTTAAAGTCGGACAAGTGTAAAAGCTTCATAATAAAATGTTCTGCCATTGGAACATCCGATTAAATTTCGGGCTTGACATCCGACAAGTGGAAACCAGCTCTATTGTGAGGGGTCCATATTGACTCACATAAAAATGTTTATCCAAAAAAAATATCAACTAACGATTGGTCGTCATAACCTTCACTCTTCCTAATTTTTCGCGCGACGCAAATAATAATATGAGAGCACCCTTAATAGCTATTTATCTATGAAGCTAAGCCCGTAAGTATTTGTCTCCAGACAAGCATGGTACCTCCAGCTCCAAACAGCAGCCAACACCTGCATGCACACAACCCGCTACGTGCAAGCCGAGTGGGCCGGCGCGTGGCGCGAGCTCACTCGCGAACGCGGCCTCTGGGGGCCCCCGCGCGCGTCCCCCCTCGACAAGTGGGCTTTGGACTCCACCGAGGGACCCTGTAGAATGAGGAAGATGCTGCGGCGGAATCATCTCTTTTATCTGCATTATCCGTATAGACCGGAGCTGGATAATCCTGATAATGTAAGTGCTGTTAAGACTTTCTTAATTTAGCTCGCGTTCGACTTAAGACGCTGATTATAGCGTGTACTCTGTCAAGTACTTGGCAGAGTAGTTGTAGTTGGAGGATAAGCTTCATGACGACTTTCTTGGGAAATATTGTTGTGGCCTTGCCTTTCACACCGCAGTGTTGGTCGGTGTCCGAAGTTCGTAATTGGTAATAGAGCTCTGCAGGTCCCTTTGTCGTCTTACGGCACCCACCCTAAAATATGGGTGGACCAGGGCGGCGAGGAGGCCAGATTGTTCGCCTTGTTATTTACTTGCATAACGACCACATACTGGGAGCTGATTCTGGTCGAGATACCTATATTACGATTTGAAGATTCCGTGGAACTGCGTTAGAATTTCGATGTAATCTACTAGAGAGATTGACCGTGATCAAGAAGCATCGGTGCCCTGATCCGAAATATAGCTCCGCTTTTGGTTAATAAAGTGAATCTAAAACTTATGAGTTACTGTGATTTATGACGTGTCAATATGTGTTTTTTTTCTGTCATGCAGAAACAATTGAAGTACAAAGTGGCTCAAAGTTTGGATAGCAAAGAGTACTACAGGGTGTACCAGCAGTGGCGGACGGCAGGCAACATGCTCGGTGAAACGGATGGCATAGAACCCGCTGATCTGCAGACTTACGAGGAAGAAGTCACGAAGTAAGAATAAATATAGGCATGAATGAAATTTTCGACAGCACATTGTCCAGCGGTTGGCAACCTTTTAGCAGGCAAGGGCCACATAATTTTAAATTAAAAGAAAGGAGGACCGGAAACATTTATTGGAATTTTATTAAACTTCGAAATAGAACGAACTGTTCTCAAATACTCTCATATATATTAAAATAAAAAAATATTAAACAGTCTCGGTCCGCAGTTTCCGCCCGTGGACCGCACGTTGCCTACCGCTGTTAGACACCTGAGGTGTACCGTGCCTTTTCGAACTACGAAACCGATTCACACGTCGCACATTCCGCATCTTTTTGTTTTCAAGTTATATCATGCGTAGAAGCTGTAGTATTGAATTGTTTTCGTTTAATTATTACAGCAACAGAGACCCGTCTCTAGACGATTCGAACGAGAACGGGTCACCATCAGACCTGGTCAGTAGCGGCGTCGTGAGCCGCGGAACTAGCCAGACGTCTGCTGAAGGTAAATTACTACTTGTGAAGAAGCTTTTGATTTTTAATGAGAGCTTATGATGATTCACTATGCTACAGTATGACGGCCACACAGTAACACATTATAATAGAGTAATTAAAGCATTAAATTTTATCTGTTATCCTACAGTTCTAAAATATAAAATGAATGGAACACACGTACGTGTATGTAGTCAAGCTGTGAGTATACCCGTCGTGTTTCGAACTGCATGGTCGTTTGTGTAGAGAAAGACAACTATAGTATAGATCACATGCATAGATAAATAGATCATACATTATATTATTGCAACAGGCAATGAAGACGGTCCAGACAACGAGGATGACGACGAGCAGCAATCTCCTCCGCCAGATAACCAAACTCTTCTGAGATTACTCGAACATCACGAAAAGGTAATTTTAACTTAGTATCAATCTATATCTTTACTATTGTTTTCTTATTTACAATAAATTTTAAAGTAACATGTACAATGTTTGTACGTGTGTGACATTTACCTTTTCATTAAAGTATCATCTACTTCCCACTCCTTAGATTACGCACATGTTCCGATGCGCAAGGATACAAGGTCTGGATACAGTAGAAGGTCTACTCTTGTTCGGTAGAGAACACTGCTACGTGATAGACGGCTTTACTTTACTGAAAAACAGAGAAATTCGGGACCTAGACAGCTGTCCTGATGACTATGAACCCATACTTCCCAGCCAAGGGATACAGCGAAGCAACCAAAGACAGTGTAATAAATTTTTATACGAAGATATACGGTAAGTAACTATATGTGATAAAATATAGTGTGACCAATTTTGTTACTTACATGTTTAAATTTTTTTTTTTTTTGTTCAAAGGGAAGTGCATAAAAGAAGGTATCTCCTGCAGCCCATCGCTTTGGAAGTGTTTTCAAGCGATGGTCGAAATTACCTTCTCGCTTTTCCAAGAAAAGTTCGAAATAAAGTAAGTGATAAAATTGTAATCTCCCTAGTTTCCTTTTCAGTATTTGTTATACCAGTTAATTTTATTGCGATTGAATTTTGTTAAAATGTTATGTTATATATTTGCTGTGACTTATTTTTCAAAAGTGTTTTTCAATAAAAAGACACGACAAGATCGCTTACCTTCTTTGTAATGCTAAAAAAAACGAAGTATAGTCATAGTTTATTCTGTGTTGTTATGTGGCAGGTGTACAGCCGGTTCACGGCGCTGGCGACGGGCATGGCGGACAGCGCGGCGGGCTCGGTGGCGGGGCAGAAGCGCGGCGTGGCCGTCGAACAGCCCGCCAGTCTTCTCGCCACGCTCATCGGAGACACCTCCGTCACGCAGCGCTGGCTGGTCAGACACCTTTTAAACTACAGTTTGCTATACAGAAATAAGGTCTTCGCATACTTATCAACTCAAACTTTCTACTACTGCTACTACACGTAACCGGCGGCCTGATTTCCGTATTCGGCAAACCAATTGGCCAATTTTTGACGTTTTGCGGCAAAAATATAGCATATTGTTCAAAACGTGAGATTAAAACTCAAAGCGCTCGTGTCTTGGATAAGTCTTTATTAGAACATCTGGCTATAGTTGGTTTTAAATAAAGAACACATTACCTCACTAGCCACATCTGTGATTATGCTGCCATAATCTAACTTTAACCTTCAAAATGTTCAAACCTAATGAGTGTCCTTATATTGTCACAGAGAGGCGAAATATCAAACTTCCAATACCTCATGCACTTGAACACTCTGGCGGGGCGATCGTACAACGACCTAATGCAGTATCCCGTGTTCCCCTGGATATTAGCCGACTATGACTCTCTGGAGTTGGACCTGAATGATCCTGCTACGTTCAGGGACCTCACTAAACCCATGGGAGCGCAAAGCTCTGCCAGGCTCGAGCAGTTCCGGAAACGATACAAGGTATAGTTACTTAGTTACTCTTGTCTGCCTTTTACCTGTGTAGTGGGTTATCCTACAAATATTATACTACAAACACGAAAGTTTGTGAGTGTGTATGTATCTTTGCTACTCTTTCACGCTGAAACAACCTAAAGGAATTGGACGAAATTATGTGCAATTTATTTAATAATTTATTTTATTTATACCGAAAAAGTGTAAATTTCCCACAGAAAGTAAGCAAATTGCGGGTAACACGTCGCTTCGCACGTGTAAACCATTAGATCCAACCAGCAGTTGAATTGAACTTCCACGAGTTTACTAAATTGCTCGTTTGCCATCCAGTCGAAAAAAAAGAAAACTACGGGAATTCACAAAAATTATATTATGGTCTTCACTGACGTTGCACTAAATTAAACACAGCCGTGCCGAATAAGAGCTGGTTCCCACTTGTCGCATGTCGGGTCCGGACTTTAATCGGATGTTTCAGTGACAGAACATTTTATATGAAGCTATTCACACTATCTCGATACGATTTTTTATAGAAATGACTGACATCCGACACGAAACGGATCCGATACCCGGGCCAACAAGTGGGAACGGGCTCTTACTTGAATCTAAACCTAGCAGTTGAGATTTCTAGATTTTCTCTCGATGCCGTGGGATTATCGGGATAAGAAATAGCCTATCCTATGTTATTCCAGATTCAGCTATCTGGATACCAAATTTCATCCAAACTCGTCCAGTCGTTATGCGTGAAGGAGTAACAAACACGCACACACGCCTACTCACAAACTTTCGCATTTATACAATTAGCAAGATAAGATTATGTCACACTAAGATGTGTAAGATTACTATGTAACATTGGAAAGAGGTTTGTTTAACAATTGATCGTCTTAGGAATGGGACGACCCTCACGGCGAGACGCCGCCGTACCACTACGGCACGCATTACTCGTCGGCCATGATCGTGTGCTCCTACCTGCTGCGCATGGAGCCATTCACGCAGCACTTCTTAAGGCTGCAGGGCGGCCATTTTGATCTCGCTGACAGGTAACGTGTTGTTTATTGAATTAGGCGTTACTTTGTAGAGGTAACTAGAGATTTGCAGAGGTAAGCAAGGTCAAAATTCTTTTTCACTTGTCATGCTCATAAAGTTGGTATTTATGCTGGATCTAGGTGAAGTAAAATTACTTTTTATGCTCTAGTGCATAAAGTAAAATTTTCGTCTAAGTCCAAGGTAATCAGGTGTAAACTAAATAGCCATAAACAAAAAGTTTCTATATATTTTTTTACTAATTTTTATTTTATGTAAAACTAAAAATCAATCAAATCAATAAAAAAAACAATAAAACTAAGAAATTAGAATTATATAGCAATGCATGAAAAATAAAAGGTGCTTACCTAGTAAGTGAACTATTGTTTCCGCAAATAAGTTCCTCTCAATCGAAGTGAAAAGCAGAGTAGAAAACTCGAGCATTAAACCCAATTTCCCCTCGACGTGTCTATCCACCCTCGCCGTACCGGCTCGGGTGGCTATACGAACGTCACGGGTAAAATGGCATGTTTTATGCTCTTGTTGTACAATCTACTATTCGTTGTTTTGTTTCTGACCACTTTGTCACGAAATTATTATTGTCTTAAAATAAATTTGGTGCCATTGTTTGTCTTTCTCTGTGTAACTAATTTTTAACTAGAGTAAAATTAAAAATGCAAAAAAAAAAGAATTTACTCCGTCACTTTTTTCGGGGCCAAAAACAAATCAACGATAAGAATATTGACCCAGCTATACCTAGTGCCATCCACGAAGACGCGTGATTTTCTCAAAATTAGACATTAATGACATTGTAATAAGAACCACGGCACGCGTCATCGTGAATGACTCTACCTATACGTCTATGCAACAAATGTGTGTTCATGCAGCTCTCACCTCCACAGTGGAAGAACACACACAAATCACACTAACTCAACTATCACCACCACCACACAACACTGACGCGTTTAAAACTCAACCAGATTTCATCCTCAGAGCGTCACCACCGTTCACCGAGATGTTTATCCATTTTAACATACATACATCTTCTTCTTTTTCACTCTTTCACCACCCAATGCTGAGTGTAGGTCTCTTCTAATGCACGCCATTCTTCCCGGTTTTGCGCCTTTCGCATCCAGTCCTTTCCGGCCACTCTATCAAGGTCGTCGGTCCAACGCATCGGTTGCCTGCCTACATTTCTATGCCCTACTCTAGGCCTCCACTCAAGCACCCGACTACCCCACCTGTTTTCCTGTCTACGGCATATATGGCCCACCCACTTCCATTTTCTGCTAGCGATCACATGAGCTATGTCGACCAATTTCGACATACATACATGTTCAGTCTCAATTTTTTCGCTATCCATTAACGTAATAATTATTCGTGAGTTTGTTTCCAGGATGTTTCATTCGGTGAAGGAAGCTTGGAACTCGGCGTCGCGGCACAACATGGCAGATGTTAAGGAGCTCATACCGGAGTTCTTCTACTTGCCCGAGTTTTTGCTCAACTCTAACAACTTTGATTTGGGTGAGTTTCAATAGTACAGTGAATTGTATTCTGAGTAAACTAAGCTAGTTAATTTTTTTTGTGGTTATAAGAGACCATCAATCAATGAATCAATCAAATCAGCCCACATCCACTCACTGCTTGGTAAATTCTTCATTTTTAAATAAATTATAAAACCATTTATTTTGGGCTACTTGGCCAGACAATAAATACCTTACAGACTAACATAAATATAAACAATAATATTTAAAACTAATTTGGTGACTAAGTTGATAAGGTCCGCCCGGATTGCTACCACTATCTTGCTCGCTAATCCTGCCGTGAAGCTCTATGTTTTTCATATTATTTTCTACCTGATACCAGTACCCAGCCAGGTCTTGCGAAAATAGTCTTAACAGACTCATGCAGAGACGGACAACGAAGCGAAGTAGCAACTCTTAGCGCCATCTAGTGAGGTAATATAGAAAATCCAACATTATGCATCGCGCCATCGAAGTTTCTCAACTAGGACATACGAGTAATACAGAAGGGGTTTCCTTTTGAGTTAAGGAAACTTCAAAAAGAATATAACCGTTCTCTACAGGTTCAAAACAATCCGGCGTCGCTCTCGGCGACGTGGTCCTCCCCCCGTGGGCGCGCGGCGACCCGCGAGAGTTCATCCGCCTCCACCGCGCTGCGCTGGAGTCGGATTACGTGTCGCACAGGCTGCACCATTGGATCGACCTCGTGTTCGGCTACAAGCAGCAGGGACAACCTGCCGTCGATGCTAACAACGTGTTCCATCATTTGTTCTATGAAGGCAACGTTGATATTTACAAGTAAGTAAACGCCACTGAAAACATCTTCGAGCAGTTTTAAAAGAGTCTTACTCAAAATTTCACCAATATAATATGTATAGACTTTATAAAAACATCTTCAAATGGACGCGAAATGTATGTCGAAATATCACCGGTAAGCTGACGTATTAATGGCAAATAGTTGTTTTTTTCTTTAGTCAATTATATTTATCTTGCTGGCAAAATCTTCACGTACTCGCCACTCCTGTTTCTGGCAGTCATGTTTTTGCCATCTCGTTTGAAAGGCACATGTCGTAAATCCTACAGCATATGAGCTCAACATATTATCGTGTTCTTTAGTAGGTTAGCTTCTCGGGAGGTAAAAGGTAACAACATGCGATATTACGATGAAAAAAAGCTCTGATGTATAATTTATTTCAGCATTGACGATCCACTAAAGAAAAATGCTACGATCGGTTTCATAAACAACTTCGGCCAGATACCGAAACAGCTGTTCAAGAAGGCCCATCCCAGCAAGAAGATGTCACAACGCAGCTCCACCATATTGGACCCGAATAACATCATCCCTTCGCAAGGAATAACGCCGCCTGAGAAACTGTTTTTCCACAATTTGGAGAATTTAAGGCCCTCGCTGCAGCCTGTTAAAGGTCAGTTAAATGATAAAGATCGCTCGGAATAGTTCCGTTGGGATGATAAACCTTAAGGCTTATTGTATATCTTCTTTGCACATTTAAAATTGTACCGAATGAGAAATATATGTCGTTATCTACTCGGCCTTCACTACATTTAGGGTTTAATCGTCGTAAAACCACTTGCTAACAACGTACATGCATATTAAGTTGTTCTATTTTTCGATTCTACATTTATTTCAGAGGTGAAAGGCCCGGTGGGTCAAATACTTTACACCGATAAAGCTATCCTCGCCGTCGAACAGAACAAAGTTCTAATGCCCCCCGCCTACAACAAATACGTCGCGTGGGGCTTCGCGGACCATTCCCTGCGCGTAGGCAACTACGACAACGACAAGGCTGTGTTCGTGTGCGAGAGCGTCGCGCAATCCTGTGGCGAGATACTGACGTGCGTCTGTCCGAGTGCGAAGACTATTGTTACTGCTGGGACGAGTACTGTGAGTTCAGTAATCATTTAGAGCGATTATTCGCCGCTGTCATCGATAAATTAGATTATTTTAAACTAATTTATAGGTTATCTGGCACTTATATAAAAAATATTTGAAGGTTGCCTGGAAGAGATCGCTCTTATGCGATAAGGCCGCCTATTGTTTACCTTGTAGTTTTCTTTCTGTGTACCGGTTTTCTGTATCGCTTACTATTTCTGGTGTACAATAAAGAGTCATTGTATTGTATATATTATGTGATTCGGTAGACATGAACAGGACCAACACTGTCAGTAATTGATAACTGGTCGTTCACAATTATATTTAAGTAAAACCCCCACACTTTAAATTGCAGACTGGATCATGCACTTAGTAAATAATTTAATACTTTTTTTTTCAACGTTTACAACAAAATGTTAATGTCACTCATGCTGGTACGATATATGAGCCTTAACTAACTGAATCCCGTAGGGTTGGTCCTGCTCACATCGCCTGTATCATCCTGTATCCCTGTCTGGTGGTCTGGCACTTTATAACAGAAATATCGGTAGAAGAGTGAACAAAGTTCGATATTATTTTTTTATGTTGCTAATTCGTGCCGCTACATTATCGACATTTTAACCGTGCCAAGTTACAGAATATCTCGGCTTTCGAGATGACTACGTTCAGATGACGACCGTGCAGTGGACTTACAATATCTATAATTTCAAGCACCTTATTCAATATCCATTCATTCATTTTGTTGTATTTCGTCACTACTTTGAAAAAATCTCGTATCTAAAATCAATATGTCAACAAAATGGAACCTTGACATAATGTTCATAAAGTTCACTCAGAAAGATTATCTATTTTGAGGTACGAGTTTTTTTTAACGTAGTGACGATTTGTGCGCCTTTGTGAATGTGAATAAATGCGTGTTTACCTTTACTTGCCCGAATTTCACTTGTCATACCAACGTTTGCCATAAAATATATATAACCGTGCTGTTTTCAGGATTTTTTTTAAATGTCATCATATAGAATGTAGTAGGTTAGGTTAGTTTATTATTAATTCTGAAGAAATTACTATTTCAGAAATAAATTACTTTATGGCAAATGAAAATTCCAGAAAACGATACATGCGGGCATATAAAATTCGGGCAAACGATAGAGAACCTAATAAATGCCTTCTTTCTTTTTTTTTCTTCTCGCGATAACATCTTGTTTGGATTCTAGGTGGTGACGGTGTGGCAGTACTGGGCGCGTCGAAGGCGCCTGACGGTCAAAGTGTGTCTGTACGGTCACTCGGAAGCAGTGACTTGTCTCGCGGCCAGCCCGGCGTACAACCTCGTGGTTAGCGGCAGCCGCGACGGCCAGGCCATCGTGTGGGACGTCGAGCGCGGCTTGTTCGTGCGGCAGCTGTCGCCGACCATTGCCGCGCCGCCGCCTGTGTCCGCGCTCGCTATCGATGACCTAACGGTGACTATGTATAGGGCGTACGCTGGCCAAAGTAGCTGTAAGTGGTGGATGGCAGGCCTCCACTAGATGGACTGACGACATCGTGAGAGTTCCGGGCAACCGGTGATTGATATGTGATATTTTCCAAAGCGCTCAATACCCAAATTTCATAGTTGGGGATCGTTCTTCGGAATTGTTAGATCATTTTCCCAAAATCGTTATTTCCTTTTTTTCCAACTATGGTTTTTTAAAACTGAAGCTTATTTTCACAATCGCACAAATTTTGTTACCAGGACATAATGATTTTGGGAAAATGATCGAACCAACCCTAATAGACATTATCATTCACTTGGCACACGTGTTTCGTAGATTTTATCTAAATATTGTATTTTTTTATATTGTACTGCAATTTTTCTGAATAAATCATTATTATTATTATAATTCATATAATTCGTGCCAGCTCTTATGAATCGAGCTGTAATAGTCTAGATCGTTTCCAGGGCGACATAGCGACGTGCAGCGGCAGCTACCTGTGCGCGTGGGACATCAACGGGCGGCCGCTGGGCGCCGTGGACACGGGCGGCGGCGGCGCCGCGCAGGTGCTCTGCTGCGCGTTCAGCGAGACCCGCGAGTGGGACCCGCTCAACGTCATCATCACCGGCTCCACCGACGGCGTCGTCAGGGTAAGAGCCTGTTAACTGACACATCAAATTCTTTACATTCTCTCATATTTAAGGTGCGGACATACTATTAAAACCCGACACCACTCCTTGCTTGCGACACGGCATCCAACGCGTGTCAGTACTAATCAGTCCCATATATTCATTTTGGTCAGTTGCAGATAGAAACATGCGTCGGACGACGTGACGGGGTGTCGCGTTTTAGGAATGTGTGTGACCATGAAATATTTTTTTACCAGCTTTTGTATAAAATAAAGATATTCGTATTTTATTTAAATAAATAAAATACGAATATCTTCCCAAATGCGGGAAAGTTTTTTGCGGCATTCGATTTAATTGCTACAGTATTTCAATGCACGCGTTCACACAAGAGTGCGATTACGGGATCCGGTGATAAAATGGATCCTGCAAAATGTGTCATCTGATTTTGAGACTACATATCGGTCCGGTCGTTCAATAAAATGCTGGATCCGATTTAGTGGCAACAGTGTTTCAATACTTGCATTCACACAAGCTCGTAATAAGAATCCTGCAAAAAACCAGATCCGCACCGGAGGATCCTACAAAGCTGGGCAGCCATGTGAACACTATCCGGTTTTGCAGGATCCAATAGTTAGATGCAACAAAACTTGACTCTAGCAAGTCGACCTAATTGTTTTAATATTGAGGATTCCTTTTAATTAACTAAATGAGCATTCCGCAATATAGCTCCGTCTTTTGTAACCTGGTAGTTTAATTTGCATGCATCACATTTCAAATAAAAGATGTTACATTATTAGTTCATCAACCTTACCCTCTGACAGATGTGGTCAATAGACTATGTACCTGAAACAATCGGGGATCAAACGAGCGGCGAAGCGACCAGCGTCGAGCAGCCCACAACAAGCGTAAAAGAGAAGGAAGACCACAGCCCCTCCGTGCAAGAGAGTGAGGAAGGGAAATCCGAGAGCGAGATGACGTTCGATAATGAAGCGAAAGTCGAAGACGAGCCGGGAAAAACTGAAGCTACCATCAAAAGGGTCGAGGAGTTGGTTAAGCAGATGAGTCTCTCGCAAGACAATGAAGGTTAGTTGTTTTAGCAGTAAGTAATACCAAATTATTGGAAACAATGTTTCTTAAAAAACAATTATTTTAGATGAAATTAGACTTGGATTCGGACATGATGAACAATAATATTTCTTTATACCTTGATACTTCGCTAAAGGTTAATGACTTAAGAACCATTGCACATCAAGTTACCAGTGGGGGACCAATGGTCCTGGCAAGTACAGTCCAAGCCCTTTCGTTTTGAGTGGAGGCCTGTACTCTGCAGTATGACGCAAACAGGCGGTGATAGGTAGGTAGGTGATAGCTCTAATCAAATCACATTTTTCACAGGGGAGCTAGTCAAATCGGCGTCAGAAAGCTCACTATCCGACGCTTGTGAGACAACCAGCGCTAAGGAGTCGGCGCGCCGCCACGACGACAAAGACGTCTGCAGCGACACCGACACGCGGTACGCGGAGGAGCCCGTCGACTCCTGCGACGAAGCCAAATGCTACGACAACGACAAGGATAACGAAAACGAGAATGAAACGAGCCACCCGAAATTACAGAAGCAGGGCAACGTTGTTATGCGGCGGAAGTCTAAGGGGAATCCGCTTTTTAGGAAAAGTAAGTGATAATGTTTCGTTAGCCAATAGCGTTACATCAACGGTAAACAAAGCCGCCATAATATCGTTTAAAAAGGCGACGATATTTATGCACGCTTTTGTTGTGTCAGCTATTAGTGCTGGTGGTACAGTCACCAGCATTAAATATCTGCCACAGCGGAGCGTGCAAAAATATCATCTGACACGTCCTTCCGGCCCTAGAAATAGAGTCGTATTAGATATTTATGCACGCTTGTTGTGTCAGATATTGGTCAGATATGGCGTGCTTTGAGTGGGCAGCAGGTTACGCAGCACTAGTAGGTACTGGTGGCGCGCTGATGCAGCGCAAAGTACAAACTGCCTACCCTGAAATCGACCCAAAGCTTGCCAATATGTACAGGTTATATCTAACGTTTTCGTCGGGTTGTGATAACTTGAATGGAATCAATATTCCTTCAAGATAGATGTGGTCAGAACCTTATTCTTACATCATAACATGGTCTTCACATTGCGTGGGGAAAATTCAGTATAATGAATACCGAACTCTCACTCGCTTATTTGAAGTAGCCGTAACTCGCTGTCGCTATTTGTGTGCCTTTGTAATCTAAAATCAGTACTAAACTGACACACTACACGACAATTGAAAAGATGACAACCGTGCTAGCTGTTATGTTACGAGCACGATAATATTTTTTTGCAATTGCGCAATAAATGAACATTATTGTTTTAATTGGTAGCCCTGCCTTTCCGTCTTGTATTTTTTTATATTATAGTAAATACCTACCGGTGGTAGATTTTTGTAACATTCGTAAGTGCTTGTGTTGCCTTAATTGAATAAATATATTTTTATCGTATTTTGTATATCCTCTTCAAGGTGGCGGCAGCATAGGCGACTCTACGGAAACAGGCTCGCTGGAGGCTACAACGGGGCAGTCGGCGGAGGCCGCTCCGGAAGGCGGCCTTCGGACCAGCAAGTCCGACACGAGCCTCACTGACTCTTTCGTGGTCGTGTCCGCGCCCGCCTCGCCGGCTCCCGTTGAGAGGGCCAGCAAACTCGCTAATCCTGAGACCGGTAAGCATTTGACGGAATTGGTTGACATTAACACGATACGAGTTAGGCTGCGTTTACACCAGAGATGTGTGAGAAATGTGTTTTTCATGAACCAATAGAAACGCTTCATTTACCTATCCTCGTTCAGCACAACTCTAGTGGATACAGTTGAGCTCCACCTTGCTGTCTTGGTGTGTCGTCCAGAGCTCATCAGCTCAGCCATGTTTAGGTGATTAATCGAGCGTTGTAACCGCTCGGTAAACCTCATTGCCATCCATGTTTATTGGCACAACGGAATTACAAGTTGCAAGTATTTTGATCATGCTAGATTTAGCAAATGTATTGTATTAAGTTTTCATAAAATTTAACCCTGAGCATCATCTCTTTTAACCCTTTTAAAGGCCCCGCCAATTTAGATACGCTACAACAAAATGAATTATAATTTTATATTGTTTACCTACGAAGGATTAATTAAAAACAAATAATATTTTTCACGATTTCAATTGTTTTTGTACCATGTTGATAGTTTAGCAAGGTCGTATTTGTGTACATTTATGTGGTCACTGTATGCGCTATGCCTAAAATAGTACATTGTGTCTTAAGGGCGGTAAGTGAGGAATTACGAACGAGATTCTATTAGAAGCCCGAAGTCGAAGACTGAGGGCTTTAATGAGTCGATGTTTGTAATTCTAGTACCACCCGTGCGACATACAATGTTTTTCATCACATTTGCAAGTAAAATTGTATATTTGTAAAAGAAAAACCAATATTTTTTCAAAAATTGCCGATACCGCTGAACAC
Organism: Choristoneura fumiferana; assembly: GCF_025370935.1. Taxonomy (NCBI): domain Eukaryota; kingdom Metazoa; phylum Arthropoda; class Insecta; order Lepidoptera; family Tortricidae; genus Choristoneura; species Choristoneura fumiferana. The sequence continues at coordinate 12,256,718 of NC_133481.1, read as the reverse complement.
GCTCTTAGCAGCGCCAGCTCCGCGCCATGTGCATCCGCAGCCTGTGCCCGACCAGCACGCCAGCACGAGAAGCACGCCATGCAGTAACAAACTCATTTACCGACCTTGGGCTTCATGACAAGAAAATTAGTACGGGCAACGACTCATTTACCGACCACGGGTTTCATGACTAGCACATTAAAGTCGAGGGTTTTATTTGGGGGGTTGCAACCAAGGTAGCCTGCATATTACGACCCTGTTTACGAGCAAGTGTGATGAAAAAGGGTTAACAATACTTGCCGAAACGGTAGTAGTTTTTCTTGTTACTAAAATCGATAATATGGTTCCTAAGATCAGATCTTCGTATGTCTTATAGTTTCAGACTTTCCCATACTGACCGATCTAAATGTTACGCTCTGTATATGGCAGTAGAAGGCGAGCAACTGAAATGGCAGCGGCGCCTAGTGCTGCGCGGCAAGCTGACGATGCATACGGCGTACGAGCGACGCGACAACGCGTGCCCCGCGTCTGTGACCGCGCTCGCCGCCGCGCGCTCCGGTCGCGGGCTGGCCGTCGGCGACGCGCGGGGACGGGTAAACCAAACCACATTTGTCTTCTATCTTATTCTATGTATACCTACTATACAGATCGCGTGAATATATTTTTTTCTATCGTGTTTCGTCGAATAATTTCGTTATCTTCTTTAATTAGTCTCAGTAGAAAGCAAGATAAATATGAACTTTTCCGAAAAATACGATGGCTTCACTACATCTGTTTTTTAGTTTCATTTTCTCAAACTTGCTTGGAAAATTTCGCTATCTATTTGAAATTAGAAAACGGGAAGTGCGTCATTTTTAGGAGTTTTTAAATGTATTGAAATTCGTTATTTCCCGCTTCTCTAACTTTTTAAAACTTCGAACAATTTGATTTTTTTGCGGGAACTAGTTTTCCCAGTTGAAATTTAAATAAAGCGCATTTAAGTTCACCAGTTTAAGCTTTAAGAAGTAAACAGACAAGTAGGATTACTTTCAGCCGTTTCTCCATTGGCCAACTTAAATTAAATAAAGGTAGTGCCACAAGAGTTGAATTGAATGATTATACACACAGCTACATCAAGAACCGAATGAGTAAATGTCAAAATCCTGCTGTTTTCTTTAACCTTAATCTAGGTACCAGTTTGAAGTCGGTTCCTCAGCATGAACCAGGAGGAGTAATAGAAGCCCATCAGGTAGACGACTATATGTAGATCTACTATCCGGGGAGTAGATCATCTACTCCTGCTGGCTAGTGCTGAGGCACCGACTTCAAACTGGTACCTAGATTAAGGTTAAATGAAAAAGGCTTATTTTACATGACATGTTCTTGTGTACCTCAACTCTGGTGGCGTGGCACTACTTATAATTCTTTCGGCTACTGTGGACACTCATTTCGTTTGTTAGATATTCCGCTGGTCGGCCCCGGATACGTCGAGCGCGACCAAGGGCGGCCCGGCGGACCACTGGATCCGCGACGACACGGCGCCTTACTGTACACAGTGTCAGGTTAGTCACTCAATTGATTGTTCAGGTATCGTTGCATTCATAAATATCTAGTTTCATGAAAACATTACAACAACAACAATAACAACATTATTATTATTTCACAAACATTACTTTGGGTAGTGTTTCATCAGTTTGTTGACAGGCAAATTACCATCTTTTATGAAGAAGGAAAAAATACATACAGTCGAACATAGAACCTCGAAAAAATTGCGAAACTGAAGTGGCAATGGGCGGGGCACATTGCTCGCAGGACTGATGGCCGATGGGGTCAAAATGTTCTCGAATGGCGTCCGCGGACCGGGAGACGAGCTGTCGGTAGGCCTCCAACAAGATGGAGCGACGACGTGGTTAAGATCGCGGGATTGCGGTGGATGCGAAAAGCACAAGACCGGTCTGAGTGGAGAGCCTTGGGGGAGGCCTATGTCCAGCAGTGGACGTCTTTCGGCTGACATGATGATGATGATGAACATAGAACCTCGCCCTTTTTTGAACTCGGTTGAAAATTAAATGAAGTTTATTCCAGACACAAGTCCATAGGTACACAATCGAATAGAATAAATTAATTAAATCTTGGGTTAAAATTTAATGAAAATAATATAAATTAATTTGAATTAAATTTACAAATCAAATTGAATTAAATAGAATACCGTATGAGAACTAAAAAACCAGTAACTTTGCCGTTTTCACCTTTTCACAAAATTGTATTTGTGTTTTGTACCTAATTTTGTGAATAAACATTTTTTTTATTAATTTAATTTGAGATTTTGTACTTTGAAACCACAATGTCGAGATGTTTTAGCTATACTAGGGCCATTAAAAACGTCCGAACTGAGTTATAAATCATTTGAAATGTACCTCTCTCTCGCACTCACAAGCCTTATGAGACTGCCCTATAAGATTAGATAAGGTTAGAAAGGTTACACAACACCAGGGCAGTCCCATAAGGCCTATGAGTGCGAGCGAGAGGTATCTTTGATTTATAAGTCAGTTCGCGCGTTTGTAATGGCCCTAGTATAGTAATATTGTTGGGCGCTTACGGCAGGTCCGTTTCACGGCGCTGGAGCGTCGGCACCACTGCCGCGAGTGCGGCGCGGTGTTCTGCGGGCGCTGTTCGCGCTACGAGGCGCCCGTGCGCCGGCTGCGCGCGCTGCGCCCCGTGCGCGTCTGCCAGCGCTGCCACGACGCCATACACGCCAAGCAGTAGCCCAAAGGTGCGACTTACCGTCAGAAACCGGTGTTTTGGTAGAACTTTTGACCTGACATAGCGACTGCTTGTCAGGAAGTTTAATAAAAAATCAGGGTTTTACAAAAATACCGTGGGAATTCCGAAAAATAAATCGTGGTTTTCATTGACGTTGCATTAAAAACAACCATGACAAATTTAATAGCTCTAAGCCCAACGGTTGTTATTTCGAGATTTTATTCCTATCCCGTGAGAATATCGGGATAAAAGTAGCTTCAGTGTTATTCCGAATGTTCAACTATCTACATACCAAATTTTGTCCAAACCGTCCAGCCGTTTTAGTTTCAAGGAGTAGCAAACATAGGTACACACACACTCACAAACTTTATTTATAATATTATATAAGTAGGATTGTTTTGGGAAACATACAGCACAATTTGTTACCTTTTATTTTTAAATAATACATCAGCCGAAACGGCTTCCAGTAATAGTATATTCATATAACGAAAACCTTTAGGGTATTTCCCGTTGACATAAATTTATGAAATGTGGCAAAAACTTACATTGCTTGAGAGCCTAGTGCTTTAATGAAAAAATCCGCAAATTCATAAATAACAAAAAATGGCTTAACTTATTTTTAAACTTGTACGAAACTGGATGCTCGAGTCCAATCACACTTGGTAGATTCTTTGGCCAAATCATAAAATAAAGAAAATACAAGAATCTTTAAGCCTTCTTTTGCCCCTTGCTTGTACAGTTAACTATAAAGATATCGATACGGTCAAAGTTATAAAAATATGTATACACGACCTTAGTGTTCAGTTTAATTTAAATTTCCTAATTTCCAGAAATTTCCAAGAACTTTTCGAACTTTTTGGAAACTTTCCGCAACGTGCACATTTGTACTTGTACCTTTTTTAAAGAGTTTCAGTTTTATTAATAACTTATTGTATCTCTCTAGGTTCATGATCCAGACCCCGTATCTAATGACGCAAAGGAACAAACAGCAAATCCATTATTTATAACAACTTGTATTGTCATATTTGCTTGGAATCAAAACGATTATGCGCTACGTAGATAAGAAGACAGTGATAATTTTTTATTAAGGCTTTTAAGTGTAAATGTTTGAGCAAGTATTTATTTAAATACTGCAGCAGAATGAACAATTTTACATGTCAACATTATGTTAATTAAACATATATTTATGTTGCTACGGCACAGTGTGCGTGAAATGACAAAATTTATCTGTTTTGTCTAAAATGATACGGTACTATTATTTCATGTGTATTTCAGACTCGAAAATAATTTAATAAATGTGGGATTATTTCTTATGGGACCCATTAAATCGCTCCAGAGAAATTCATAGACAGGTGTAAATTTCTCAAGACGTAAAATACTTTAATTCCTTAAATTAAGAGCTGATTGCTTAGAAAACAAAATATTATGGACAAAATAAAGAAAATAAGTAATTTTACATGAATTATAATTACTGTAATCTAGTCAAATTATAAGTTTAACCCAAATTATTACTCAATAATCTATTATATTTCCCTTTTTTCGAATATAAACTTACACTGTTCTAAATTTAAATAAATTGTAATACTTACATATTCAATGGATGTTTAGACTCGATCTTTGTTAGTGATATTTTATGTATTCGTAAATATGACATTTCACATAAAATATCGGTATTTCTGACGATTGATATAGACTTTGTTGTGTTACTAAGATATGTTATTTAATATTATTTATGTCCCGCAATGCTAGCTGACGAACAATGCTAAGGCAAGACAGTTGCCCCAGGAAATGCAAGTTTACCCCTTTATTTTAGCAGTGATTAATCAATTATGCGTAATTACAAAAGTAGACTGGATCTTTGTCAGGCAATCGGACATTAATACCTATAATAAAATCCATATTTTCCGGTAAATTCCTGTTTTATTTTATTAATATTAGTGCAGGCTGTGAAAGTTATAGAATTTTAAATTAGTCAACTATAAATATTGATTTACTTAACGGAAAATTTAAAATAATATTTCAATACAATCACTATAGTCTATTGTTGATATGTATAATTATACTTTTATGACTATTTCTTTTTACTTTGTTTTTTTAGAAATTCACGTTTATCGATTTCATACATTTTTGAGATAATTTTCATTTCTAAAAATAAATTTAACTATTACCATCAGGAGACCCACTTGCTCGTTTGCCATCCAGTTGAATAAAAAAAAATCCAATTTCTTATTTGCTGCGATGTATTCGGTTCTTTAGATATGCAACTGTCTGGTGTTAGCTTAAATGCAGAAAAGCTCATGTGCTGTTCTTTTGATAGAAAATAATATCATGATAGTGGAGTGGAGTCGATGTTTCCCGTGCAGCGGTATAAAATTTGTATGTATGATAAAAACTAAATAACAAAGTTTATATCTTCTATTTGGTCATATAGTTAATTTCCATGTCTAATTAAATCAACTCATGTTATCACTTATAAGTTATTGATAATTGATATTAAATCGAATTAATTATTTGTTTACTTTATGTGGTGCTTTTGATATAATTATTAAAATCACTCTACATCAGTATTAGTAAGATAAGAGAAACGTGGATTGAATTATTTACATACGATTCCTATATTTAAATTAGATCTCAACTTTAGTATCTTTTGGAATTTTAAGGTCGATTTATTTAGAAGTTTTTTTGGTCATTTTTAAACGACTGATGAATTCGTTTTGAAGACATGCCTCGCGCAGAACAGTCTCCAATTTGTGATAATTTATATTATTTTGGATTCGGTTTACGGCATATTTATTTAATTGTTATTAATAGTCTAGTCACATATGTATGCACGTGTTGTTGTGTTACTTTGTGTTTTGCATTGTAGGCATAACTTAGCACTGTTTCGTTTGATAGATATTCCACGTAAATGTTTTACACATTCCTAAAAGTATACCATATTACATTTATTTTTCAAGTTCGTCCTGTCTGAACCAAGCAATGAATTAGAAGTCTTCATATTATCGTAATTTATTCACGTCAATGTCATAACATCAGTAACACAAAATAGCTTGAATGAAATGAATGTCAATATAATATACTATAGGTAGAGTCATTCACGATGACGCGTGCCGTGGTTCTTATTACAATGTTTAATGTCTAATTTTGACAAAATCACGCGTCTTCGTGGATGGCACTAGGTATACCTACAGTAATGTTTTTAATTTAAAATGTCGTTAATGTTTCAATGGTAGCTTTCTATATTTGTAAAAAGTTAAAGTATTAATGAGCAGAAAAGAATTCTTTAGATTGTGCGTGCAAGAACAGCTTGTTCAATGATATTAAACCGTAGTTATGGTCTCGCATTTAGATACAATATCGTAAGCGTACTCGTAGTATTGTATAGAAAAATAAATTTACAGACAATATATAGTAACGTTGTTTAGGTAGTACGTAGGCACTGAAGTTTATGCCGTTAACTAATGTATTCATGTATAAATGAATAAAGTGGTGCAGCAAGCAAATAATTGTTTTTTTTTATTCTATTTACTTTCTGTTTATTTGTAACGTCAGACGGTGCAAGACTGAGGAAAAGGAGCTAAAATAAACAACAATATTTCAACTAAACATAATATTTATTCTTCATAATATTTGAACTCTCATTAGGTATCTAAAATATCTACATTGTGTGCTGATATTTACATGCTTTTAGACAATGATAAAAGTCACTGTAGAATATACAAACCATTCAACAAATTTCGAAACAACGATTAGTACAATTTTTCCAAGAGTAAGTGAATTTCTTTATTGTAAATACATGGTCATGAAAATAGGATTCACATTTTTTTTTAAGCTATGAGCCATGTCGGGTGTTAATACATATTTTATGTACTTATTTTATATGCAACAGCGTGCAATTAGACATTATAAAATACGGTGCCGTTGGATTATTTGAGTGCTTGTACTACGTATGACATCTCATAATTTATATATCACAATATTATGTATAGATACATACATAATAACTAACACGGATAGTCACAGTTGATATGGCAAAACCATACTGTGGCTGGCAAATTATAAGGTCTTAATCGAATCTACTGAGTATGTGTTTGTTTTATCTAAGGATTATTTAAGTACTAACTTTTTATTTTATTATAAAATCATTTTAGCTCGCGAAATGTCAGTAAAAAAACTATGCAAAGTTTGTTAGTGATATGCCTTTACGATACCTAATGCTATTGTTAAAAAAAGAAGGCAACTTTGTCAAAAGACAACCTGGAATGTATGGGCACTGTTACTGAATTAGTTAACACTTTCACTGTCCATTGCTTTCGCCACTGTCATGGGTCGATACGTCAGTGCATTACAGTAATTAGTAGACGCGGCAGAGCTAGTTTAAGCGCACAATGCACGGGCCATTAGTGTTAAGTGTCCAGGAGGTCCATCTTCGGAGCAGCCTTTTCGCTCCTCAATTAGATGGCTTCTTGGAACTGGTCGTTAATTTGTATGGATATACTTTTGAACTAAATACATACTTAAATTTCTTGAAGGCTAAACCGGTAAGCAAAGTAAAAACTTCATTGTATGAACTTTCAACTAAACATGGAACATTAATGTAATAAAATAGCTAAATTGTGGTGACATTAATCTTTCTAATGAATGATAAAATTCCTTGGGAAGATGACTTTCTTGTAAACCTTAATTATGGTCAAGTAAGAACAATACAAAAATAAAAAATAACAGAATAACATTAAAAATAATCAAGACATAACACGTAAGTACACAAATTCTTGTTTAAGTATTTCGAAGTTGTTACTGAAGCATAAATTACAATCCGGCCGTACAGCACGGCGGGAAATCTCGCATAACCTCGCACCTATTAAATAGATTCACGAACTATAAAAAGTAAAGGTTCTACAAATTTACAAATATTTACAAAAAAAAACGAAAAAATATCCAAACCCTATTATAAATAAGTCTGATTATGATTACAGATAAATACTGCATTGTTCGTGTTGTTTGTTGCGCCGTGGCTGGAACAACGCACCTGGCTCTATATAATACTGTCCATGGACGAATATAACGCGAACTAGTTCTAACTTACGTATTGTACGAATATAATTATATCCAAATAGTGTGCGGCGCAAAAGCACAGTGCGATATACTATGTAAAGAATTAAGTACAACATTCGCATAGTCACAAGTGAAACGCATTGGTCTCCTATGTGGTGTCAAGTACCCAGAAGGACTACAGTTATTAACTACACTCATTAATGGGCGATATAGGATATATTGCTTCAGACTCAGGTTTGCGAGCGGCTGCAGCTCCACCGCGCGAGCCCTAAACAGTCGCTAGATTCGCTTGAGTACATTTTTATAATATAAAAATATCACGAACTAGTCTTATACATCGACGAAGGAACCTGCATCATACCTGACCGGGCCAGGCGAGTCAGATTTATCAATTATCCTACTAATATATCACTTCATATTTTAAGTAGACAAAACACCGACAGCGTACAATTTCGTTAATAAGCCAATTTAGGCGTGCATAGATCTGATAATTTGGTGACATCAAAACACTTACTTACGATAGAAGACAATCAGCACCAACATACAACTTGTCGTTCTTACTAAGCGTTTGATTCGATATAAGAGTGCGGGCAACATTCAACAGTCAATATATTTATAGAGGATATCATAGTTATAACGATTACGATAATACTGTGCTACACATAACGTCTTTAATCAGACGAATTGAGCATTTCACGTTGATGTTAACTCAAGCCAGCAACAGTCTGTTCATTTGTAACAATCTAAGACTTCATATTTATACGCCTTTATTTATTTAACTTAACTTCTTTAGAATCAGCCCGTCTACTCTTTTTTTTATAATCTATAACAATCAACTTACATGTTTCGTCATCGGGTGCCAGACCCTGGGGACTAGATTGGCGTTTGATCTCATAAAATCACCAACAGTTCCCTCTTTAAGTAATTAGGATATTGAAAATTAAGTACTTCACGTATTTTCCCACGATATAAAAAATGTCCCCGAATAGAAAAGGAACATGGAATTCTGTAACTTGATCATTGTCTGTTTTTTTTATGTAACATGAGAAGAAATTAAGCTCTTATCAGTGTCATAGTCTATCAGACCTTATCTTGTTGTCTCTCTATACAAACAATTTAATTGTTCACGGGTTTCGCGGTTGACGAATGAAATTCCATCTGGCAAACAGAAACTACAATTATCGACCTCATTAAGCTGGCACTACACTTCGTGTTCCGAAGAAGTGCAAGCTGAGACTACTACAACCAATATAATTATGTTATAATAACAACATTACTAAATATCAATCAAGGTTGTCAGCTTCGTTCTTTCCCAATCGCTATGTCTCACGTGGGACATAATCAGCCGTAAGATATGTTCTCCCGCTCATTCTCAAAAAGCTCCGAAGCTCGGTTATTTTCGGACCACAGTCGGTTTCTTCTTCATCTTCGGGAATAGACGTAACTCTAGATCGTCATCGGAGGTGGAGTTGTTACCGTCGCTCGCCATCTACATGGGTGCCGGCGTGGGGGAGGAAGGGGTTGGTGGAGACGTGTCCGGCGAAGGATTGCGCGCGCGCGGTGGCGGCGAGCGGCGGCGCGCGCGCCACGCGGCCCAGCCACGCGTCCGGGTGCGGCGCGCCGGCCGGCAGCGGCACCGGCGCCACCGGCACCGGCTCCTCGGCCAGCTGACGCAGTCCCAGCGACAGCTGCTGGCACATCGCCGCCACAGGGTCTTCGGCGGTGCTCGGCTGCAATGATGACAGTGCAATAATTAGTGATGCTGCTCGCTGTGGTTATTGTTGCGATATTTTGAACAATTTGCATGAGTTCGATCCCGTGGAAGAATAAAAAATTGGCTAGCCCTCTTTGACGTTGAAAATACATTTTCAACCTCCTGCTTTAGTGCACCCCTATTGACCCGCAAGGAATATGTTTGTTCGTTTGTTTGTTCATACTTTATTGTTCAAAAGGAAATACAAAAAGGTATATAAAAGGTGGTGTGTATCTGTATTCCTAATTACAAGTCTCTAGTTCCAGTGGTTTAGGATTTGCGTTGTCTGTCAATCAGTTAGTCATTTTATAGATACAGAAAATTGGGACTCAACTCCTTTCTTGACAAGCTAAAAATATAATAATAATAATTATTATTATTTATTCAGAAAAAATGCAGTACAATTTAAAAAATACAATCTTTTGATAAAATCTACGTAACACGTGTGCCTGAACTAAGGTTACTAAGTGAACCCTGTATCTCAGGCTAACGATCATATTTACAAACTAAAATAATCACATAGTAAATAAACAATGTACACGGTATATGGAACTTGTTAGATTAGCAAATTTAAGTCCGCAGCACCTGTACTATGACCACAAGGTATCTTATAGTGTATGCAGGTCGCACACTTAGGATCCTCAGTTTTCTTTGGGCATTCTTTTATTGCGTGACCTTGGTTGCCACAGTGGCCGCAGGTGTAGGCAGAATCCCGACATGATTTGGCCGCATGCCCATACTGCTGACACGTGTAGCATCTTGTGACCAGAGTAAAATCTCTTACAGGGCAAGATGACCAATTCACAAAGACCCTGTCTTTCGTGACCAGTGTTTTACGTATTGATGCAGTTACTTCAATTTCGTAAATACAAGTATCAGCGTCTTTTTTGTCCGACTTATGGCTAAGCTTGATAGAGCTTAAGAACGATTCGAGACTGGTATTTAGAAGTTTATCTGCTAGATTTTCAAACTCAAAACTCAAACTCACAACATTTATTGACAAGAAAACACACTACATCACAACAAAAACACAGTAAAAACATTTTGATGGTAAAGACAGGTAAAGACTTCTTTCTCCTGCATAGATACGGGCACGCCTATAACAACCTCTTTTACGTAAGTTTATGAGGATCATCAATCGTAAGGCCTGAGTTCGTAAGCTGTACTGACTGCTTAAGCTTCATGATGTCCTCCTTAGTATCGGTACTGATAATTACACCGCCGTTCTTTGTCTTGCGAAGGCCTCTCACTTGGAGTTTCATCTGTTCAGAGCAGATAAGCTTTTGGACCAGGGATTTTGTCTCTTCACTTGACTTTTCCTTGTTATTCCCACTTGTTAAATGACCACTGAATTGAAATTCGTTGGCTGGATGAAGTTATTGGTACCTTTTTTGACCATGTCAGCAAAAGAAGTTCCCAGAGCCGGTTTTGATGACTCCTCTATAGTATGCTTGAGGCGCTGGGATAGATCTGTAGTAGGTTTCGACGACTGATCAATGCTCATCTTCAGGTCCTGGAGCCGCTGGGATAAATCAAGTTGGCTTTTGAGGGTCTGAATAGAAGAGTGGGCTTGGACGGTTCTCAGTTTCACAGACTGATAATGAACTGCCATTTGAGATGTACCGTGAGCTACTTTCCGGCACAAGTTATTAATGCGCAATTTCTGTTCTGCATTCAATTTCCCTTCGGATGCGATAGAGCACACCTCGTTGAGGCACTGTTCAATTGACGACATCCAGTTCGACAGTTCAGGAGTTGAGATAACTTCGGGCATGTCGTCATCGTCCTGACTGGGCGCTGCAGGCCCAGGGGCGGCGTACTCGGGGAGTGCGAGCGGTCCTCGCACTCCGGTTGAAAGGACTATTTTCCATTTTTATATAACTTCTAAGTATTATTACACTTTAGAAAACATTTCAAAGAACACACTAAGCACAGTATGACACAGATTACGTATCGGTAAACAAGGTCACGACTCAGCAAAGTGATTATTTATTAATTTTAAAGAATATTCGACACGTCTAATCGCGATGCGCAATAGTAAAATATAAAAATACGACTGGCATAAAATAGTCTTATACTGGTGTAATGCAATACAGAATACGGGCAAGCGCAAAACGAACCTTTTGTAAGGGTCTCCCACAACCATCGACGCGACGCGGACTCGCTTTAGCTGATCAAAAACTCATGTCCACGCAATAAAAGCAGGCGACGCGAAACGACGTTTACCAACGGGAAGACGTCTTTTTCGCTCTTATTGCGTGGATATAAAGCGTTTTTTGGTCGGCTAAAGCAGATTCCACGTCGATAGATGTGGGTAGACCCTTAACCTGCGTTGAAATAAATTCACGATTAAGTTCAGATTTAATTCTCACCTGTGCAAATGTGTCGGGCTGCGGCGTAACATTCGCGAACGGGGAGGGCTGGGCAGGCTGGGCGGCGTTGGCAGAGTGGGCGGGCTGCGTGGGCAGCGTGGGCGGCGCGCGCGGCGGCGAGCCCAGCCCGGCGCGCGTGCGCTCCAAGTTGGAAGGCAGCTCGCTGATGCGCAAGGACATCTGCCGCTTGAACGGAGAACTGGAAACGAGAAATCATCCTTTATATAGGTCCAGCGCTCGAAATATGGTCATAGCGATAAAGCTGAAAATGTTGAGCTTTATCGCTGAAAAAAAAAACCGCTTCAATTTCGGCAAATACCCTTTTTTTTCATTCACTCTAATGTATTTTATTTGTACCACTGCCACGACTGCTATTAAATGAGATTAAGAAATCAGCTTCCAAGACCAAGATCATTCCCGCAAGCAGCCATCTTGACGCTGCTGCTCGACGCGGCGACTTTACGCTACTTTTTTGAGTCGCGGGAAATTCAAAATCACATTCAGATTTCGGTGCAAACGAGCGACGGGCGACTGCATGTGGCCGCACTTTGAAGATATTGTATGTACACTATGATATGTAGGTAATTTATGCAATGATTGTAATTTCTATATTCAAATCGCTCCAATTTTTTTTTATTGTAGCTAGTAAAAGCTAGAGTTTTGTGGTGATTTTTCTTGATAATATACTAACAAGACGGACGGATGACCTGTGGCTGTATTGTCTAACGCTCTGATGTTCGCAATCGCATTCACCATCTCTTCTCCCTCATCTTGTACCGTATGACAGAATGAAAATGATGAAAACGATGGTGTGCAAGTGTGTTAAGACAACAAGGCCTCTGGTTACAGCGCGCGCTTCTCGTAGATGTGGCGCTTCAAACGAAGCAAGTGGGCCGCCTATAACGGCGGACGTCCTACGGCTGAATGAGATGATATTTACGTGCTTGACATCAAGCGAATCATCTCCGAAGCGTCTCAGACGTTTTTAACCAGTGTGCCGCGATGCGCTGAAACTGTATGCTGCATTGAAACACGAATAAGTTTAATTAAAAAAATAGTACGAAACAAATGATGCGTGGCGTTTGCAATTCGTACCTAAAGGTGTCAACGAGACCCTATTAATAAGCGCCGCTGTCCGTTATGTTATATGTACATATTATGGTATACTGTACGGAACCTCTACGCGCCAGTCCGACTCGCACTTGCCTATTTTTTTACTGGTGTGTCGTGAAACTTTGATGAACGAAGTCTGCAGTTAAAACCAAAAGGTTGAAAACGCCTGCCCTAGAAGCGCTGCGTAATTATTGACCTGTTATTGAGATGCGCGAAGCCCCGGAAGGAGCCCTGCCGCTCGAGCAGGTGCGGCGCGGCGTGCGGGCGCTCCACCGCGAACGGGTTGTGCGCGTAGGGCGCGGCGCGGCCGCCGGCCGCAGCGCGGGCAGCGGCGGCGTGTCCGCCTCCGACACGCGCCGAGATGTTATCGCTACAAAAACAAAAGTTTTTCACTCGCATGTTCGTAAAGTTCGTGTTTATGCTGTATCTAGGCGACATAAAATCATTTTTTTGCTCTAGTGCAGTAGTGGGCAAACTTTCGTCATGGGGGG
>NC_133481.1:12202310-12243113 GCF_025370935.1 Choristoneura fumiferana | reverse complement strand
CGCGCTACGAGGCGCCCGTGCGCCGGCTGCGGCGCGGCTGCGCCCGTGCGCGGTCGTGCCAGCGCTTGCCACGACGCCATACACGCCAAGCAGTAGCCCAAAGGTTGCGACTTACCCTCAGAAACCGGTGTTTTGGTAGAACTTTTGACCTGACATAGCGACTGCTTATCGACTCTTTACCTGCGGCTTCGCGCGCGTAAATCATTAGCTAAAGTTTAATAAAAAATCAGGGTTTTACAAAGTTACCGTGGGAATTCCCGAAAAAAAAATCGTGGTTTTCATTGACGTTGCATTAAAAACAACCATGACAAATTTCATAGCTCTAAGCCCAACGGTTGTTATTTCGAGATTTTATTCCTATCCCGTGAGAATATCGGGATAAAAGTAGCTTCAGTGTTATTCCGAATGTTCAACTATCTACATACCAAATTTTGTCCAAACCGTCCAGCCGTTTTAGTTTCAAGGAGTAGCAAACATAGGTACACACACACTCACAAACTTTATTTATAATATTATATAAGTAGGATTGTTTTGGGAAACATACAGCACAATTTGTTACCTTTTTTTTTTAATAATACATCAGCCGAAACGGCTTCCAGTAATAGTATATTCATATAACGAAAACCTTTAGGGTATTTCCGTTGACATAAATTTATGAAATGTGGCAAAAACTTACATTGCTTGAGAGCCTAGTGCTTTAATGAAAAATCCGCAAATTCATAAATAACAAAAAATGGCTTAACTTATTTTTAAACTTGTACGAAACTGGATGCTCGAGTCCAATCACACTTGGTAGATTCTTTGGCCAAATCATAAAATACAAGAATCTTTAAGCCTTCTTTTGCCCCTTGCTTGTACAGTTAACTATAAAGATATCGATACGGTCAAAGTTATAAAAATATGTATACACGACCTTTGTGTTCAGTTTAATTTAAATTTCCTAATTTCCAGAAATTTCCAAGAACTTTTCGAACTTTTTGGAAACTTTCCGCAACGTGCACATTTGTACTTGTACCTTTTTGAAAGAGTTTCAGTTTTATTAATAACTTATTGTATCTCTCTAGGTTCATGATCCAGACCCCGTATCTAATGACGCAAAGGAACAAACAGCAAATCCATTATTTATAACAACTTGTATTGTCATATTTGCTTGGAATCAAAACGATTATGCGCTACGTAGATAAGAAGACAGTGATAATTTTTTATTAAGGCTTTTAAGTGTAAATGTTTGAGCAAGTATTTATTTAAATACTGCAGCAGAATGAACAATTTTACATGTCAACATTATGTTAATTAAACATATATTTATGTTGCTACGGCACAGTGTGCGTGAAATGACAAAATTTATCTGTTTTGTCTAAAATGATACGGTACTATTATTTCATGTGTATTTCAGACTCGAAAATAATTTAATAAATGTGGGATTATTTATTATGGGACCCATTAAATCGCTCCAGAGAAATTCATAGACAGGTGTAAATTTCTCAAGACGTAAAATACTTTAATTCCTTAAATTAAGAGCTGATTGCTTAGAAAACAAAATATTATGGACAAAATAAAGAAAATAAGTAATTTTACATGAATTATAATTACTGTAATCTAGTCAAATTATAAGTTTAACCCAAATTATTACTCAATAATCTATTATATTTCCCTTTTTTCGAATATAAACGTACACAGTTCTAAATTTAAATAAATTGTAATACTTACATATTCAATGGATGTTTAGACTCGATCTTTGTTAGTGATATTTTATGTATTCGTAAATATGACATTTCACATAAAATATCGGTATTTCTGACGATTGATATAGACTTTGTTGTGTTACTAAGATATGTTATTTAATATTATTTATGTCCCGCAATGCTAGCTGACAAACAATGCTAAGGCAAGACAGTTGCCCCAGGAAATGCAAGTTTACCCCTTTATTTTAGCAGTGATTAATCAATTATGCGTAATTACAAAAGTAGACTGGATCTTTGTCAGGCAATCGGACATTAATACCTATAATAAAATCCATATTTTCCGGTAAATTCCTGTTTTATTTTATTAATATTAGTGCAGGCTGTGAAAGTTATAGAATTTTAAATTAGTCAACTATAAATATTGATTTACTTAACGGAAAATTTAAAATAATATTTCAATACAATCACTATAGTCTATTGTTGATATGTATAATTATACTTTTATGACTATTTCTTTTTACTTTGTTTTTTTAGAAATTCACGTTTATCGATTTCATACATTTTTGAGATAATTTTCATTTCTAAAAATAAATTTAACTATTACCATCAGGAGACCCACTTGCTCGTTTGCCATCCAGTTGAATAAAAAAAAATCCAATTTCTTATTTGCTGCGATGTATTCGGTTCTTTAGATATGCAACTGTCTGGTGTTAGCTTAAATGCAGAAAAGCTCATGTGCTGTTCTTTTGATAGAAAATAATATCATGATAGTGGAGTGGAGTCGATGTTTCCCGTGCAGCGGTATAAAATTTGTATGTATGATAAAAACTAAATAACAAAGTTTATATCTTCTATTTGGTCATATAGTTAATTTCCATGTCTAATTAAATCAACTCATGTTATCACTTATAAGTTATTGATAATTGATATTAAATCGAATTAATTATTTGTTTACTTTATGTGGTGCTTTTGATATAATTATTAAAATCACTCTACATCAGTATTAGTAAGATAAGAGAAACGTGGATTGAATTATTTACATACGATTCCTATATTTAAATTAGATCTCAACTTTAGTATCTTTGGAATTTTAAGGTCGATTTATTTAGAAGTTTTTTTGGTCATTTTTAAACGACTGATGCCTCGCGCAGAACAGTCTCCAATTTGTGATAATTTATATTATTTTGGATTCGGTTTACGGCATATTTATTTAATTGTTATTAATAGTCTAGTCACATATGTATGCACGTGTTGTTGTGTTACTTTGTGTTTTGCATTGTAGGCATAACTTAGCACTGTTTCGTTTGATAGATATTCCACGTAAATGTTTTACACATTCCTAAAAGTATACCATATTACATTTATTTTTCAAGTTCGTCCTGTCTGAACCAAGCAATGAATTAGAAGTCTTCATATTATCGTAATTTATTCACGTCAATGTCATAACATCAGTAACACAAAATAGCTTGAATGAAATGAATGTCAATATAATATACTATAGGTAGAGTCATTCACGATGACGCGTGCCGTGGTTCTTATTACAATGTTTAATGTCTAATTTTGACAAAATCACGCGTCTTCGTGGATGGCACTAGGTATACCTACAGTAATGTTTTTATTTAAAATGTCGTTAATGTTTCAATGGTAGCTTTCTATATTTGTAAAAAGTTAAAGTATTAATGAGCAGAAAAGAATTCTTTAGATTGTGCGTGCAAGAACAGCTTGTTCAATGATATTAAACCGTAGTTATGGTCTCGCATTTAGATACAATATCGTAAGCGTACTCGTAGTATTGTATAGAAAAATAAATTTACAGACAATATATAGTAACGTTGTTTAGGTAGTACGTAGGCACTGAAGTTTATGCCGTTAACTAATGTATTCATGTATAAATGAATAAAGTGGTGCAGCAAGCAAATAATTGTTTTTTATTTTATTCTATTTCATTTCTGTTTATTTGTAACGTCAGACGGTGCAAGACTGAGGAAAAAGGCGCTATAAAATAAACAACAATATTTCAACTAAACATAATATTTATTCTTCATAATATTTGAACTCTCATTAGGTATCTAAAATATCTACATTGTGTGCTGATATTTACATGCTTTTAGACAATGATAAAAGTCACTGTAGAATATACAAACCATTCAACAAATTTCGAAACAACGATTAGTACAATTTTTCCAAGAGTAAGTGAATTTCTTTATTGTAAATACATGGTCATGAAAATAGGATTCACAATTTTTTTTTAAGCTATGAGCCATGTCGGGTGTTAATACATATTTTATGTACTTATTTTGTATGCAACAGCGTGCAATTAGACATTATAAAATACGGTGCCGTTGGATTATTTGAGTGCTTGTACTACGTATGACATCTCATAATTTATATATCACAATATTATGTATAGATACATACATAATAACTAACACGGATAGTCACAGTTGATATGGCAAAACCATACTGTGGCTGGCAAATTATAAGGTCTTAATCGAATCTACTGAGTATGTGTTTGTTTTATCTAAGGATTATTTAAGTACTAACTTTTTAATTTTATTATAAAATCATTTTAGCTCGCGAAATGTCAGTAAAAAAACTATGCAAAGTTTGTTAGTGATATGCCTTTACGATACCTAATGCTATTGTTAAAAAAGAAGGCAACTTTGTCAAAAGACAACCTGGAATGTATGGGCACTGTTACTGAATTAGTTAACACTTTCACTGTCCATTGCTTTCGCCACTGTCATGGGTCGATACGTCAGTGCATTACAGTAATTAGTAGACGCGGCAGAGCTAGTTTTAGCGCACAATGCACGGGCCATTAGTGTTAAGTGTCCAGGAGGTCCATCTTCGGAGCAGCCTTTTCGCTCCTCAATTAGATGGCTTCTTGGAACTGGTCGTTAATTTGTATGGATATACTTTTGAACTAAATACATACTTAAATTTCTTGAAGGCTAAACCGGTAAGCAAACTAAAAACTGTTCATTGTATGAACTTTCAACTAAACATGGAACATTAATGTAATAAAATAGCTAAATTGTGGTGACATTAATCTTTCTAATGAATGATAAAATTCCTTGGGAAGATGACTTTCTTGTAAACCTTAATTATGGTCAAGTAAGAACAATACAAAAATAAAAAATAACAGAATAACATTAAAAATAATCAAGACATAACACGTAAGTACACAAATTCTTTTTTAAGTATTTCGAAGTTGTCACTGAAGCATAAATTACAATCCGGCCGTACAGCACGGCGGGAAATCTCGCATAACCTCGCACCTATTAAATAGATTCACGAACTATAAAAAGTAAAGGTTCTACAAATTTACAAATATTTACAAAAAAAAACGAAAAAATATCCAAAACCCTATTATAAATAAGTCTGATTATGATTACAGATAAATACTGCATTGTTCGTGTTGTTTGTTGCGCCGTGGCTGGAACAACGCACCCGGCTCTATATAATACTGTCCATGGACGAATATAACGCGAACTAGTTCTAACTTACGTATTGTACGAATATAATTATATCCAAATAGTGTGCGGCGCAAAAGCACAGTGCGATATACTATGTAAAGAATTAAGTACAACATTCGCATAGTCACAAGTGAAACGCATTGGTCTCCTATGTGGTGTCAAGTACCCAGAAGGACTACAGTTATTAACTACACTCATTAATGGGCGATATAGGATATATTGCTTCAGACTCAGGTTTGCGAGCGGCTGCAGCTCCACCGCGCGAGCCCTAAACAGTCGCTAGATTCGTTTGAGTACATTTTTATAATATAAAAATATCACGAACTAGTCTTATACATCGACGAAGGAACCTGCATCATACCTGACCGGGCCAGGCGAGTCAGATTTATCAATTATCCTACTAATATATCACTTCATATTTTAAGTAGACAAAACACCGACAGCGTACAATTTCGTTAATAAGCCAATTTAGGCGTGCATAGATCTGATAATTTGGTGACATCAAAACACTTACTTACGATAGAAGACAATCAGCACCAACATACAACTTGTCGTTCTTACTAAGCGTTTGATTCGATATAAGAGTGCGGGCAACATTCAACAGTCAATATATTTATAGAGGATATCATAGTTATAACGATTAGGATAATACTGTGCTACACATAACGTCTTTAATCAGACGAATTGAGCATTTCACGTTGATGTTAACTCGAGCCAGCAACAGTCTGTTCATTTGTAACAATCTAAGACTTCATATTTATACGCCTTTATTTATTTAACTTAACTTCTTTAGAATCAGCCCGTCTACTCTTTTTTTTATAATCTATAACAATCAACTTACATGTTTCGTCATCGGGTGCCAGACCCTGGGACTAGATTGGCGTTTGATCTCATAAAATCACCAACAGTTCCCTCTTTAAGTAATTAGGATATTGAAAATTAAGTACTTCACGTATTTTCCCACGATATAAAAAATGTCCCCGAATAGAAAAGGAACATGGAATTCTGAAACTCGATCATTGTCTGTTTTTTTATGTAACATGAGAAGAAATTAAGCTCTTATCAGTGTCATAGTCTATCAGACCTTAACTTGTTGTCTCTCTATACAAACAATTTAATTGTTCACGGGTTTCGCGGTTGACGAATGAAATTCCATCTGGCAAACAGAAACTACAATTATCGACCTCATTAAGCTGGCACTACACTTCGTGTTCCGAAGAAGTGCAAGCTGAGACTACTACAACCAATATAATTATGTTATAATGACAACATTACTAAATATCAATCAAGGTTGTCAGCTTCGTTCTTTCCCAATCGCAAGCACTCACGTGGGACATGGTCAGCCGTAAGATATGTTCCTCCCGCTCATTCTCAAAAAGCTCCGAAGCTCGGTTATTTTCGGACCACAGTCGGTTTCTTCTTCATCTTCGGGAATAGACGTAACTCTAGGTCGTCATCGGAGGTGGAGTTGTTACCGTCGCTCGCCATCTACATGGGTGCCGGCGTGGGGGTGAGGAAGGGGTTGGTGGAGACGTGTCCGGCGAAGGATTGCGCGCGCGCGGTGGCGGCGAGCGGCGGCGCGCGCGCCACGCGGCCCAGCCACGCGTCCGGGTGCGGCGCGCCGGCCGGCAGCGGCACCGGCGCCACCGGCACCGGCTCCTCGGCCAGCTGACGCAGTCCCAGCGACAGCTGCTGGCACATCGCCGCCACAGGGTCTTCGGCGGTGCTCGGCTGCAATGATGACAGTGCAATAATTAGTGATGCTGCTCGCTGTGGTTATTGTTGCGATATTTTGAACAATTTGCATGAGTTCGATCCCGTGGAAGAATAAAAAATTGGCTAGCCCTCTTTGACGTTGAAAATACATTTTCAACCTCCTGCTTTAGTGCACCCCTATTGACCCGCAAGGAATATGTTTGTTCGTTTGTTTGTTCATACTTTATTGTTCAAAAGGAAATACAAAAAGGTATATAAAAGGTGGTGTGTATCTGTATTCCTAATTACAAGTCTCTAGTTCCAGTGGTTTAGGATTTGCGTTGTCTGTCAATCAGTTAGTCATTTTATAGATACAGAAAATTGGGACTCAACTCCTTTCTTGACAAGCTAAAAATATAATAATAATAATTATTATTATTTATTCAGAAAAAATGCAGTACAATTTAAAAAAATACAATCTTTTGATAAAATCTACGTAACACGTGTGCCTGAACTAAGGTTACTAAGTGAACCCTGTATCTCAGGCTAACGATCATATTTACAAACTAAAATAATCACATAGTAAATAAACAATGTACACGGTATATGGAACTTGTTAGATTAGCAAATTTAAGTCCGCAGCACCTGTACTATGACCACAAGGTATCTTATAGTGTATGCAGGTCGCACACTTAGGATCCTCAGTTTTCTTTGGGCATTCTTTTATTGCGTGACCTTGGTTGCCACATGGCCGCAGGTGTAGGCAGAATCCCGACATGATTTGGCCGCATGCCCATACTGCTGACACGTGTAGCATCTTGTGACCAGAGTAAAATCTCTTACAGGGCAAGATGACCAATTCACAAAGACCCTGTCTTTCGTGACCAGTGTTTTACGTATTGATGCAGTTACTTCAATTTCGTAAATACAAGTATCAGCGTCTTTTTGTCCGACTTATGGCTAAGCTTGATAGAGCTTAAGAACGATTCGAGACTGGTATTTAGAAGTTTATCTGCTAGATTTTCAAACTCAAAACTCAAACTCACAACATTTATTGACAAGAAAAACACACTACATCACAACAAAAACACAGTAAAAACATTTTGATGGTAAAGACAGGTAAAGACTTCTTTCTCCTGCATAGATACGGGCACGCCTATAACAACCTCTTTTACGTAAGTTTATGAGGATCATCAATCGTAAGGGCTGAGTTCGTAAGCTGTACTGACTGCTTAAGCTTCATGATGTCCTCCTTAGTATCGGTGCTGATAATTACACCGCCGTTCTTTGTCTTGCGAAGGCCTCTCACTTGGAGTTTCATCTGTTCAGAGCAGATAAGCTTTTGGACCAGGGATTTTGTCTCTTCACTTGACTTTTCCTTGTTATTCCCACTTGTTAAATGACCACTGAATTGAAATTCGTTGGCTGGATGAAGTTATTGGTACCTTTTTTGACCATGTCAGCAAAAGAAGTTCCCAGAGCCGGTTTTGATGACTCCTCTATAGTATGCTTGAGGCGCTGGGATAGATCTGTAGTAGGTTTCGACGACTGATCAATGCTCATCTTCAGGTCCTGGAGCCGCTGGGATAAATCAAGTTGGCTTTTGAGGGTCTGAATAGAAGAGTGGGCTTGGACGGTTCTCAGTTTCACAGACTGATAATGAACTGCCATTTGAGATGTACCGTGAGCTACTTTCCGGCACAAGTTATTAATGCGCAATTTCTGTTCTGCATTCAATTTCCCTTCGGATGCGATAGAGCACACCTCGTTGAGGCACTGTTCAATTGACGACATCCAGTTCGACAGTTCAGGAGTTGAGATAACTTCGGGCATGTCGTCATCGTCCTGACTGGGCGCTGCAGGCCCAGGGGCGGGCGTACTCGGGGGAGTGCGAGCGGTCCTCGCACTCCGGTTGAAAGGACTATTTTCCATTTTTATATAACTTCTAAGTATTATTACACTTTAGAAAACATTTCAAAGAACACACTAAGCACAGTATGACACAGATTACGTATCGGTAAACAAGGTCACGACTCAGCAAAGTGATTATTTATTAATTTTAAAGAATATTCGACACGTCTAATCGCGATGCGCAATAGTAAAATATAAAAATACGACTGGCATAAAATAGTCTTATACTGGTGTAATGCAATACAGAATACGGGCAAGCGCAAAACGAACCTTTTGTAAGGGTCTCCCACAACCATCGACGCGACGCGGACTCGGCTTTAGCTGATCAAAAAACTCATGTCCACGCAATAAAAGCAGGCGACGCGAAACGACGTTTACCAACGGGAAGACGTCTTTTTCGCTCTTATTGCGTGGATATAAAGCGTTTTTTGGTCGGCTAAAGCAGATTCCACGTCGATAGATGTGGGTAGACCCTTAACCTGCGTTGAAATAAATTCACGATTAAATTCAGATTTAATTCTCACCTGTGCAAATGTGTCGGGCTGCGGCGTAACATTCGCGAACGGGGAGGGCTGGGCAGGCTGGGCGGCGTTGGCAGAGTGGGCGGGCTGCGTGGGCAGCGTGGGCGGCGCGCGCGGCGGCGAGCCCAGCCCGGCGCGCGTGCGCTCCAAGTTGGAAGGCAGCTCGCTGATGCGCAAGGACATCTGCCGCTTGAACGGAGAACTGGAAACGGGAAATCATCCTTTATAGGAAACGTTTGAAGGTGCGGACACATGCAAGTCGCTCGACGCCCGTTTCCAGCGTCAAATATGGTCATAGCGATAAAGCTGAAAATGTTGAGCTTTATCGCTGAAAAAAAAAAACCGCTTCAATTTCGGCAAATGCCCTTTTTTTTCATTCACTCTAATGTATTTTATTTGTACCACTGCCACGACTGCTACTAAATGAGATTAAGAAATCAGCTTCGAAGACCAAGATCATTCCTGCAAGCAGCCATCTTGACGCTGCTGCTCGACGCGGCGACTTTACGCTACTTTTTTGAGTCGCGGGAAATTCAAAATCACATTCAGATTTATCGGTGCAAACGAGCGACGGGCGACTGCATGTGGCCGCACTTTGAAGATATTGTATGTACACTATGATATGTAGGTAATTTATGCAATGATTGTAATTTCTATATTCAAATCGCTCCAATTTTTTTTTAATTGTAGCTAGTAAAAGCTAGAGTTTTGTGGTGGATTTTTGCTTGATAATATACTAACAAGACGGACGGATGACCTGTGGCTGTATTGTCTAACGCTCTGATGTTCGCAATCGCATTCACCATCTCTCTCTACCCTCATCTTGTACCGTATGACAGAATGAAATGATGAAAACGATGGTGTGCAAGTGTGTTAAGACAACAAGGCCTCTGGTTACAGCGCGCGTTCTCGGTAGATGTAGGCCGCTTCAAACCGAAGCAAGTGGGCCCGGCCTATAACGGCGGACGTCCTACGGCTGAATGATGATGATATTTACGTGCTTGACATCAAGCGAATCATCTCCGAAGCGTCTCAGACGTTTTTAACCAGTGTGCCGCGATTGCTGAGAACTGTATGCTGCATTGAAATCACGAATAAGTTTAATTAAAAAAATAGTACGAAAACAACTGATGCGTGGCGTTTGCAATTCGTACCTAAAGGTGTCAACGAGACCCTATTAATAAGCCGCCGCTGTCCGTTATGTTATATGTACATATTATGGGTATACTGTACGGAACCCTCTACGCGCCAGTCCGACTCGCACTTGCCTATTTTTTACTGGTGTGTCGTGAAACTTTGATGAACGAAGTCTGCCGTTAAAACCAAAAGGTTGAAAACGCCTGCCCTAGAAGCGCTGCGTAATTATTGACCTGTTATTGAGATGCGCGAAGCCCCGGAAGGAGCCCTGCCGCTCGAGCAGGTGCGGCGCGGCGTGCGGGCGCTCCACCGCGAACGGGTTGTGCGGCGTAGGGCGCGGCGCGGCCGCCGGCGCCGGCAGCGCGGGCAGCGGCGGCGTGTCCGCCTCCGACACGCGCCGAGATGTTATCGCTACAAGAAACAAAAGTTTTTCACTTCGCATGTTCGTAAAGTTCGTGTTTATGCTGTATCTAGGCGACATAAAATCACTTTTTTTGCTCTAGTGCAGTAGTGGTCAAACTTTCGTCATGGGGGCCAGAAAAGATTACACGTTCTATTTTATACTTTTTTATATTTTTGCCAAATAATGAAATTATATTATAATCGCGGGCCATATTGGTAGGTACTATTCACTTCGAAGGAACGTCGGCGGGCCTTACTTTGCCCATCACTGCTCTAGTGCATAAAATAAAATCTTCGTCTAAGACCAAGGTAATCAGGTGTCAACAGCCACAAACAAAAAAGTTTCTACATATATTTTAATTAATTTTTAATTAATATAAAACTAAAAATCAATCAAATCAATCGAAATAAATCAGTAAAATTAAAAAAAATAGAATTATCATAATAATGCATAAAAATACAAGGTACATTCACAGAAAGTGAATTATTGTTATTGTTGTTGTTGTGTTTATTGTTTCCACTGTTGCTATTTCATTTCCTCGCAATCTAAGTGAAAATCAGAGTGTAAAACTCGAGCATTAAACCCATTTTCCCCTCGACGTGTCTATCCACCTATATCTGCTATATGAACGTCTTGGGTAAAATGGCTCGTTTTATGCTCTCGTTGTACAATCTACTATTTATGTACTATAGCGTTAGCATGCAGTAATTAAAACTAACTAGCCTTAGGATACGTACGCACTATGCGGTTCACAGCGTGGTTTAAACGCACAGTCTCCCTTCAAAGTATCGCATGACAATGAGACGGCGACCTAAAACCGCGTAGTTCGCGGCATAGTGAGTACGTAGCTTTAGTAACCTAGTGCGTAGGAGTTTCGAAAAATCCCTTCATGCAGCTCTATGATAATCAAGGTAGTATGTCAAATTTCAGGTATGTTAACTGTTTTATGTAAGGGTTAAGTACACATATTTTTATCAGCAGACAATATATCGCTTTTGTAAAAACTATTTCTCAGAAAATTAAATCAAGAATAAGGCACTAGTCTCACCACACAATTTAATTTTGATTTATTTCTTACTACCTTTGGCCTCTGCTCCGCCCGCGTGGTATTCGGTTATCGCGCGCTGTTCCTTCGGGAACTGTGCATTTTTCCGGGATAAAAAGTAGCCTATGTCACTCTCGGGCCCATAAACTACCTCTATGCCAAAAATCACGTCGATCCGTCGCTCCGTTACGGCGTGATAGACGGACAAACACACAGACATACAAACACACTTTCGCATTTATAATATTAGTATGGATTTGAATAGTTTCTACACTGGTGGTAGCTATGCCTAATGTAATTTAAAAGATCTTCTGATATTCTAGGTAAACATAATTGAGGTAAAACAATTAATTTGGGAACAATATGCTGCCGTAATATACTAATTATCCAAAGATTAACAAAAGAGAGGGTGTAATAGATATCGTTCTATAGTGTATCAAAACGATGGTAATTTACTACACACACTGCTTAAATTATTTGTAATACCTATATGAGTAGATGCGGAATTCAGACGGCATGCGTTATGACTGCACTGGAAATACCATTTCTATTGTAAGTCAAATAGAAAGCCATTGAATTTGTATTCAACGGCAATTTGGCAGACTCAACACAGATCGTCTGAATATATTATTTGTATGGATTTTGTTTGACCAGTCATTGCTATGTAATGTGGTAATGATCCGTGACTTATGTTACGTAATAGCTAAATAAAAGACTAGTTAGAATGAAATTTTGAATTAAGACAACTCAACAAGCTTCATAGTTTAGTAATCGCAATTCGGTTAATTTGAATAAAAAGATTCCCATATCTTTTAATATCACACTGCTATTGATGCACAGCACACACTAAACTATTATGATTTATTCAAAGTTGATCTGCATTTCAAAATGGATTATTCAGTTACAGATGAATTTCGAAAAACTACTTCCATGCAAAAGATTATTTTTTTGTTTTCTACCTAATTTATTAAAATATGCATCTTCTTCCAATTCCTTCCACTGGTCAAAATCTTGGGACATCGCTGTAAAACGCAATACACTGTTAGATATCTGCTGAAAACCATGTAGACTAGAAAGCTATCCTAGTTTTTTCTAGATTTCGTGCTGAGGCAGTACTACCGCTCTAAGAGCCTAATGTGATATACCCAAAGCTTTGTTTAAATTAGAATGTACTAAAGTTTATCCGAATCATGCGATTAATGTATCTTTTCGGTATATTTTTGCGCCTAACATTCAATTTGTATCAATATTGTCGTAAAAGTAATACCATTTTTAATATGCATCCATTGTTTGCGATAGTAGATTTAATAATTATAAAAAAATATCACAGCTAACATTCTCAATTGGTGTAATTCAAGCCGTAATCTTTGTTCCTAGTTAGATGACCAGGTGTAAGTTTTCTACTTTCACTAAATACAAACGTAACATTCGCTAATTTATGAACGTACAACCAGCATCGAAAGTGACGACTAAACACGACATCGAAAACATCCATTATTTACAATGCGTTTTGTATTGTGATATTGTCTCTTCAGCGAGACTTAAACCTGCTATATCGATTAAGGTCGCGTCCGCGGTGAACTGAAATTAACATATTTTGAGGACAAACAAAATATGGCCGTGGTTTTGCTAGGCTTGGTTGTGGGAACTTTCGCTGATTAAGAAAAGGCAATCACAGTAATCACAGTAGTTTGTGTTTTCCAAAAAATATATGAATACATAGAATGGATCCTTTTCAAGTTAGACAAAACATTCCTATTTTTTTTTTCATTGAATAAACTTGCTCTACGAAATGATATTAGGGATCAGAAGCGCCGAGTAAACATTTTAATTAGGCAACCCGACATATGAGAGAAGCGAGAATTAGGTATGTCGCACAGTTAGTGTAGACACCTTTAACATGCCTATCATCCCTGACGTCATCTAATAAAGTCAGACAACCCGATGGGAATAGAGTTGTTAGAACACCACGCCACTGCTAGGGATGTTGTAACATTTAACGCAGCAATTTCAAATTACGATATTTCTTTAAGCACCTGTTTTGCATCCTTACTTTGGCTGCTAACCGTACACACTAACACACTATGTGCTTAACTCTTGGAGTTTAACTAACAAACTAAACTCTGTGCTAGTTACTTCGCGAACCCGCAAACAACACGTACCACCGTGGGCGTAGGACTTGTTTACTCCGTAATTTCGGAACAAGTCTCTCTTCAAATCGTTAATGTATTTGAGAACAAACAATTAACAGTCTGATTTCTCCGCGTGAAAAATCTACATTCTACTTTGAATAACTTACGAGTCTCGACGGACATGGATGCTTAAGAACAATAATAACATTATTAAAGGTTGAATTAATGCTTCAATGGCACCGCTAAAATAAGTAAAAAGTAAAAATTCATAAAGAAAAATTTAGATACCCGAAATTTGAGTTATTGCTGATATGTGTTTTTTTATCTGTTTTTATCTATTTATTTATTTGGATGTCTAGTTAATCAAATACACCATTGCATCTCTTAAGCTTAATGTTTTCAATAATTAATTGGATGCGTCTTTGGTTACAACCATGCCTTCAGCCTATCCTAGCCACATTGTACAGTCGAATTCATAAACAGAGCTAACTAGGTGCTCAAAAACATTTGTTTTTTTTTTTATTTATGCGTCGCATAAATATTATTTTCGGTCGCGTAATTTCTGCTACATTCGGTTTTATCCAAAAGTGCAGTTTGTGTAACATGGCGACGCTAAATGAGTTTTGCATAAATAGGACTTTTGTATGAAACCAAAATTACGTGACACACAGCTCAAAAAATTACTTTCGTTTGGCCTCACCCTAAGTGCGCGTTTAGATATTTTTGACCACCTAGAGTCTAGGTCCTAGACAGCTCCAATGTTTCTAACCATAACCATTGCCTGAACACATTTCCCCAAACCAACTTACATTACAGTATCCACAAAGTACTCACTTGATTTCCTGAAAGAGCCCTGCCTCGTGAACGCATGGCTCGCGGCGTCGATGCTCATAGACACGGCGCATTCCTTATCCCGTCGCTGCTTGCGTTCGAGGCAGGCTGCGAACGCGCATCCCACCGCGTGCGAGAGACGCTCGCCGGAGTCGCGGGACGCCAGGAACCCGTGGCACATCCAGCGGCGGGTCGTGCCGTCGCGGCAGATGTAGCTGGAGAGTAAGAAGTTTTTGTAAAAAATAGTTTAAGAAACTAAAAGCACGTTTAGATGGTAATCTAAATGATAAACCTGCTTGACTACTCCATCATGAATGGGTTAAATATATAGTCATTAAACCAAATACTTAACATAAGTAATAATATGGAAAATTATTACACTGTTATAAAGTAAACATACAGCGTTTTTGCGGAGCTTTTTTTTACCTCATTACCGTTTCAGCAAGAATTAAAGGGATGATGCTCAGGGTTACATTTTTATGCAAACTAAAGACAATACCAATGCTAAATCTAAGTAGATAAACGTTGGATGGTACGACGTCTAACCGACCGGTCAAATCGTTTAATAATAATCAGTATTCATAATAGGTTTAAAAAATAGTAACGTATTCGTGTTAGCTAAAAGAAACTAGAATAATTAAAAAAAATGTTATTGTTTGTACTTATAGAACCAATTTACCATGCAAAGTAAGCAAGGCGTAACATGCGCATTAGACTCGATTGAAGAGACAAATCTATAGTAAACCAGATGAGCTTAAATTTAGACCTCACCACAAACCGCTTATTCAGCAATTTTAAAACAAAAAAACAAGGAAAATGTTTCCCGATTAAATTCTAAATGAGCAAGTAAACAGCGTGTTTCGGTGTACGCAGATTTAGTTCACATTTTCCTTAACCGCATATTATCACAAATTTACAAAACTAAACATACAAAATTTACCACAAAAGCGCCTGTTGACTCAGATGCTTCCACAGAATGTTTCAGACGGTTTTAATTGAAAAACAATGACTAATTAAACCTGCGGGTATTTTAAGGCTTATTTATAGGACACAAGCAACAGCTGCCCTTCGGCACGTTAAAACAATCTAAGCGGAAAAACAATAAACTGCAAATTTAATTAAAAGAATAAATAATAAAATAATAAACATCATGGGACCCATCCCAGCCTATATACGTCCCGCTGCTGGGCACAGGCCTCTTCTCAGCACAAGAGGGCTTGGGCCATAGTTCCCACGCGGGCCCAGTGCGGATTGGGAACTTCACACGCACCATTGAATTGCTTCGCAGGTTTGTGCAGGTTTCCTCACGATGTTTTCCTTCACCGCAAAGCTCGTGGTAAATTTCGAATGTAATTCCGCACATGAACTTCGAAAAACTCAAGGTGCGAGCCGGGGTACACTTGACACCAATTGACCTAGTCCCAAACTAAGCAAAGCTTGTACTATGGATACTAGGCAACGGATAAACATACTTATATAGATAAATACATACTTAAATACATATTAAAGATCCAAGACCCGAGAACAAACATTCGTATTATTCATACAAATATCTGCCCCGGCCAGGAATCGAACCATCCGGTCATCAGAATTAATTCCGATTCAAAACAGTTGAAGGTGCTATTAGATTTAAGTAATTTCATTTGGTAGAGAGTTCTTTGTTTTGCGAGTTCAAATACTCGTATATGCACGAGCATGGCAACGACCTTGCGGCGCCGGGAGCGTTTCTGGCTCCAATCCAGACGCAAGTACGAGTTACCGTAGTCAGTTGCAATACAACGATTCAATTACGGTATTTATACCTGCTGAAGCAATGTGCGAACTAGGTAGTTGTTCCCTAAGTTATCTGGACCGCGACTTACCAAAAAGTGACCTAGTTCGTGTAAGTTGTTGAATAAGAAATGCCTTATTAGACAGACTTTCACGGAAAACAGTGACATCTGGGGACCCTTTGGGCTTATACTTTCTTAAAAGGCTGGTAACGGATCAATGACTCCTTGAGTAGTTGGTACTCATGGGCAGTGCTGGTCATTTCCCATCAGATGGCCCTCTTGCTCGTTTGCCTCCCTCTCATAATAAAAAAAATAAAAACCCTGTTGCTTGCCGGTGCAGCCAGATACTGGCGCTGTTTACCTGAGCTGCACGCCACTGTTAATTCATCTATGGACTAGCTTAGGCCCGTGGCTTTGCCCCCGTGCAAGAAAAATGCAGGGATACTTGGAAAAAATCCTTTATTAGGAATAGATAGGCTTTATGCGTATTGTATTAAACAGCTGCCCAAAAGACACCAGCAAGAAATCGCATGTATGTGGGTGTAGTAACATTGTAAGGTCTAACGATTGTCGGTTTCATACATGATTATGTTTGCGGTTCAGATTTAGATTGCCGCTATAATGCGTGAAAGTAACATATGAACTTTCACCTCAAATAAAATTTCTATTCAAATAAAAATATCAGTCAGATAAGTCAAACATTTTTGCATGGAAGTCATCAGCGTAGTGTCTCGGTATGGTTCAAGATTAAGCAATACGGCGTTTATTTTGACGTATTCAATGAGAATGACCACGAAACGTGGTATAGGTAGAGTCATTCACGATGATGCGTGCCGTGGTTCTTATTACAATGTCATTAATGTCTAATTTTGACAAAATCACGCTTCTTCGTGGCTGGCACTAGGTAAAATAGCGCAAGTGGTTTTTATATGATAGCAAAATTCTATTTGACAGTTTCGCATATTTTTCGTTAAAACGTCGCTATGACAACTCGTGAAATAACAAACTCGGATTGGTAAATATCTGCAGTTGTCATGGTTACACTTCATTGTGATAAAGTTCCATAGTGGCCTAGGAACCAAATTGTTTTTTTTATTAGAGGGAGGAAAACGAGCAAGCGGGTCATCTGATGCGAAATGATCACCACAATGATGAAATGGTTGATTGTACGTTGGCTCAGCGACATAAAAGATTTTAAAAACAAAAAAGTCTTCATCAAAGTTAAAAATAGCGTCTATCAACGTCAACGTCAATATCAGCTAGGTTTTTTTTTTGCTTCGATCACGTTTTTTTTTTGGGTATTTGATAAAATACCCCCACACGTTAACACATATAACACGTTGTATATTTATTTTAAACTCAATTACCTGAAACCTCGTTCATGGTTTCTGTCGGGCGCGCAGAAGGAGACCTTCTCAATAGTTTGGTCCACGATCAACCCTTTGGTCTCTTCTTCTACAACTCGTAGCCCGTCGCCGCTCACGTGAAGCACTGCACGCACGGGCCTCCGTCTGGAATTCTGTTATAAAAACATACATAACTTTGGACCATCCGCGTGTGAAAGGCTAAAAAACTAGGATTACTATCGGTAGGTATCGATCATAACGCTTGGGCCCACCAGTTGGCTGTGGTGTTTGACGTTGACCAGTAAATAAAGCTCCATCCCATTTAGACTAGGTATGCGAGAACTTGCATGCAACTTTCACTACATTGCGGTATTTTTTTGATCAACTGAATTCATTGTCCCTCAATAGTCTGCGATGTACTGCAACTTGTATGCAAGTTCTTGGATGGTCTAAGCTAGAGAGCAGCGATCATCCCCGACAATTTTTCGATTTCATTTGCAGGTGGCAGGACCTTGTGCAAGGTCCGCCCGGATTGCTACCACCATCTTGCTCGCTAATCCTGCCGTGAAGCAGCAGTGCTTGCACTGTTGTGTTTCGGCGTGGAGAGTAAGACAGCCGGTGAAATTACTGGCACTTGAGGCATCCCATCTTAGGTCTCTAGGTTGGCAAAGCATCTGCAATACCCCTGGTGTTGCAGATATTTATGGGCGGTGGCGATCTCTTACCATCAGGAGACCCACTTGCTCGTTTTCTATCCAGTCGAATAAAAAAAATAAAAAAAAAATCTTTTCCAGTTCCTGACTGTCATTTTTGTTAAGAGCGTAAACAAATTCACATAACGGGATACTAATGCCACATAATAACAGTATTTTTTGCGGTCTGATTACCTTCGAAAACTCAAACGCTAAACAATTTGGTCTAATGGTGCTTGATTCATCATCCTTTGACCCACTGAACCAGCGTAATTGGCAAGTGGCCAACTCAGTAATTACGTTGAGTTGAATTGGGTTGATTCGTGTTTTCGTGTCAAAATGATCAACAATTTCCGTGCGTGGGTTACGTAAGAGACTTTGACCTGTTAACAATCGAGGGGACATTTCAATGTTTCAAGGACTTGTGAGCGTTGCGAGCTCGCGAATGCTTCCATCCACAAATAACGTTTGAAATTTAGATAAAGTTTTCATTTCAAAATTAAGTTATATACGAGTATCAAGTAATCAAGTTCCGACAAAACAAGCGAGGTTTATTTGCTTGTAACGTAATTTTGATGGTGCTAAATGTATCTGAATCACCTGCCTGCCAATATTACCATATTGTCTAATGTACTCGGAACAACAATCCCTTTACACCACTTCCTTCTGTCACATGGTATAGGATGAGGCCGGAAACAAATAGTGAATGCGAGTACGAGATTCCGCGGGTTAGACACTTAGACAATACGGCCTCTGGTCATTGCCTAGGAACATATGTATCTACTCACCCGTAAGACCTTAATTGCTTCTTCGCAGACCTGCATGCCCCTGGATTCGAAGACTTCCACACATCCCAGGTATTTCACTGGAAAGGTACAAGTGCCCGCCCGGACGGAGGCCTCGTCGGCGTGCCATTGGTGGGGCCGCGCCGACTCCGGCGGCGATCCCTGGAAAATAAAGATGACTGAGTTTTTTTTTTAAATGACGCGGATCTTTGAAAATCGACCTTCATCTACTTCGACACTTTTTAAAGCTCATGTACTACTTATGTGTTGGTGTTCAATAAAGAGTCATTTGTATTGTATTGTGTAGGTACAATACAACACAAATGACAATAATGAGATTTCACTATATGAAATCTTTGAACTTGATTTTTAACCACTTCCTATCGTGATATTGACACGAAACTTGGATAGAATGCGTATGACTACAGTCATGTCTGACGGTAAGCAAAGATAGAGCGCGCAAGCCCAGTCAATGCCCATTAATCTTTTCTTGATTTTAAATATGACAGCCACCTGTAGCAGCGTAATCTAACCTCTATTATTTAATTATTTCCATCTCTACCGCCAATATAATGGATATGGCTACATGTGTGTATCATAAGGACACGCGCTAGAATTTACGAGGCTAGACAAGACAAGCACGTCTCGTGTAAACAAACAGCTTGAAGCTGCATGCAGTTAACATCTGTAACCGTCTTAGCACCTGTACAGTCGAACAAACTGAACCATGTACCAGGGTGTAACCTTTGCGCTAACTTGTTACTACATGTTGACATCCGAGTTTTGCCTAGGGAATCAGTGAAATTGATTTTTACAAGGTTCCACCCTGGTATATTAATAAAGAAAGAAAGAAAATACATTTATATAACGCCACAAAAACAAACATAGAACAAATACAAGAGATAGATGACGCTAAATAGGTAGGTTTTCAGCATAATGCCACAGCAAGCCGTGGCGCTGATTTTCAGTGAGGACCTTACGAGTAGGTATCTAAAAACTAACTTAAAAAAAAAATTACTTATTATTAAGTTGTATGGCAACATAATCAACTTTCAGAATCAGTTTGTTCGACTGTACTGTAGGATCAGACGTAGGTACCTTGCGCCGTCGGAAAGACTCGCGGAAGGAGCGGCGCAGGCGCTCCATGCCGGCGCGGGGCGGCGAGAGGGCGCCCCCGGCGCGCGCCCGCCGCAGCGAACTGCGGACCGACGATTTCTGAAACACAGATGTTACGCGTCAAGCTCTTGACCAAATTATCATTTTCACCTTTTCATTAACTTAATTAACCGGCCTAATTTGACAGAGGTAGATTCATAAACCACGGATCTAACTTATAGATCTAGATTAACTTTGTTTTTATTTTTTCCATGGGATTAAAAATTCGGATTTAGTGATCGGATTGAATTGAAACTCAGTACGGATAACGTAGTTTGGATGACAATGCTAGCAAACGCAGCCAAAAAAGCTTATAGGTACCTAAGTATAAGTTCTTCCTAAAAAACATTTTTTACAAATAGTCATTAGCACATAAACGATGCATTTACTATTGAGGCGGCACAGACTCCTGTCCTGTCCTGAGGAGGGGTGGTTACATATAAGATAGGCAGCTGTAGATCTCTACGTAAATAAAAATATTAGCTTGATGCATGTATAAAAAAAAACAAGATTATTCATTATTAGGGCGTTTTCATAAAAAAGTGTACCCTTTCATTATTTTTGAAATATTGGAAAAAGTATGGTTTTTCCTACTCAGAATCAAGAGCACAATCGATTCCGATAGTTTAAAAAATGTCCCCGAAAAAATGTCAGTTTTGCGACGTTTTTTTCATACACTTAGTATGGGCGGGGCGTGACAAAACTGACTCATAAAATTTTGTATGAAAAAATGGGGACATTTTTTTAAACGATCGGAATCGATTGTGCGCTTAATTCTGAGTAGGAAAAACCATATTTTTCCAAAAATTAAAAAAAAAGGAAAGGGTACACTTTTTTTGAAAATGCCCAAATTATCCTGTCGGGGAAAAAATGGAAACCCCTTGAAAATTACTGGTTATCAAATCAATACTTTAAATAAAAACGACACTTTTTTGCTGTAAATTAGTAGCGCGTTCTATATCTCATCTTTTCCGAGGTCGTTTCAAAAGAAGGTAAACATCACCTTATTTATTGTATAAATATTGTACATTCGAAAATTCCACGAGCAGTGATATGATAACTGTACGTCGGCGTTTATTGTAATGTAATTAACGTTATCTTTCAGTTTTCACAGTCCCAGCCTGAATTTTAGGGCAAGCTGATAGCGATGTGCTATGCGATTCAACTGCTAAGTAAGTATTAGGATAGGATTTACTAAGTATTTAATTCGCTGTCTGTGTATGTTCCCAACTTGCCAGTTTATAAAAAAAATTGTAACTTTTGTTTTTTTAAAGTATCGAGCTTGTTTTTTGGACAAAGTTTCATCTGGTGAAATTCGATTATTTTTTTATCTTGGCTTTCTTAACTTCAAATAAGAAACTATACCGATAAAACAAGAGTGAACATAAAATCTTTTCGCGGGTTTTATCCGTAACAAATAAACAACAGTACCGTGTTTATTAAAAATAAATAAGCATACAATACACTGTTAACTAACCATAACAGCTGTATAAATGAAATTGTTAAATGGTGCTGATAAATACGCAAATACACGCTGCACGTGTCAACTCGATACAATTTATTCCAAAACGATCTTTAATACTGATACCTTTAGATGTAATATTCAGAAGCATAACTTAGTTCAAGCGAATTAGTTTAACATTTATTATTGTAAGTACTTACAGAAAGATAAAGAAAAGAAAGTGGCTTTTTGCGACTTTACTTTTCTGTAACGAAAATGTATAGTGTGTGAAAAGGTACGGACTGTAGCTGTAGCTTTTGTTTATTAGGTGAAATTTCACGGCTATTTTATCTACATTGAAATTATACTAACTTCAACTGAACGTTTAGTTTAGTACTTAAAAAACAACCATTTAGTCGTTACACTTACATATTTTAAGCTCGACAGCTGTCATATATTTTTGCACTATAATACCAAATTGAGCTTAACCGTAAATCGAGATAAATTTGTTTCCACCAAATGGTAATGACCAAGTTACCATAGTTAGTATTTCTAAGTGATTTTTTGGCTTTAACTAGTTTATAAATTGTTAGCTTCTCGGTGTATTGGTTTATCACTGTACTGGCAATGCCTTGAAAATGTATTTAAATAACTTACATAAATCAGAGATAATTAAACCATAAAACTGTATTGCTCAAAGGATCGTCAGCACATCCAACTCACCATACATAAACCTTGTCACATTATCAACCATGTGGCAAGGTTCACGAATGATAGATAAATAAGACCGAGTTGTTAGGATGCAGAAATATTCAAGGTAAAACCTCCCTACCGCGTGAAGATATTCAGAATTTTTCCAAAACAAAATTAAATTTAAAGGCACTTTTCTGGGTTCATGATAAAGTAACAGTTAAATATTCGTTTTAACTTAATTCAAGTCATTTTTAATTATTTATTTTTTGTTACCTGTACGTTTTGCGAGAAAGAGGCCGACAAATGAAACAGTCTATGATTTACCTATACCTATTTTCACCTTTGGTTTTGTGTTTTGAACCGTCAAATAATGAAGAATGCTTGAACTAATATAATATATATGTCATATTTTATAGACGACTTGAATTTAATGTATAAAGGTGAACCAAAAACTGATAGAATTTATGTATATAATCTGGCCAAGGTTTATGTACTTATTGAGTCTTATTAAGCAAAAGGCTAGAGCCCTAAAAAATATATATACACAGTATTGATAAGCCATATTATAAAAAATATTGGACTCGTAATACGTAATACGTCTTTCGTCAATTAAGCAAAAAATAATGAAGACAGCGCGTTTAGATTCCGTTTCCGTATGAAGACGTCTTACTTGGTCTTACTAAATTTTTTATTTGTGTACACCCCGCCCCACACTACCGAACTCTAATGCTAATCTTTGTCGTTTTTTTTAACCAAAAGCAAAAACACGTGTTCAATATTTTTTGATAAGTAACAGACTATTTAAAATAATGTGTTTTACAAAGGATACCACCCAATTTATGCTAACGGTGTTAAGTTTTATACATATAATAATAAACACTAACTGGTGCCCGTAACATCATCTGCGTTCCACAGAAGCACTTTGCATTTAAAAATAGTTAAGTATTGAAAGACATGTGGAATTTTTCAATGTCTACCTCAGATATTGGCGGGGTATGAGCAAGTTCAGTGTTTAATTTACAGTCCCATTATTATTGTTTAAAGCTCAGGTATTATATACAATATAATGCATTGCTTAAATTAGTCTTATAAAATGTAAAATGTTCATACTTTGTTGAAATTACTTAAACCACGAACTCAATGTAACCTATGTATGGTTGCAAATTTAATCAGACTTATTATAGCAAATGAGTTAATGGATTATAATATTGTCCAGCATTAACTTAGCTTGAAACATTATTTCTGTATGACGTTAAAAATTGTACCCTGTAGGTACCTACCTATAGTAGGTACAGATTGGTCTTTCATGCATACTACATGCAACGCCGCAATCAGTGCTTTATACTGGAGATTTTCAAATAACTTTTTATACAAAAATGGAACTATCTCAAAAAATAAGCTGAATCCAGGGAACAGTATACGACATTTTTATCTTTAAATATGCCCAGGATACTCTGTCGTAATCCCTCGGAATTCCCACGGGCACCCTGTATAGTAGAGACGCTCTTTAACTTCCAATTGCAGTTTCTATCTAAGCCTAGGGACGGCGTGGTATTAGCAAACTGCGTTTTTATGGGGCATGGTGTTTTATATAATCTAATCCACATCTAATCTATAGATCAATGTGCCCGACAGTTCAGGAATGACTCACATGATAAGTATTTGAATTTAATTATTTCTGTGAAAAAGATAAAATTAGGTGATTTCGTGAAGTGTGAATTAAATTCTAAATATAAAAATACTAGCGAAATGAAATTCACTTTCGTTTTTCTCCGTATTGCAAAGGTTATATAAAAATGTAATTCGTACGTTTCCGTTTTCACATGTTGCAGTTTTACATAATTATGTAATAAAATATTCCACCGAAGTACTTACTTCACATTTTACATTTCATGTAAAATTGGCGGCCAAGACTCACAAGCCCATTGATAGGTTTTCACTGTATTTTTTTTTATTAAATCCTAGGAAAAATCCAAGCCCCTGAGCACTGAATTTACTCACCCTACACCAGGGGTGGCCAACTTAATTAGACCCAAGATCTACTTGTTACGGACAAAACCCTCTGCGATCTACCAATTACATGCTTCTTGAAATCTTAAATGAAACAGCATAGTTCAGTATTTATATTTTTTGCCTTGCCACGACCGACTGGACTATAGTCGCAATCGACCGATTGGCCACCCCTGCCCTATATCTTGATTTGGGTTGGCCATTTATTTATAGAACTTTGCATTTTGTTAGCGTATAGGTTTTAAATAAGACTATATGTACTTCAAACGTTTAGGTAACAAACTTCAGATTTGGCACATTCAAGGATTTTAAACATTTTACTTATCTATCACTGTAATACAAACTAGGCTAGTATATTTCAATACAGAAATGTAAATGTTTAGATAGTTTAATGGGGGAATTTCAATGTTTAATACACCAAAATTGACGGTGTTGTTTACATTTAGTAAAATACCTATCCAAACCAAGTATAATTTCGATTATAAAACACATTTGCAGTGAATGTAATGCGGTTACATATACTTGTTGCATTATCGGAAGACTGGAAAACATACGCATTTAATATACTATTTACTTTAACTACTCGTTACTCGCGACTTCATTCACGTGAACTTTTAGTTCTATCTGTTAAATTGAAACACACAAACACAAACATCACGCCTGTATTCCCAAATGGGGTAGGCAGAGCACACGAAACGTTACCGCTAAATAAAAATAGTTAAATTGAAATTCCGGAATTATAAATTAGCATGATGGGTCTTATGTCCATGACAAACAGTGGTGTGCTAAGGGCTTCTTATCGCTAATCAATTTAAACTGGTGATCTATTAGAGGACACATTTTAAAATGGTCGCACCAGTAACCATCTGACATCTGTTATTTTTGACAATTTTAGTGCATAGTTAAGCGCTTACTACACAATTGAACTACAGTGGCCATGTGGCATGGGAATGAAAATATGGTCAAGGGTGAACGATTGCACGCAGCAATTTATATCTCTATTACTAGGGGAGTAGAGTCCAAACATTACGTTTGCCTATTGAGCTAAATTCTCTTGTTTACCTACTTCACACGCATGTGTCCCACTTAGGCGTAATATATTAAGCCAACTGTAGCCGTGAACTACCGACGTTCTGGTTCGTATTTAAGGGCCCAAAACGATAGTTGCAAAACAAAAAAACTCTTAGTGATAAGTTTGAAAAACTATAAAACTACGGTTCTCGCAAGAAAATAATGGTTTTGTATACTGAGCCGCAAAAAATGTAGTCCTCGAATGTGTGCAGTAATAGGTAATTTTGTACGTAGAGTGGGCCAAATGTTGTGCCGCTGAGTATATTTATCTTAAAACTGTGACTTTGTAGTAAATAATAATTAATACCTATAGTAAAGAGATGAGAACCAACCAGAAAATAACACTTTAATTACTAACAAAACAACAAATGAACAGGTGGTGGCAAAGCAAAAGGCTAAAGCCTCAGTTTAAGCTACGCCAGCTCTAACAAGAAGTCATAACCATAACCACCCTAACATAAGAAGGCATTAGACATTAATACTAAGGCCCGTAAATGTATGTGAATGTAATTAGGTTTTAGCGCTATAATGATAACTATATATATATATACTTCAGACGGTAATAGCTAGCCACTTAACTCACGTTTGTTGGCATGCATGTTGAATTGGATTTGTTGATGACTTGATACGTCTTTGAATCAGCTTTAAGTGTTGTAACGGGTTAAATAGCCGTAATAAAGGCAAGTTTTTGTGTACTCGAAAGTGAAGCATTGAAAAACATGTACATTTTTATAACGTCACACTACATATTCGCCTAATGTGCGATCTAATTAAATTAAAATTATTGTTAGGCATACCTAGTTATTATTGTTAGGAATGTGATCGCGCTAGCTTTAAAAGCCAGAGTTTCAATGAGATCTATTAAAAAAGTAAATAAGTAGGTACCTAGGTAAAAATTTATAACCTTATTTATTATACATAATGTTTAGTTTAGTTTATTTATTCACTCAACATAATAATTACATTAAGTCAGATTATATAATAATTTATGCTGGGATCGTCAAAACTTATAAAAATAAGCAAAGATAAAAACAATCAATAAAAATGTATAACAAAAAATTGAACCGACTACAAAAAAACCATGAAAATATTTTTCTACCGACTTCAGACTCGGTCGGTCGGTTAAATTTTTTGTTATATTTTTTTGTTTTTCACGCTTTTTAGTGTAAATAATCTAAGATACAATAATTTAATATCAACTGCTTTTTACCATTTACGAAAGATTGCTTTTTCCGATGCTGAGACGTTCATTATTGAGGAGTCCTGGTGCTTCACCACCCGTTTTACCATATGCATTACGAGGAGCATAAGTTGCTTAGCAACTGTGTCAAAGTAATTAAAATTCAACCCGTGAAATGCTTGTATTTGAGTTGTAACTCCAATGGTCAACTGTAGTCTTCATCATCAGTTCCACTTAACCAAATGATGATTTTCAAGAGCAAATGCACGAGTTACTACTAAATATATCACAATTTACTGTAGGTGTCCCTACAACATTTGAAGATTTCCCTCGATTTCCTTAAGATCCAATCCTCAGATCCTGATTTGGTGCTTATGGGACCTAATTGAAGACATTCCTACACGAACGCAAAAAAAATTTTTCAAATTGGTTCATAAATGACGGAGTTCTGAGGTAACAAACATGAAAAAAATACAACCGAATTGATAACCTCCTCCTTTTTTGAAGTCGGTTAAAAATACAATGTCAAAATAAATAAAATTTGTCCCCAATTGTAATGAAACCCTACAATAACAAGGCTGAAAATGAAAAGAAAACTTTATAATGCGTTATGAGTTAACAAGCTCATGTCAAATTACGTGTCAGTACAAAACCTGTTCGTACGTATCTACGTACATATTTTGGAACGACATGCCGGATTACGTGAAACTTAAATAACATAATGGGATGATGCATGACTAGGTCGGAAATTAGCAACACTTGGATGATACAATTATTAACTGTAGAGTTGTAAGTTCCACAGGATATATAGTATATATAAGATACTTATTTGGGGTTCCACAACGTACCTCAAAAGGAAATAACAGGACCCATAGAGTATCACTTCGTTGTCGGTTTTCCTAAAATAGTTATCTACGATGACATACAGATACTCATTACTTCCGTAGATTGCAAACTTTCAAATTTATACTCGTAGTTTGAGAATCGACCAGACGTAACGTAAATCGATGTAGGTTTCCCTAAGGTTTGGCTTCCCTTTAGGGAGGATTGAATTTTTCAACTGCAAAGTTATGTTTTGTTTTTTTTCGTCAGACTTATTTATTTTTGGAATAGGTAGATAGTATTGTTTTGGTGCTATACCTATAAATTTTAGTAGGTAATTAATACGTACGTTAGCCGAGTCGTTGTTCAAGTACTTACCTATATCTAAGCGACTCGCACTTGGTCTCGTTTTTTTAGTTTTTCAGTTTTTTTTACTGCATACCTACGTAACAGCATCACTGCGATTTTTAATTAAGTATATTAATAGCATTTTAGGGTTCCGTACCCGAAGGGTGACCAACAGAGCTCAATTTCTCTCGCTCCGCTTTTCGCCTGGCACTGGGCTGTATCTCGAGAACCGTAATAGATAGACAGCTGATATTTACCTCTATTATCATTCCGAGTTTGGTGATTGTATGTTTAACCGGTACACCTAATTTAGTCGCAATTGTTTGTTTGACATGGCCTCACTTATTTTAGGTCTATTTTCAATGGCACATTACGTTATACCCCCTGATTGCC
This sequence comes from Choristoneura fumiferana, assembly GCF_025370935.1. NCBI lineage: Eukaryota > Metazoa > Arthropoda > Insecta > Lepidoptera > Tortricidae > Choristoneura > Choristoneura fumiferana. Next base: position 12,214,566 of record NC_133481.1, on the reverse strand, counting down.
AAACTTCATGCCTCCACCCACATAAGTATTCATTTAGTTTTGGAAGCATCTAATTATTTCAACATATACCTATGTACGCCTACGCCTACCTACGTGTGTACTTAAATCCCATTACAGGCGCTACAGCAGAGTAAGGTGTGTAGTGTACATAGTACTGTAAGTAAATTAGCCTTGCAACTGGTGCTGCACCTTCTAACAAATCACTTCCATAACTGTAGTTATAACTCACAAGGCCATCTGCTGCAGCTGCTAAGCTGATGGGTGCTTGCTACTAACCTACATATAATACAACTTTCTTATGACTAATAGGTATAGACTCAATGTTTTTATCATGCATAAGTACGTGAATTCAGTGTACTACCGGAGTTAGAAAACAAAAGACTATCTTCAGACACCAAATTGAACAATGGCAGCCTAGTAAATCGTATCGGGCCATAGTACTTAACTGACGTAGATAACGCAGGCATGGAAGGCAGGTAAGGTATCTAAGAATGGTATGTCACGGTATGCAGATTCGTCCACCGGTAGTAGGTACATTACATACCCAGAACAATAAAGCGATGACCATTGCTATTCAATGAGTCAACGTGTGTTGAATTGAATTGTAAATTAAGTGTAATCAAATGAGTTCGCACCATTTTCAGGTCAGGAGGGTTCTGCGTTTGCGTTTGGGCTCGGTCAAACGGCTCGTGCGGAGATGACCCTTGGTTCCCCATGATGGCTGGCAAATTCCGGTGGTAGCACTCACAACACAACACTAACACATATCCACTAGGCAATCCAAGTTGCACCACACTGCACTACTTACGCGAAGTCTACGCTCCTCGACAGCGCCATGCCCATCACAATCTTAGTCTATTCAATTTAAATTTCAACGGCAATCAAAACACGTTTCATCTCCGTGAGCACAAAAAAACAAGTTACCTAATAAATAAATGACTTCTGATATACAGGTACATAATCCGTAGCACAACAAGATGATAATTTCGAAGAACTCGAAATTCAACAAACAAGGCAAAGCTCACAGCAAACAATGTTGGAACCGTGGAACGGTGCAACCTTGAGGTGTTGCGTACAAAAACTGTTCATCAACTAAGTAAGACACTTGTGTAAGTCAAATAAATTAATGATCACTAAAGGATGAGTACGCAAATCAGTTAGTTACAGGTGTGCAGGAAGTAACGAAACAAAAGAAATGTCAGTCACTCAAACTGATGATCCATACATCTCAGTCGCGGTATTCTAAGAGCAGGAATCGTGTGAATTCGTTAACAATATTTTTAAAAACAGGGGTCAACTTTTCCCACAAGCGATGAATAAACGCGGAGAGGCGCAATGAACCCGGCACCCGGCCCGCGGGGGGAGGGCGGTTCGGTAGGTAGCTGGGAACGACTGCCGATGCCAGCTGAACGTTATTTTTTCCCACAGCATTGTTCTTTGGACCGTAACGTAAAGATTACAGAGCTAATACAGTTTTTCGTTAATCGCACAAATATTTCCAGTTTGTATCACAGAAAACACTGAACTTCATATTGACTAGATGTGGGTTTTGAGTAATGACGTTAAGTTACAGACAGGAAGAGGCGCGCGCGCCGCGCAGGCAGCGGACAACTGTCGTACTGAGTGGGTCGTGTTGCGTACGGGCCGGGGCCGAGACTCGCGCAAACCCTGCAGAGTGGAGCGCGGAGCCCCGGCCCTGCCCCGCGCCCCGCGCGCGACCGGTCCTATGCATTGTCAAGAACTGACGGTGAGATCATCTAAAGACAGATTTTAATCCATTTACGATCATTCCAAAATAGACAGTTTGGAATTAGACACATCCGAAACACCTCCGAATTCTAAAAAGTTGAATAATATATTTTATTGCTGCATTCGCGCATTTAGGCATCGCCTGTAGAGATATTGTCTGTTGGTGAAACAAATAAATATTCTTCAAGGAGCCTCATACCGCAAAAGGTCTTCTGGATTTAGATTCTTGCATCTTTGTGCTAGGGTTCCTAGGATATATGTACATAACGCTAATACAAGTATTAGTATTTAGTACCTACTAAATACTATAAGAATGAATAGATTACAAGTAAAGGTTTGATCGTTTGATCGTAGTTTTGGTTTTGCAATGCCTCGGTATGCATGTGGAATTCTGTTCAAGCTAGCCAAATCTAAATTTCCATAAGCGCACACGCCTACAAACTCAACATCTGGAAAGAGCGCGTGCGAGAGAACGGGACGGACGCAGGTGCAAAACTGGGGTCTATTATTGGCATGGAATGGAACACATATGTTACTTCCAATTGTAACCCAAACAAGCAGACGGCCTTCATTTCATTTATATACACCAACACATTTAAATTAATCTACATCAGTTCTGTTACTATAGTAAATTTAAAAATATAAAAGTACCAACCTAACTGTGCATATAAATAAACGATTCAACGAATGCATGACATATCCTACCCAGACCACACTAAGAAAGTTTCGATTTTAAGATGTTGAGTCATTAGACTGAGTCATCGCATCGCATTCCAAAAAGGTCGAAGTTGTCGTAATCTTACTTAAGATAGGAGGCTGCAATGAATCCTTACATTCATTGGCGAATCGATTTATTTTATAAGTACTATCAATTGAATCAATCACCGTTATTATGGAAAACATCAAGATAAAGTTACAATTACTGTGCAATGTTTCATCGACAACTCGGAAACGGATGCTATGCTGGCTGTATGAGTCAGACGATTTTTAGACGTAAAATTATAGCTGTTTGCTAGCTTAGTACCTACCTAGCCTACCTAGCTTACCTAGATAAATAAATCTTGGTGGTTATACAATCTTAAACTACTTCGCTAAAGAAGGGAGGGATAAATAGTAGCGCAAACGCAAACATCCAAGGCCGCACTGCACAATGACAAAGAGAATACTCGTAACATTATGAATTGAAAAGAATCAGACACCCTGTCTACAGTGCACAATTTTATTGGAGACAGGCCAGGCCAGCGCCGATTTAAACTTGGGTGTATTTTTTAGACGGTCTCCATTACTCTCCATCCACTTCATGCAATGCAGTCTGCGTTATTGTAGACGCAGTCGTCTGAATTGATAAGTGGGTTATGGGCCTGCCTATGAGTTGCAGAACGAATTTGTGCTTTTAATATTATATATAAATGCGAAAGTAACTGCCTGTCTGTTACTTCCTCACGTTTAAAACGCTGAACCGATTTAAATTAAGTTTGGTATGGAGATAGTTTGAGACCCTAGGAAGGAGGATAGTTTTATGCCGGAAAATTACATAGTTCCCGCAGGACAGCGATGAAACGAACTCTGGGCAGACGAAGTCGCAGGCAAAAGCTATTTCTTACAAAAAATAACGAGTAATAAAGACAACAGAATGTCATTGGCTAAGATTTATCAATTATGTGGGATATGGAATCTCATATAGGTATCATCAGCCAAATAAAATTGGTCTATCAATTTTTAAACAAATTCCTATCAAATGAATATGTCGTTAAAGTCGAACTTTCAAGTTGACAGACACGTGTATTGGCATTTTTGTTTTATGACATGCAAACGATTATCAACTTTAGGGTGGTAGACCACATATTTGGCTGATGGTACATACTTAATAGAAGTATGAAAGAATTTGTAAGTTTTGAAAAGTGCCAAGTGCTTTACGTCAAGCAAGATTAAAGTACGCGTGATGTAAATGCTTCAAAGTAAACAGTGCTATATGGTTGTAGGAGCGTCGTTAGGGACATTGCCCTGCAGGCAGTCACCGTAAAATTGACGCGTCCATTATTGTCTCTGTTTGTCCACAATGGCTACCGCAAACTTTTTTTTTCAAAAGCCAAAAGAACCGTTATAACGATCCCGATTTGATTATCATGTTGTGATTTGGTTGCATGTGTTCAATAAACTTAATGTTTAAATTAAACTACGTAATATTCCGTATTATAATCTGATCATTAATTAAGTACTACTACTAAGTCTTTAGAAGTAAGAAGGAAAGGATATTATCATTTCCAAAGACTTTCGAGTTTTCAGGGTTTAGACGGTCGCCGCAGAATTTCAATACGTTTTCCTAACTTAACTTAATTAACTATCCTAGTAAGTTCTGGAATATCATACACATTGTCTATTTACATTAAACGCTGAAACGGAACAAAAAGGAACAATAAACACGAGTTTACAATTGCCAATTATTACCGATGATGATATTGAGATTACCGTGGTTTTTCCTAAAATGTAAACAGTGCTCCATTATCACGTCAAAGGGCATTAGAGCATGTAAATACTCGTAGCTTAAAAGAGTACGTAAGGTAAATAAAATCGTGCATGTCTCAACTAAAATAGATTAATAATTTGAGCTACGTCGATGAAGGTACAAAACAATGTCACATACATCTATTTATCTAATAGACCTTACCTTTAAACGAACAATTCTTATACGTAATATATAATCAGAATCTCAGAAACGGGTCCAACGATTTCGATGAAATATAGTATGTGGGGGTTTTCGGGGATGACAAATGGATCTAGCCTGTTCTTATCTCTGAGAAAACGCTTGGTATCGAGTTTTAGCCTGAGCGGAGCTCGGTCGCCCAGTTACTAGGGTGTAGTACAAGCAGTGTAATGAAATGAATGATAATTTATTGATAGACGACAGACGTCATTCACAGCTTTGGCGCCTGCATTTCTAGAGCGACCCTGATTCCTAGGTGATCCAATTAATATTTCCATCACACAAAACAAAATCAATACTGCGCCGCTATCTTATATGTCGTACAACGGTGATTTTTCTTTATAAGGGACGAATATAGCAATCATCCTAACGGCTACCGGCTATGTCTGGCGAAGGTTGTCAAAACTGCGGAGGCCCTTGCTTGCATACTAAGTGTTACCATGATTGCTTTGAGTAGTCAGCGATGTCCACGTTCGCGGCTCGGCGGATGTTGTAAACGTGTGACCAGGATGTCGCTGTGGACTCCGATGGCTTTCGTAGCGTTAGTTCCCGAGCGTCTTTCCATCCGAGCGGATATTAACCAATGCGAACTGGTAGAAAAATTTTGAGCTAGTGTGTGTGACGTGGACTCCGGATAAACAAAAACATCGCTTGTAGAACTGGATTTGCTTCAAGCTTTGGAAGTGTGAAGTTTTTGCAAAAACGGCGCAATACGGGGACGAGGCTATGACCGCATGGACTATGTTCAGTTGGAGAAGACTCTACAACGGCAGAGGTGTGGAGACAAGAGAGGAGGCCCGGGTGGAGCTCCCTGCGGACACCAGACAGCTAGTCTACAATGTATACGTGTACTTCAGTCGACGACCCGGCCGGAGTGCTAAGGCTGTGCTCGCGAAGACCGCTAGTGCCACTATGCTGCCCAGAGACATAGTTGCTGAGATCATTAGAGACAAATACCGTGAATAACGTTTTTTTCATAATTTTACTATTCTCTTTTTTCAAGTGTATAATGAATAATAAATCAACAAGCAAATAAGATTTAAAATCTTTTTTGTAGTCAAGGTCAAGACATAAATATGTACGTATTATTATGCTAGGTCTAAAGGACAGTTCCTATAAGGACAAACATACGATTATTCATGCGATATTTATTGTCATTCCTGACTGAACCAAAATTAACCATGCAGGTAATCGTACATATGTGATATTTTAACAATAAGCATTAGACGATGTTGTTTTGTTGTTAATTTGGCATGCTTAATCATCAGTCAACATAGTGAAATATAAAATTCTGCATCTGTTTTTGGAGGAAATATTTCGTTATTCAAGGCAACGGCGCGCGACGTGTTGTAGGTACATACATATTGCGCTCTTTTTCATAAAATGAGCAGTTGCAGTCGGAAAGGTTATAGAAAACTGAAAAGTCTCAACTCAAGTTTTTGTTTTTTGTTTAAATAATATAATGAACTAATGAGCGAGTATAATATAATACCTACTCTATAAAATAAACTGATCGATCTTAATTAAAATTAAAATAAACTGCATTTTTTCTATATGCATATTTTTTTATTAGTTAACAAAACAAGCGAAGCTCATAAACACTAATAATCGAACCTATTTTAAAATAAAGTTTAAATACTTATTATTATTCCCTTTTAGAGTTATTGTGATAAATTGCTATTTAGTATCGTAAGCTGTGGGCAATTTTTATACTATTGCGTAGTATACTATGAGTCGTTATTTGAAGTTGATGTAACTAATAAAGTAGCTATAAGCAAAGAAAATATGGTGATCTCATTCGAAATGCATATTTCATTTACCTATAAAATTTGTTCATTTTGCAAAATATAATTGTTTCTTTTTTTATTGCATTGTTTTATTTTTTTAACAATTAATGTTTACGTCTTAAACCAATGATATCTATTCCTACAGATTCCTACCTATAAAACAGCATCGTTACTGATTTTTGATAGTTTGGCTGACCAAACTAGCGACTTGATATGAAGACTTTGAATTATCTGTTTTTTTATTCTAAAGTGGGACCGAAGACGAGGAAATAAGTCAGTTGATTATAAAACCGTCTTAGGTACCTAAGTATAATAAATACTGAAACTCAGGAAGCTGCTGTGGTAAGATTGAAGTCAACAATATTAAATTTACATGATTGCGTGCGGGTACGGAGACATTCAAATCACACAGCGCATAGAATTTCAAATTTACAGAGAAACACTGAAATTTTCTGAATTTCATGAAGGAAACGTAGCTGAAGGCATTCTGCCGAGATCCCCAGTAGGTAGGTTCAAGTTCACGAATTTACATAAATAAAACGAATACAAACGTAACGTTAGTGACGAAGTTGACGGAATTGGAAATGGGATTACGTCGAGAAACGTCGGCCTCGAATTCAATCAAATTCTAACATAAGTTTAAACAATATTAGTATGCGTCTATGCGTGGTAACAAGACGCGCCTCATGAATAACTAATCCGTACGCAGCAGACTATTTGTAATTTTGCAGAATTTTAATCTCAGAGATACTCGTATTCTACTGCACTTTGTAAGCTGAGCTGACTATATCATTGTTCTTGATGTGATGCCCGTGAAGGCCAACACAAGTAAATAAAATTACAAGAATACACGAGACACAAAGCACTACCTAATTAAAATGAGAATGGCCTACTTTATAATAAACCACACATCTGTTCCGAAAATGGGTTAAGAAAAATACAATGCGAAATCATACTTACGATCGAGATGAGTAAGCTAAAGGGTCAGACACGCAACTGGCACCGATACAAACTAGTATTCACGAACTTAGCTCACTACACGTTAAGGACACATTTACACCAACAGCAAGATTTCTAACACCGCTCGCGAAGACGAATAGTTCGTTGTAGGAAGTAGGTATTTATCAGCTAGAAACGACGGCGTCTGTTGCCAAGTGCGGAGACAATCCTGACATGCATACGCTACTAATTACTTCACAGCACTGACTATTTCAGGCATTCTTAACACGTGAACCTACACACTCCACTTCACATGTACCAGGTTGGCTCGATGTTTTGTTCTTTCGACATATAGCGATTTACGAAGGTTACACGGAGTTCTGTATCGGAAAATAGTTTGATATTAAGGAAACTGTTACGGTCACACTACTCACACTACAGCTATTTGATTCAATTTTACGTTTGCTCACTTTATATAGATTAGACTTTAGATAGACTTAATATAGATTATATGTACATTATTTGACGACCAGATGCCTAATTGATTATAGATTATTGTACAGATGGGTCGAGAACCTGACTACGAAGCTTGGTCCCGGGTTCGATTCCCGTGTCGGGACAGATATTTGTATGGGAATGTTTGTTCTCGGGTCTTGGGTGTTTAATATATTTATTTAAGTATGTATATCTATCTATATAATTCTATTTATCCGTTGCTTAGTACCCATAACACAAGCTTTGCTAAGCTTACTTTGGGACTAAGTCAATTGGTGTGAATTGTCCCGTGATATTTATTTATTTATTTATTCACATAGAAAGTCAAGTCCCCACATTACAATCAGTATTTGACGATTCCGAGACTAGATTTTTACGGTAGTATCACATTTACTTAGTGCTAATAAAAGATCCTAATGCCCTCGTAAACAGAGTTATGGCCGGTTCCGTGATGAAATTCTGTCTGACTGGGTCACCTAAGATTTTACTTAATTATAATTTTAAACCAAAAATAACGCTGCATTAAGCACCATATCTCTTACGATCAAAAAGGTCGACCATGAATCACGCGGTGTATTAGGAAACAGTATAACAATAGCACTCTAAGCCGCGATGGAGATTTACAAGCTGCTTTAAGAAGTAGGACAACGCAAGAACATAACGCAAGCTTGGCAGTTGGTACGTCAATATTGAGAAATTTGGCAAAGAAAACTTCATATTAATCCAGTGTGTAACAACTGAGCAACAATTAGACGTGCTCGACATCCGTTTGCTACCTAAGGTAATGTTCCACTAGGGAAAAGGCACCCCTTTTTATCACCACTTCACTTTACGTCCCTCCCGACTTTGCGCCTGAGAATGACTTCTGTGGACTTCGTATGACCTACATAGTTATGCATATTTTTAACCCGCAAAGTGTGTAGTGTACAGACAATCTGCACTGAAAATATCCCTTGTTCCTCGCAGATAACCAAGATAACTGGTATTCTATTAGGAAAAATAATTCCTTCTAGCTAACTCGGTTATCAAAGGGGATTACTTTTTTCCTCGTAGAAAATTTTGGTTTTCTACGACGAACATAGACTAACTGTAGGGCAATATTTAATTGCTAGCATTCCATTGCAATCAAAGCTATTCCTTGTGCATGATTACAGTTTGATGAGTCTGAGACATTTAACTGCTATCATAAACGAAGCAAACAAGTGCTGATAAGACTACTGGTCGAGTACACGCGTGTACAGCTACAAACTAAAACGAATCAAATTATAAATTCGTTTAGCCAGCTAATCTGTAAACAATCGATTCCGTTAGTCTGCCCGGAATTACAACAGAACAGTTATAGATCTTACACTCACGCTCGTGAGCTTGTGTATTGCTATCATAGCTATAAAAACTATGAATAGTTTTGATATTGAGTTCGTGAAATTTTCCCTTCGTTTTCCGGTTGTGTTGCGCAGAAATCTAATTGTTTATGTTGACTTTCATTAGACGTTCTTGTTTGCCGCGAGGTTATAATTATTTCAAAACTGTTTCGAGTGCTATTTATAACTATAAAGAGAATAATATGAGAAAGAAGTTGGCTTGCTAAATTTACATATATCATAAAAAATCATTTGATATATATCGGATATATATCATATATATATCCTCGAACCCTGTTTTGAAACCACGTCCGAGTTCAGGCAGGCAGCGCATGACTGCCCTGCCCACTCAGTATTGTTCTTAAGAGCTTATATTTTATTATCCAAATATCTATCAGTGGGAGTTAGGATGCGTAGGGGTAACGGACTTTAAAATATTTACGAGTCACAACACAACACAAGTACCTTCGAGCTCATAGCTACTTTGGACTCATGAAAGACATTTTAACTGGATAGGCTTAGGTACCTATGTAAGCTGTTTAGTGTACCATTACCATCTGAATCATTAAAAAAATCATTTGATTAAACGAATCTAAGTGGATAATTATGGTTGTTCATGATTGAAGTTAACGATTAACAATTTTGTAGAATTGCTACGAGACAAGTACAATATTTGTGTCAATAGGTTGATTGCTGAGGGCGCCGGGCGACATCTCGCTTGCAAGAAGCCAATCAATTACGCTAACGTCGTATCTACGGTGCAGTCGCCGTATTAATTATGATATGAATGCCAATTTTAGTAATCACATTAGAGCAAGTACAGTCATGGTCAGGACAAAGATATCCTTACGCTTCAGCAACTTGTCACTGTGAACCTTTCGTATTTTTTACACAAAAAGCTCAAACATAAAATTACAGTGACAAAGTAGTAACTTGATCTTGACTTACCTACATAATAAAATTCAAAATTACTCTGGCTGCTGACTTTAAACGAAGCAAGGAAGAAAATATGTGCTACAATATGACAAGCAATTTTAGATAAGGTCTCGCGCTAATTCTGTTTTAAGTCGGTTAATGCAATACAGCTATACATATAACGTAAACTCGTAATTTACAATTTTAACCTCCTCGTTACAGGCGTTCCTCGCATTACAGACGAAGACTAGTGTAAAACGCCTGGTAAATGCATTTACTAAATAAGGTTTTCTTTTTCTTTCCATTTAAAGCGTAGGTGTAACGTCGTCCGTTCTACAGGAAATGTTGTATCTGACGATAGTTTACACCACACTACTTTGTTTATGCGTTGAAAACCTAATCCCAAACGTTTTTAGCCCAAAGAGGACACAGCCTTTACTACCGCTACTACTTCTTCTACTAGTACTTACTACTAGTTATATTATATATATTAGGTACTCGTTTAAACTACCTATGTAAAGTATTACTTTAGTGATGATCAAAAGGCCATGCAGTTAACGTTTACAAACGTAATTGTATCTCTAAGGTTTTATAGGTTCACAATAGGAAGGTAGGCAACTAAGCTAAATAGGTTGTGAACATTTAAGTTAAGCTTAAACTTTTATTTTGACTATCTGTGAGAACCTGTAATTGGCTATGTGTCACTATTTTCATAATCATATGTATAAGCTGTTGGTTCTCCTTAAAATAAATAAATTGGCGAGTTCATTTTGAGCGAATATTCCCTGCGTGAAATGGAACGGAAGTGCAGAGAAATGAGAAGCAGCAAGTGATCATTTCCCATGCAGCAATGTTTCTAGTTTAGTAGAGTTAGGATGGTATATTATGTATGATTGACCAAGAAAGTGCCTGCTTTACCAATTTAAATGACAGTTCCTACTTCAGAAATAAAACAATAAGGCTGATTGTCATACCTATATTGACTTGTGAGTGAAAATAGGCTTTGACGTTTTAAGCGTTACAAATGACATTAAACCGTAGGGTGGTAAAGGTAAACCAATTTTTTGGTCGACTATACAAAATGTAGTGAAATACCTAATCTCTGCGTGTAGGTTTTCTTTTGTTTAATTGAGCGCATCGTAGGTCTACATCAATGAACTACAACTACAACCATTTACTCGCTTCTCCGCAAGTGATTATTGAGTGAGTAGTAATGAATGATGAAAAAAATTATGATGTGCATCTATCCTTTGTTCTCATTAGTTGAAAATGATTTGATTTGCCTTTTGGGCTAAAGATTTTGCTGAAATCTTTGCGGATCTTAGGTACGAAAGGATACTTTTACTTAGGAGCGACGACGGACGGAAATTAAATATTAAAGTAATTAGCGTTTCTTATGCCGCCATCTTTTGTGGATTCGCTATGGAATAATGAATACGTAACTAATTGTATCAAACGCAACCTTCAAGTTCCAAATTGCCGACGCGCTTCGGATCCGTTGCTTAACGCTCTCTGCCTCGTCTCAGTGAATAGGAGTCATTGCGAGGTCAGGTCGGAACGGAAAAGTTGTTACATAATTATAATATTATGCGCAAAATTAGGATTCAATAATGTTAATTGAGTGGATACAGCATTATTGTTGTTTAATTTGATTCATTTATCGAGCGCAACGCGAACGCCTCTTTCTGAGCGTTTTTAAGATAAAGCATAGGATGCATAGCAACTGGGCATAGTAACATCTCGATTCTCACTGAATTGCCAAATTTTTACAAGATTTCAATGCAAACTCCGGCTTGCCTATCGAAAATATTCACTACACACTACCTACTTATTGCTAAGTATTTCATGTCAGCGCGCCATAGAGCGAAGCATTCTAGGCATCAAACTTGCTAATACGAGTAGACGAAGAGCGAAGACATCAGGAGGCAAACCCAAATAATAGACGCAGGACAGCACGCACAACACTTGAAATGGAGGTGGGCTAGACACCTTGCCCTAATAACAGACAGAAGATGGACAAAACGAGTCACTGAATGGATGGGCCCCTGAGGCAAGAGGAAAAAAGGGCGGCCTAAGGATAGATGAGCAGATGAAATCCAGGAAATGACTGGATACTAAAAGCGCAAAGTAACGAAGCATGAAAACAGTTGGAGGAGGCCTTTACCTAGAATGGGGACATGTCTTAAATTGTTATACCTGTTTGGTTAATAATAGTAGATTGATAACCAAGGGTGGAAAGTGACCCATTTCACCCGAGATGTTTTCTACGAAGTGAGAGCGCCAATAGTTCGAAGCAAATGCGTAAT
>NC_133481.1:12095302-12202210 GCF_025370935.1 Choristoneura fumiferana | reverse complement strand
TCGACGATCGAACGCTCGATTTACGTCGTCGAATAGTAAACGACTGTTTGTGAAAAGCTACACTAGAGCACTGGTGCCGATTAAACAGACTGAGAACAGGACACGGACGCTGTCACTACTTTCGGTACAAGTGGGGTTGGCGGGACTCGGCCCTCTGCGAATGCGGCGAGGAGGCTCAAACTATGGACACATTGTACAGCGCTGCCCTCTACATTCATACTCGGGCTCCCTGGAGATCTGTACAATCTGACACCTGACATAATGTCGTGGCTTGGGACCCTGAATGTGGACTTATAGCTAGTTTGTAATTTGCTTTCTTTAGTGTAATTGTTTAATGTTTTACGCCATACGATTAAATAAATATATAATTCTATTTATCCGTTGCTTAGTACCCATAACACAAGCTTTGCTAAGCTTACTTTGGGACTAAGTCAATTGGTGTGAATTGTCCCGTGATATTTATTATTTATTTATTCACATAGAAAGTCAAGTCCCCACATTACAATCAGTATTTGACGATTCCGAGACTAGATTTTTACGGTAGTATCACATTTACTTAGTGCTAATAGATCCTAATGCCTTCGTAAACAGAGTTATGGCCGGTTCCGTGATGAAATTCTGTCTGACTGGGTCACCTAAGATTTTACTTAATTATAATTTTAAACCAAAAATAACGCTGCATTAAGCACCATATCTCTTACGATCAAAAAGGTCGACCATGAATCACGCGGTGTATTAGGAAACAGTATAACAATAGCACTCTAAGCCGCGATGGAGATTTACAAGCTGCTTTAAGAAGTAGGACAACGCAAGAACATAACGCAAGCTTGGCAGTTGGTACGTCAATATTGAGAAATTTGGCAAAGAAAACTTCATATTAATCCAGTGTGTAACAACTGAGCAACAATTAGACGTGCTCGACATCCGTTTGCTACCTAAGCTAATGTTCCACTAGGGAAAAGGCACCCCTTTTTATCACCACTTCACTTTACGTCCCTCCCGACTTTGCGCCTTAGAATGATTTCTGTGGACTTCGTATGACCTACATAGTTATACATATTTTTAACCCGCAAAGTGTGTAGTGTACAGACAATCTGCACTGAAAATATCCCTTGTTCCTCGCAGATAACCAAGATAACTAGTATTCTACTAGGAAAAATAATTCCTTCTAGCTAACTCGGTTATCAAACGGGATTATTTTTTTCCTCGTAGAAAATTTTGGTTTTCTACGACGAACATAGACTAACTGTAGGGCAATATTTAATTGCTAGCATTCCATTGCAATCAAAGCTATTCCTATTTGATGAGTCTGAGACATTTAACTGCTATCATAAACGAAGCAAACAAGTGCTGATAAGACTACACTGGTCGAGAATCGAGATCTCCCGAACAGCTACAAATTAAAACGAATCAAATTATAAATTCGTTTAGCCAGCTAATCTGTAAACAATCGATTCCGTTAGTCTGCCCGGAATTACAACAGAACAGTTATAGATCTTACACTCACGCTCGTGAGCTTGTGTATTGCTATCATAGCTATAAAAACTATGAATAGTTTTGATATTGAGTTCGTGAAATTTTCCCTTCGTTTTCCGGTTGTGTTGCGCAGAAATCTAATTGTTTATGTTGACTTTCATTAGACGTTCTTGTTTGCCGCGAGGTTATAATTATTTCAAAACTGTTTCGAGTGCTATTTATAACTATAAAGAGAATAATATGAGAAAGAAGTTGGCTTGCTAAATTTACATATATCATAAAAAATCATTTGATATATATCGGATATATATCATGCTATATATCCTCGAACCCTGTTTTGAAACCACGTCCGAGTTCAGGCAGGCAGCGCATGACTGCCCTGCCCACTCAGTATTGTTCTTAAGAGCTTATATTTTATTATCCAAATATCTATCAGTGGGAGTTAGGATGCGTAGGGGTAACGGACTTTAAAATATTTACGAGTCACAACACAACACAAGTACCTTCGAGCTCATAGCTACTTTGGACTCATGAAAGACATTTTAACTGGATAGGCTTAGGTACCTACGTAAGCTGTTTAGTGTACCATTACCATCTGAATCATTAAAAAAATCATTCGATTAAACGAATCTAAGTGGATAATTATGGTTGTTCATGATTGAACTTAACGATTAACAATTTTGTAGAATTGCTACGAGACAAGTACAATATTTGTGTCAATAGGTTGATTGCTGAGGGCGCCGGGCGACATCTCGTTTGCAATAAGCCAATCAATTACGCTAACGTCTTATCTACGGTGCAGTCGCCGTATTAATTATGATATGAATGCCAATTTTAGTAATCACATTAGAGCAAGTACAGTCATGGTCAGGACAAAGATATCTTTACGCTTCAGCAACTTGTCACTGTGAACCTTTCGTATTTTTTACACAAAAAGCTCAAAAATAAAATGACAGTGACAAAGTAGTAACTTGATCTTGACTTACCTACATAATAAAATTCAAAATTACTCTGGCTGCTGACTTTAAACGAAGCAAGGAAGAAAATATGTGCTACAATATGACAAGCAATTTTAGATAAGGTCTCGCGCTAATTCTGTTTTTAAGTCGGTTAATGCAATACAGCTATACATATAACGTAAACTCGTAATTTACAATTTTAACCTCCTCGTTACAGGCGTTCCTCGCATTACAGACGAAGACTAGTGTAAAACGCCTGGTAAATGCTTTTACTAAATAAGGTTTTCTTTTTCTTTCCATTTAAAGCGTAGGTGTAACGTCGTCCGTTCTACAGGAAATGTTGTATCTGACGATAGTTTACACCACACTACTTTGTTTATGCGTTGAAAACCTAATCCCAAACGTTTTTAGCCTAAAGAGGACACAGGCCTTTACTACCGCTACTACTTCTTCTACTAGTACTTACTACTACTAGTTATATTATATATATTAGGTACTCGTTTAAACTACCTATGTAAAGTATTACTTTAGTGATGATCAAAAGGCCATGCAGTTAACGTTTACAAACGTAATTGTATCTCTAAGGTTTTATAGGTTCACAATAGGAAGGTAGGCAACTAAGCTAAATAGGTTGTGAACATTTAAGTTAAGCTTAAACTTTTATTTTGACTATCTGTGAGAACCTGTAATTGGCTATGTGTCACTATTTTCATAATCATATGTATAAGCTGTTGGTTCTCCTTAAAATAAATAAATTGGCGAGTTCATTTTGAGCGAATATTCCCTGCGTGAAATGGAACGGAAGTGCAGAAATGAGAAGCAGCAAGTGATCATTTCCCATGCAGCGTATCCGAAATGTTTCTAGTTTAGTAGAGTTAGGATTAGGTATATTATGTATGATTGACCAAGAAAGTGCCTGCTTTACCAATTTAAATGACAGTTCCTACTTCAGAAATAAAACAATAAGGCTGATTGTCATACCTATATTGACTTGTGAGTGAAAATAGGCTTTGACGTTTTAAGCGTTACAAATGACATTAAACCTTAGGGTGGTAAACCAATTTTTTGGTCGACTATACAAAATGTAGTGAAATACCTAATCTCTGCGTGTAGGTTTTCTTTTGTTTAATTGAGCGCATCGTAGGTCTACATCAATGAACTACAACTACAACCATTTACTCGCTTCTCCGTAAGTGATTATTGAGTGAGTAGTAATTAATGATGAAAAAAATTATGAAAATGATTTGATTTGCCTTTTGGGCTAAAGATTTTGCTGGAATCTTTGCGGATCTTAGGTACGAAAGGATACTTTTACTTAGGAGCGACGACGGACGGAAATTAAATATTAAAGTAATTAGCGTTTCTTATGCCGCCATCTTTTGTGGATTCGCTATGGAATAATGAATACGTAACTAATTGTATCAAACGCAACCTTCAAGTTCCAAATTGCCGACGCGCTTCGGATCCGTTGCTTAACGCTCTCTGCCTCGTCTCAGTGAATAGGAGTCATTGCGAGGTCAGGTCGGAACGGAAAAGTTGTTACATAATTATAATATTATGCGCAAAATTAGGATTCAATAATGTTAATTGAGTGGATACAGCATTATTGTTGTTTAATTTGATTCATTTATCGAGCGCAACGCGAACGCCTCTTTCTGAGCGTTTTTAAGATAAAGCATAGGATGCATAGCAACTGGGCATAGTAACATCTCGATTCTCACTGAATTGCCTAATTTTTACAAGATTTCAATGCAAACTCCGGCTTGCCTATCGAAAATATTCACTACACACTACCTACTTACTGCTAAGTATTTCATGTCAGCGCGCCATAGAGCGAAGCATTCTAGGCATCAAACTTGCTAATACGAGTAGACGAAGAGCGAAGACATCAGGAGGCAAACCCAAATAATAGACGCAGGACAGCACGCACAACACTTGAAATGGAGGTGGGCTAGACACCTTGCCCTAATAACAGACAGAAGATGGACAAAACGAGTCACTGAATGGATGGGCCCCTGAGGCAAGAGGAAAAAAGGGCGGCCTAAGGATAGATGAGCAGATGAAATCCAAAAAATAGCAGGAAATGACTGGATACTAAAAGCGCAAAGTAACGAAGCATGAAAACAGTTGGAGGAGGCCTTTACCTAGAATGGGGACATGGTCTTAAATTGTTATACCTGTTTGGTTAATTAATAGTACATTGATAACCAAGTGTGGAAAGTGGCCCATTTCACCCGAGATGTTTCCAATAGTTCGAGGGCAAATGCGTAATTTCACCCGAGTTAGACACTCTTATTTTTCATTTTGACTGTGAGGAAAGTAAAATACTTCAAAAAAAATGAGAATAATAATCAATTGAATTTACTTATATTCAGCCTCCAACGGTACTAGTATTACTAGTAGTTTAGGTAGTTTTAGACTGGCCACTTGCCACAGCCGACTATAAAAAATCGAGTTGGTCAAAACCAAGGAGCTTATATACAAAACTGGAGGTTGAACGCCGAACGAAGAAGTCTGACCTTTATTACTTATTTATATATCCCATCTCTTTCATTCACATTTCAAGAATGACTTCCATCTCTTTCTTGACCTAACTAAAGAAAGAGATGGAATATGTTCGTGACGTAATAAAGGTCAAATTTCTTGTTTCAAACGGATGTACGGCGTTCAACCTCCACCAGTGTTGTATATAAGCTCCTTGGTCACGTCACGACGTGCATCTAGATGGCCATGCCGAAACGTGAAAATAGTGCCATTGACGTAATTCAATTATCTTCGACTCCGTGGCTAGTCGAAAAAAAAAAAAATACTTTACACCCTAGAGATGAAAACGCAATTTTCCACCCGGCTATCTACCCATGAAAATTAAACTTTCCAAACAGGAGAGGTGAAAATTGTATTTTTATATTTTTTTAAGTGCATGGAAATAAAGAGGCTTTATTATTATTATTATTTCATTTTCAATTTGGTAATGTACAGATATGTAGTTTAGATGACAATGCCAGTACATAAGTAAACAAAAAAGCTTGTATTAAAAATGTAATTTTTAACAAAAACTTATTTGCAAGATAAACTACTGCACAAAGAACGACTTACCGCAGGCATACAAACCACACTCGAGCGCGCCGGCGCCGCAGCGTCACCACAAAGACAATCCGTCAGTCCTGCCTAAAATCGCCGCTAGAGTTCGTGAAGCCTAGACACGTGGCACTTATAATGTAATGTTACTAATGTTTACCCGTGGCTTTGCACTCGTAAACCGTTATATCCAGCAGTTGAATTTAAATTCTGGGATTACATTACATTCCTATGTGAATTCCCAAAAATTATACCATGGTCTTCATTGACGTTGTACGAAAAACAACTGTGCCAAATTTCATGTATACCTACGCCCAGCGGATGAGATTTCGGAATTTTATCCCGATCTCGTGGGAATATTGGGATAAAAAGTAGCCTATGTGTTAATTCATATGTCCAGCTATTAACATACCAAATGTCATCCAAATCCGTACAGCGATCTTAGCGTGAAGGAGTAACAAACATACACACTCACATACAAACCTTTGGCATTTACATTAGTAGTTAGTAGGATAAGGCTGGTATTCTGATGCCCCAGTGATAGCTCGTGATGTAACGCAATAAACTATTCATTTGTTAGTTCTTTACCTCAAAAGTATAAATGCATTTCACCTCGAACTAACAAAATTTCAATAGAATCCTGATAAAACATCAAAAATTTCTTGACATCAGGAAAACGTCACGAAATATTGTGAGAAAAAAATATTATTGGATCAAACAACAAAGATTATCTGATTTTTTAACACTTTTACCACAAGGTTTTGTATTATATTTTAAAACAATATTTCTTTTTTTTTGTGGTGAAATAGCATCAGGATTTTTTTTTTAATAAGTGGACAACTGAAAAATTGAAAAATGGACCCACTTTTTGAGAAATAGTCTATATTGTCCAATGTCCATTCCATGTGCAAGTTTTCAACACTTTCAGGGATAAAGGGGGTTACTTCAGAAACATATTATAGTGTATATAGCTAGGTATTTATAATATAATTTTTTTTATTACTTAGGAGCCTTACTTATGATGATGATTGCATTTCGATGATTGCATGACAGCAATTGGAGATTAAATAAATAAATGAGAGAGTATTCATTTCCATGGTTCAATTTTATCTTACCATGACATGAAAACTTCGAAACCTGACCATACCACTTTCCTAAGGAAAAGTGTGTTAATTAAATTATTAGATTGCAAAGGCTTGCCCAATGGTTGAGATTATATTGCTGGGTAGATAGTGTTTGTATGATTGTGTTTCTCTCAATAGCTTAGCTACATAACACATGATTTGGTAACAATAACATATGTGAAGCTCTTTTTATACTTCCACACTCAACTTGGTTTTCTTATAAAATAGGTAAATATATTATGTATGTATAGGTTTTCTAAAGACCTTCGTATGAAAACCACATAAGGAAGGTGGTTAAAACATAAAAATAATAAGTACATGTACATATACACACACACTACACTTGTTTACATATTGTATATGTATATTAGTGTACAGTATTTATTTACGTTGAGATCAGGATCCGGTTCATTTTTTATTTTAGTAACAAAGAATACAAACTTGTTTTAAAGAAGTCCATAACTGTATATACACCATGTTTCTCTTGACTTCTATTAACTTCGATAAGACAGTTTCAGTTCATTGCTACAAACTAACCATTAATTAAATTTTTTGCCAAACTGAAAATAGTTTTTATTTTTCATATACACATAATAATTATTACCTATATTAGTTGTTGTTAAAGGTCAAATTGTAACATTCATTCTTGGCAAGTGGCATTGATATGACACACGAGAGACATAAAAAAACTTACTTTTTTAACCTTTGTTTTGATAAATATGTGGGATTAAAAAACTCTTTAACTAGGTACTTCAGAAAGGTCATAAATTACAATCTTTACACTGTTTTACTGTGCATACTTAGCTATCTTAATTCTTGACTATCTTTTAAACTGTAAAAATTAAGCCACTAGTCTTAGAGAAATTGACTTCATTGAACCTTTTGAATATTCCCTTGAAGTAAACGGAAATCGATAATAACACAGTATAGACTCATGTATTTTTATTTTTAAGCAATAAATTAATTAAAATTAAAACTCCCTTTCGTTATTCCTTATTATTATTTTCAGATTTATTAAATATATAAAATCGCATCCAATTAAGAACAAATTATGAAAAAAAGAAAGTGATTTACCTCAAATATCTATAAAATTTAGAAGTGTGAATTCAAAACAAGTGGACTGAAACTGATTCTAATAAGAAATTATGTTGTTGACATGTAAGTCAAAGTTGGTAATAAACGTTGATAATGAGTTACCTCCAGTTTATATCAAATAAAACTTAATAGATAGGACGAGATAGTGCACTTACCTATCATAAAACGTAGGATTGCGTTGTTAATTCTATTATAACTCAGTCATTATATAAGATTTTCTTCACTACGAAGCACTTCGTTAAATCAGTTTAAATTGTATCAATTAAAACTATAAGTTCATGTCTTTCAATCGACCCAAGTAAAAACTGTAACAGCTAGGTATTCTTTTGTAGGTTTCGAGAACACCCGCGGTCGCGGCACAAGTTCTTTCACTTCGAACTATTTTGTCTTCACTTTGATTAAGTACAGTACATAAACAGACAGTCTAATTCATAAGTAATTTTTTACTACTGTACACTGAGATTTACGCGAATGCCTTCGATCTAAAATTAGGCACTTCACAATCTTTAACACGGGGACTGAAAGAATGAAAAGAAAAGCCTTCGCCAGAGAGAGAGGAAACCACTGAAGAGAATGTCAAAGTGACAGCTGGAAGGTCCTTGGTTCTCCAAGATGTTTGAGATAATATTTAAAACGTTGAAGTCACAGTAGCAAAGATAGTAATAGTCAAGGTGCGGCCACATGCAGTCGCTCGTTGCTCGTTTGCAGCGATAAATCTGGTCACGTGACCCCATTTTGAATGTGATTCTGAATTTCCCGCGATTCAAAAAAGTAGCGTCAAGTCGCTGCGTCGTTTCTGGCATCGTTCATCCACCATTACCTCTCATATTTCGTTTTCTAGAATTTTTTTACCGTACAACGGCAAAAACTACTAGACACTGGCAAAATTGTCCTCCAAATCCAATGGACAGAGCCATATTTTTTTTTAAAGAAACAACAAGTAGCTGCGTCGAGCAGCAGCGTTAAGATGGCTGGTTGCAGGAATGATCTAGGTCTTGGAAGCTGATTTCTAATCTCATTTAGTAGCAGTGGTACAAATAAAAGAAATTGGAGTGACCGAAGAAAAAAAAACAGTGTTTTTGCCGAAATTGAAGGTTTTTTTTTCCAGCGATAAAGCTCAACATTTTCAGCTTTCCCGCTATAATATGTCACGTGAATAGATTTGACACTGGAAACGATCATCGAGCGACACATGTGGCCGCGCATTAATATCAATGCTATACTATACTACTACTGTTAAAAAATTATGATACAATCTCAATATTACTAGTCAAATTTAACCTGATTAATTTGAAAAGAAGAAGCAGATGAGAAGAAAATGTTTTATTGGGGCTAAATTTAATGGGTAAGTATAATTTTATTGATCACCAATAAATGCGTTTTTGGCGACCTAATAAATAAGATGGTAGATCGTAAATTGAATCACGAAATATTCATCAAATAATTATACGTAATAGACTTCACTAAAACTGATTAACTAAACAATATAGAAATGGCTTCCTAAAAATTAATTATAATCACTGGAAAATAATATTATAATAATAATATTTTGGAGTCTTTTGGAATGATACACACACACGCACTAGGTAAAGACGTTTATTTCATTTATTCACCAGTGTGCCTACAGTTACAGTTCGGATTAGAGTATATATTTTAACAAAAAATGTGCCACGGCCGCAAGTCATAGAAGAAAAAAAAGTGTTACTCGGTCATCGTTATAATAATTTGAATTGGCGTAATTAACAGCCCTACAATGTGAAAGTAAATTTCACCCGTAAAAATAACGGTAATTAACGTTAAAAAATGTTAAAAATAGTTACAAATTAACGAATAATACAAAGTTTTTCTAGGTTTTTTATCAAAGTTTTTACGTTTAATTTAACGTACCACTTTATCAAATAAATTTGGTAAAAAGTCCCTACTACAACATCCGTCGAGCGATTCAATCAGCGTTTTTACGATTCAATATTATTCATTCTACATATCGAAAAGTAAAATGTGTTCCAAAACATGCTACTACACCGAACTAATTTATTAATTCAAATAAATTAATCAAATAATTATAAACTAAAAAGCTTCCTATAGTTAATCTTTATTTAATAAAAATGAAAAGAAAATACTTTTTTAAAATGATCGGTTCTAATATAAAAATATATATATTCAAAAAAGTTTAATTTATAAATATGCCTTGCTTTGAAAAAGATAAATTGATTAATCTAATTATTTAACTTTAAAAATAATTGGGTTTCATAAATTATATTACTATAAGCACTATATGGGATATCTTAAGAAATTAAACCCACGGGACCTCTTATTTTAATTTACACGCTTGATTTGTGAATAAAACATCGTCATTAACATTATATTTCAGTGTGCAGTACAGTTACAAATTAGAGTAGCCTTTAAAAAAAAATGAAGGAGAAGAAGGAAACCAGAGAAAAATCTATTCAGTGTCCCGGGACTCACAGGCCATCTTGTCGCAACCGGCCAATCAACGTCGACCGCCAGGCGCGCGTGAGCGTTGATTGGCCGGTTCAATGAAATAATAATAATAATAATATCTTCTCACAAATTACACCAATTGACCCAGCCCCAAACTAAGCAAAGTTTGTTCTATGGGTGCTAAACAACGGGTAGACATATATACATATATACTTAAATACATACAAACATCCAAGACTCCTACTAGTACCTACTACAAACATTTATATTCAACATACAAGTATTAACAAAAAATGTTCGGTTCTGGCACCTCGCTGGCCGCTGCCGCGGCACGCTCGCTTCGCTCGCTCGGCTCGCGCGCTGTGAGTCGCAGTTCTAACTAACACTCCTCGCTTCGCTCGTCGTCGTACCTAACCAAACCTGCCTTAGTAGAATAGGTAGAAGCATCGAATTAAGGAACTGATCTATTTATTAGGTGACAACTCTATTATTTTGGTGATCGAATTTTTATGATCAAACTATAATTTAGGATACAGGTTTACATTAATCCGATGACTCATACTTAGAGACATATTTGATTAATTTACTGACCAATATATTTCTTAGGGATAGATATAATAATTAGGGTATCGCATTGCACTTTAGTCACAAATCTAAATTTAAGTGACAAAAAATAGAGTTCCCAAATTTAATTCAGCGGCTAGGGCTTGTGATTGATGGGCTGGCAACCCTATCACTTGTCACTGTCGTTGTCAGATTGTCATTATTATTTCTGTCAAATGTAGGTGCACGGTGCACTTGTCAGTGCATTACAAAAATAATTCGGAAATAAAATTATTTATTAGCGAGTGGAACCACCCAAGTAAGCTGCAATAATGGACACAGTCGTGAAATCAATGCTGGAAGAAGATCCGGAGGAAAAACCGGTATGAATCATACATTAATAAATAATATTTGAGACGTTATAAACAAGGCGCAATGTCTTTGACACACAGTCACGGAATATTTTATTTACCTGGTACAGTCGAGTTCATAAACTTGTGAGCAAACATTTTATCAAAAATATCTGACCACGACTCTATTGTTAACGGTGTAGAAGCGTGTTCAGATATTTTTGATCAAAGTTTTGCTCACAAGTTTATGAACTCGACTGTACGATACTTTAGTATTTAATCTCATGTTTACATGTTTACAATGCTATAAGAGTTACGACCTTGCTGCTGCCAAATCTTTATATTCATAGAAGTCAAGTGCCTAAAGCAAAGATAAAAATACATAACACCAATTAGCATTAAAATTTCCATTGTTTCAGGGACTTACAATAATGGGTCGGGATGTCTCTAAAATCCCCTGTTTTCGAGAAAGTTTTCTCTATGGAATTGCTTCAGGAGTGGGTATGGGCTTGATATCTTTCATCAAGACCTCAAAACCTATGTTCTCTCAGCATGTTGGTGTGGGATCATTTGCATTGTCGACTCTACTGTATTGGTCATACTGTAGATATCAGTGGTCAAAACAACGGTTTGATGCTCAACTCTTACAAGATGCATTAAAAGATAAGATCATGTATGAAGGTACAGCTGTCGAGAGGGAACTAGAGCAAAAAGGGGTTTTAAAGTCAGCATAGCATTTATTGAAATTTAAAGTCATTGTATATTCATTTACAGCAGGGGTGGCCAACTGGTTGATTGAGACTATTAGTCCAGTTGATCATGGCAAGGCAAAAAATACTGAACTATGCTGTTTCATTTAAGATTTCAAGAAGTATGTAATTGGTAGATCACACAGGGTTTTGTCAGTAAACAGTAGCTCTTGGGTCTAATCAAGTTGGCCACCCCTGATTTATAGAATAGTGTTGTATAGTAAGCATACATTGTGTAGTTTTATTTATATAGATTCAGTTTGAAATTTTAATAAATCATTATGTTGTTAAATATTTTGGTTTTATTAGACTAGCTGTCACCCGCAACCTATATTTGTGAAGAATGTGTTTGTCACAATCCTCCGGGACCTGTGCAATTTTACAGTATGAAAACTAGTCTGTTTACAGTCCAGGGTCTCGAAACATCTCCAAACCAAATTTCATCTAAATTTTAAACATGCACATGCACTTTTTTTGTATAATTTTTTGTAATTTTTCATTTTTAATAAAAATAAAAAAAACTGTCATTTTGGGTTTATTCAGGACAAATTTAAATATATTTTGATAAGATACAAGGGCGGATTCAGCTTTATGGGTCGTCACATGCTCAATTTTGTCACAGTTTTTTTTTTTTAACAATGACCACAAAAATATCTACTGTTGTCCTAGACTCAGTCCAGTCCCAGGGGTAGGGTTATGACCCCCTGGATAAGCCCTTGAATAAGTTGATTTTGTAAAACACTTAAAAGAATTCACAGTCATGTTTGATATAAAACGTCGACCGTACTGTAATATGTAATTTAATTTCGTAATAAAATTTCAGCTCCTTTGTAAAATATTACTCATGTCACATTAAATAAAAAACAACCAGTTGGCGATCTATGGCGTCTAGACAGAGAAACTGCGGTGCGGGTCAGAAAGGCGTCCCCGACCTAAATGATAATTCGCAGGCCCTCGTACCGGCAGACACTCATTGGGCGGCGGTACGTTCTCCGAGGTGCATCAATGTCTCGGATCAGAGTTAAATATTCGCAGGGCCAGATTTAGAGGTATGGAGGCCTTGGACAAAGGAGTGGAGCTCCCCCCCAAAAACGATTTTCCAAATAAAAGGAATGTAGTGTTTACTCGTCAGAATGAGAAAAAAAAACCGAAGTCTATTGTTTTTGTTGGACGGGTACACCTCTGTCGACATCTTATCCAGCTGGTCAAGGAATCCCAATTTCCATCAAATCTGTCCAGCTCATTTTAGCGTGAAGTAACGAACGCACGCAACGCGATATTATTAGAACTAGGTAGCAATCCATTCTGGTTCGTCTTACGGAAATCAATGAAACCGCAATTTTGA
The DNA here is from genome assembly GCF_025370935.1 of Choristoneura fumiferana. Classification (NCBI taxonomy): domain Eukaryota; kingdom Metazoa; phylum Arthropoda; class Insecta; order Lepidoptera; family Tortricidae; genus Choristoneura; species Choristoneura fumiferana. Next base: position 12,189,049 of record NC_133481.1, on the reverse strand, counting down.
ACATGAGACTACGTAAGACTGGTCTTGGTCTACGTAGGACTTGGTGGCACTATGAAGAATTAAGGGTTTACGCGTGCGTGTGTGCGTGCGTGCGTGCGTGTGTGTGTGTGTGTGTGTGTGTGACGTACCTATATAGGCTGAGATGATGATGACTTATTTTGTGACAGCCCTAACGCATTCTGAATGGCTAGATATAGTCTAGACTTCTAGAGTCTAGACGATTGTTGACATTTAGGCCGAGAGAAAGAGGATCGCCTACGACTAAAATGTATACACGTTGTATAGGTACAGTGTTTATGGACGATGATTGCAATTGCTATAGTATGAGATTAGGCGCTAAATATTGATTATTTGAAATTGATTGATAAACTCAAAAACTACTTAACCGATTGTAAATAATTATTCACAGCAAGTAACATAGGCTTTTTATCCCGGGAAAGTAAAAGTTGCCGCAGGATGGAAAGTATATTTTTTTCTATGACTGATTTGTTTTTAATGTCGACCGTTTTATGATTGTTTTAAGAACTAACTAATACGATTATTAATTGGTGCATCTATCTATAGGTCTATCTAAACCAAATATTACATCATTTATGTGTAATTTACTAGTTTTTCAATAAAAGGGCGAATGTCATTGCATTATTAGGAACGTGTACTCGTATTGGATGACTAGCGCATCATGTGCATTGTAAAGCCGGGTTTCCACTGAGCGTTTCGCCGCACGAGGCAAGCACCATGTGGCATGATTTTGTTCGTCACAGGGCTCAAAATCGCACCGAATCGGCGCGCTCAGTGGAGACCCGGCTTTAACCTCCTGAGTCCTGACATTTTTTAACAAACTTAGTGCTTAAGACCTAGACGTGGTTGACCTGCTTTATTTTGGATATTATTTAAAAATTCTTAAAATTCTTTATTCAATGAACGATTTTTACTTTATAAAGTACATTCGGCCGTTATTCTTAGTGTTAATTAGTCCTTTATAAAGTACGCGAGGACTCAGGAGGACAAAAAGCCAGCCTAAAGCTCCATGCACCCTCAAGTTAGGCGATTACCAAGTCCAAAGTACCATTAGTAGACAGAAATCACTACCTATGTCGTTTCGTATAATTAATTATGTACCTATTTAGTACTACCTAAGTATCTCTCTTTTTTGTCGAGGTTTACAAAGAACAAACACCATGTGCCATAAAGTGCTATTATTACCCAACTAATGGGAAGTTGAGCGAGGCGTACAGATGGAACATCAACCCAATATAACCTTGAAATAAACATAATTAATTAATAACCAAGAAAAAGCTGGAAAACCCCCGACTTTGTCACTTCACAGTTCAATATCTCAAAAGCGGCTAAACCGATTTTGATGAAACATATCTAAAAACAATCGCTAGAAAACCGGATTTCAAATAAAAAAAAACCGCATTCAAATCGGTCCACACGTTTATGAGCTACGGTGCCACAGATACACAGACACACATAGCGGTCAAACTTATACTTAACACCCATCTTTTTGTGTCGGGTTTAAAAATAATTAATAACTATATTAATTTAATTTCTAGTATACAATACTAAGATGCCCTTTAGTTTAAATGAAGGTTGAGAAAAGAGCATGTAGTTACGTTTATCAAACAAGCAGGGCTACTACGAAACTCGAAGTTCGTGTCGTCCGGTCCCTGTGACACTTATACTATTTAATACGAGAGCGAGAGGGACGGAACGATACGAACTTCGAGTTTCGAGTTGCCGTAGTAGCCCTGAAGGATGTGTAAATATTAGCGTGTTATCTATTGTTTTAGACATTAACATATTTTATGTGCCTGCTAATTGCAGCTACCTAATACAATGTTTACGACTGCCAAGCGAGACTGGGCGACAGAGATTAACTTGCCCACTGTCTGTAGTCCCTAATTGAAAATAAAACGTAACCAGAGCCGCCATGAGGCAAGATAGGGTCCTAAGAAACCCACGAATACCTATTGGGCCTCGAAGCCTCGTTAGAACGTCAAAAAGGGAATGTGATGAGAACGAAACTCATTATTTTCGTGTAAGCGAATACATACATATAATGAGGCTTCCGGGATCCTCGTATGGATGAGGTTCTTAGGGTGGATTCCTTATGCCCTTTTCTGGGAAAGAAAGAAGGCACTGAGCGTTACTACATGTCTATTGACTATCTAAACGCTATATCCTAATGTGCCTGTCTTACTCAAGATGTTCGTCTTGCTGTAATGATCAACTACTAAATCAACAAAACATATAATTAATTTAATATAAAGCAGGCACTATAAGCTTAATTTGCCGTTTTTAGGGTTCCGGAGCCAAAATGGCAAAACGGAAAGGGTTCCGTAACTATAAGGGTATAGTTTCGCCATGTCTGTCTGTCTGTCCGTCCGTCCGCGGTTTTGCTATCAATGCTAGAAAGCTGTAATTTTGCACGGATATATATGTAAACTATGCCGACAAAATGGTACAATTAAAAATCTGAAAAAAAATTTTTAGGGTACCTCCCATAGGCGTAAGGTGGGGGTGATTTTTTTTTCTGATCCAACCCTTTAGTGTGGGGTATCGTTTGCTCAGACGATTTTTTGATTCAGTGATTTGTTTGCGAAATATTCAACTTTAAAGTGCAAATTTTCATGAAAATCGAGCGCCCCCCTCTCTAAAATCTATTATTGTTTATTAGTAGTTTAAGAGTAAATAGCAGCCTAAGGTATAAAATATACCTAAACTTGGAAGATTCCGTATAAAATACGAAATCCTTAGAAAAATATTACTTAATTTTTTCGTAATGGCAACGGAACCCTATTTTGGGCGTGTCCGACAGGCACTTGGCCGGTTTTTAAAAATGCTAGCGCAAAAATGGCTTATTTTCGGTCAACTTTTATTGTTTAGGTATTTTATTGCTTGTTTTGATATCTCCACATTTGTGTGCAAAGGCATATTAATGTTGACCTAATAACATTATTAAGAATAATATTAAATAATACATTATAATGTGTTTGTTCCTTTACAATGTAGATGAAATAAATAAACCCGAGAGAGGGCTCTCAACACTAGTCTTAATTTAAGCGTCTCACTCAGTGGCACCTATATATGTATATATTATAATCCCCGTACATTTTATGTTACTCTTTGGCTGCACAACACAGCGCAGTTAAACGATGTTGGTCGTGCGAGTCGGCTGGACACATGCTTAAGTTTCACGTAGTGTTTTATTTAAAACGTCTACCTAATTGACACGTTCAAGTCATTAGTTTATATAATTGATAGTTAACGTGTTTTTATTAAATTTGTTATCTCAGTAGGTATGGACGAGATAGAAAAGTTGATCCCAAAAGAGGCACATACTGAGCTGGTGTTTTTCGTAAACGGGAAGAAGGTAAGTAAGTTTTATTCCACTGATTACTTTAGCATTGTTTTGAATTTAAATTAACTTACTATGTACTTAATAACTACTTAATTAGGTACCCTTGGGTCGAAAATTTGTAAATTGAAAACATTCTGTCGATCAATTCAACATGACGACCGGATGCCAGTGGTTAGAGAACCTGACTACGAAGCTTGAGTTCCCGGGTTCTATTCCCGGCCGGGGCAGATATTTGTATGAATAATACGAATGTTTGTTCTCGGGTCTTGGATGTTTAATATTTATTTAAGTATGTATTTTTCTATATACTACATTTATCGCTTACTATGTATCTTTTTATTTAATTCTTTAAATATAACAATATAAAATGTAAAAATAATAAAATACAATAAAAGACAACTTAAACCTAAGTATATAAATGTTCTCAGCTATATCACAATTAATTAACTACATACTCTACTACATATATTGTGTTTTAGCTGTTGGTTCTCCTTAAATAAATAAATGTAAGTAAGTATGTTTATTTGTTGCCTAGTATCCACAGTACAAGCTTTGCTTAGTTTGGGACTACCTAGGTCAGGTGTCAAGTGTCCCATGATATTTATTATTATTATTCTTTTGAGCATATTTTGAATTAACTATGAATAATCGTAATAAAGATTCGCGGCCTTTCACATGGTCGCAATCCACAGGTTACAAAATACTGGTTTATTTTAATAACTTAGCTTTAGATATAAAAATCTGAAATTTTGTATGGTTTTGTAGAAGTTTGCAATCAATATTTTACGAAATTTCCGCAGGAAATGGTATTTTGCAAAGGGGACAAAGCTGCGGGTGCAAGCTATTTTATAAAGCACGTTTCGTGTCGTATCAAGACGACGATTTGTTTGCAAAATATTCAACTTTAAAGTGCAAATTTTCATTAAGATCGAGCTCTAAAATCTAAACCGGTGGGTGGAAAAATTTGAAAAAAATCAAGATGGTAGTAGATATATCAAACTTACAAGGAAAACTATAACGGTTAAGTTTTCTTGAGAATTATTAGTAGTTAGAGTAAATAGCAGCCTAAGGTATTAATAAAATACCTAAACTTGGAATGTTCCGTACAAAATACGAAATCCTTAGAAAAATATTACTTAATTTTTTCGTAATGGCTACGGAACCCTATTTCGGGCGTGTTCGACACGCTCTTGGCCGGTTTTTCTATTTTATCTTATTTTATATCTTATATAGGTATGCTTAAATAAAAATGAATTGCCGAACGACGGCACCGAATTAGATAATTATTTTTATGTTGTGTTCGTTAATGTCAGGACAAGGTTTGTGCGTAAACGATAACGGGGGCGAAGCCGCGGGCAACAGCTAGTATTATATATACTTATTATGTATGTCTTTTCTACAGTATTTCATATAGGTTAGGTACCTACTTTCCAAGCAAATGAAAAAAGTACCTTATATCAAAAGTACATTTCTACAAAAAAAGTACCTACTGATTTCCCAGGCAACCCCTGCGGCGCTGTATGGCCCCTATCAATGTGATAGGTACAGTCAAGTGTAAAAATGTGAACTTATTCAAAGTTTCAAAAATAAGTACTATTCTCTTATTCCGACGCAATAAGGCCGTAGTAACATATTTTTGAGTGGTTCGAATAAATACAGTGGAGTCCGTTTAGTACGACTTCGCATTTAACAACCAACCGTTTTTAGCGACGTAAGTATAGACATATGTTTGGTTTTAATATGAGCCACCATGAACACATCCGTTCGTTTAGTACGGCGTCCGGTTAGTACGACGTAATATCACCGGCCCCTTGGCCGTCGCTATAACCGGATTCTACTGTACTTATTTTTGCACTTGACTGTACCTACCTATCTAATATTTTATTTAAGTTACATTTCGATTGAAAGGTTAAGAGTAGATTTTTTGGTGATATCCTGGTTTATAAGTAATTATAAAGTTGTGACTTATTATTGCATCGTGGTTACATCTAGAGTAATCGGATCCTTCTTGGAAAGTTGTACCTACCTAGCTGCTGTAATGTAGTTGCCCTTTGGCTATGTAATTTGAGCGAGAAAGCTGCAACTGTTTAAAGCATAATACCTATATTTAAAGGCGACTGGAAAACAATGTAAGAAAACTGCACATTTAATAATGTGAAGCAATTTAAGGTGGCACGATTTTCATTAGTACTAATTTATTTACACAATCATGTGCGCTTGAAAGAATAATTTGAAACCTAAATCACATCTGTTGACGTTTATTTACCTAAAGAAAGCTTTTGATTAATATAGATGATTATTTTAGTTAATTTTTGGCTATTTTAGAGCCGACAGGCATATCTAGAAATGACGGCAAGAGACCGGACGGAATGTCTCTGATTCCGTGGAGTATGGGACATGTGCTAGTGTGGGATGCAACTTGTGTTGACACACTGACCCCGTCTCATCTCCACCGAACATCAATAAGGGCAGCAGCAGCAGCAGAAATGGCAGAAACTGCCAAAGCAGGAAAATACAGTGGTCTCGGTGCCGAATATGATTTTGTACTTTTCGGCGTCGAGACCCTTGGTCCGTGGGGCCCTGGCGCTCTGAGTCTCTTCAAAGATCTATCAAAGAGACTCAGAAATACCACAGGAGACCGAAGAGCTGGCAGTTTCCTCGCTCAACGCATCAGTCTTGCGATCCAACGGGGAAATGCTGCCAGCATCTTTGGTACCATGCCGCAGTGTCCATTCTTAGATTTATTATAGTTTTAGCTTAAAATAATTTTACCGTACCTAATATACCTTTTTTTTAGTTGGACCTGTATTGTTCTGGAAATAAAGTTCAAAATATTTTTTGTCAATATGTGAGTGGATGGCGACAGTATCCATAGATGAGAGTGTGTACCTATACCTACTGGGCCGCACGGCACTAAGTTCGGGAGCAATTATTTTGCGAAATGGTAACGGCACCCTACCTACTTCCTTTTTCTAAATAAATAATGATTTCTGAAATTTTCGCGATTAATACATGAAATAACTACCTACCAAATAATTCGTTTAAGTTTGTAGTCGTATATCTATTATAATTGAAATCTGTTTAAAAAAAATATACCTCGTTGAGTTTCTTGCCGGATTCTTCTCAGCAGAGGTTTTTCCGAACCGGTGGTAGATTTTTTTGTCATTCATAAGTGCTTGTTATAGCCTAAATTGAATAAAGATATTTTGACTTTGACTTTGAAAATAATAATGCTTAAATAGACAGACACACATTTTAAGTAGGTTTAAATAAATAGGTAATATTAACGATTACATTTATTTGCACTATCTAAGCCATACCTTATAAGTACCTTTAAATGTCATTGGTAGCACTTATTTAGGGTTTTGCGATAGTCAGCCCTGTGTATCTTACGCACACATTGACGCGTGTACGGACATTTAGTCGTGCCTATGTAGATTCAAGAACGCGTATTTTGTATGGCGTGTCCGCCGTGTGGCGTAGGCTAAACTCTAGCTAGCCTAATGCAACTAGGCCAATCTGCTCTTTGATCATGACAGCGAAATTAACAAAGACTTTTGTTTACAACAAATTACAAGCATGTGTGAGAAAATATCTTAGTCTAAACTGCAGCGATCAAGTGAAAGTATTTTCTAAATTAAAATACATCGTCATAATATCAACATACGTCCTTCCGGCCCTACAAATAGAGTCGTATCAGATATTTATGCACGCTTGTTGTGTTAGATATTGGTGCTGGTGACTGTACACTCATAACAACTAGCTCAGTAGTCGACCGATCGACCAACCGTAGGTACATTACATTGATAATTGCGTAATTATATATATTTACAGGTAACTGAACCACATCCGGATCCAGAATGGACGCTGCTATGGTACCTGCGCAGGCGGCTCCACCTGACGGGCACGAAGTACGGCTGTGGCGAGGGTGGCTGCGGTGCTTGTACCGTCATGGTGTCCCAGTATTTGAAGCTGGAAGATAGGGTGCAGTATCCTTTTGAAAAATCACGAGACATGTTTTTTCCCCTAGATATATGGTTCGTGTTTTAACACTTTTATAAGCTTAAATACCTATTTTTTATAAGCTGGCCAAACGTGATTCCCCCATAGATTTTGTATGGCAATCATGGGCGGTGCCATCACTATTCATTTTATATAATTCAAATCAACTAAAAATACATTTTATAGATAAAAAAAATTTGAACAAAAAAGTAAAAACGACTCCAAAAAATTAAAAAATAACAAAAAATGGAACAACTACAAAACCCTTGAAAATATTTTTCTAGCGACTTTCTTACCGACTTCGAGCTAGTAGATAGCTACCTAGAAAAATATTTTCAAGTGTTTTGTAGTCGGTTCCATTTTTTGTTATTTTTTTGGAGTCGGTTTTACTTTTTTGTTAAAAAATTCTTTATTTCTCACTTTTTAGTGATTCGTAGCCAAAGTACATCTCACAACGATTCCATTAAGCCCAAACACGGCTTAGTTACGTTGTTTTATAACAGAGTTCCGTTGCCTATCTTTCGGCTTCAGCATCAGATCAGTTCGACAGAATCATTAACTTAAAGCTCCTTCTTAGTCGCTTATCTAGGTATATTAATCATGATCGTTTATAGACGAGCGAGCATTACTTAGCTTTGACGAGTTCCATTGGTCGTCCACGGTCTTCTTCATCAGGTTCAGTTTATCAAATGATACTTTCTGAATGTAAATGCTTATCTTAATGCTAAAAATGCCAAAATCGCCTTAGGTGTGCCTATAAAATTTGAGGTTTGCCCTCGATTTCCCTAGGATCCCATCATCAGATCTTGACTTGGTGACAATGGGACCACCTCAAAAGAATAGGTACTCTTTCGATTAAAAAAAAATTAAAAAAATCGGTCCACAATTAACTGAGTAATCGGTGAACATACATTAAAAAAAATACAAACATTGGATCATAGAACCTTCTCCTTTTTTTGAAGTCGGTTAATGAAAACTAACCTTTATATCCACGATGCGGCAACCAAATACTTAAGTGTTGGGTCGTACCGTACCTACTTAATATAAATTCTAGAATTACTTAGCCGAATAATTTTAAAATCTTACAAAGGTGCAAATCTATTTATTAAATAAAATTCTACTTACTCGTATAAATTCAAATGACTAATGAAACACCTTTAATTCAAACAAACAGACATATAGCTGTAAACGCTTGCCTGATACCACTGTGCTCCATGCATGGTCTGGCAGTTACCACCGTCGAGGGTATAGGAAGCTCTGAGAAAAAACTTCATCCAGTCCAAGAAAGGATAGCAAAGGCTCATGGGTCTCAGTGTGGATTCTGTACTCCCGGGATAGTCATGTCCATGTACGCTTTGCTGAGAAATAAGACAAAAATAGTCGAAAAAGACATCGAGACAGCTTTTCAAGGAAATCTCTGCCGCTGCACTGGATATAGGCCAATAATAGAAGGATTTAAAACTTTTATAGAGGCTTGGGAAAAACAGTATGTGACCGGAGACATTGGCAGTGACATAAATTCTTGTATAATGGGAAAAGAATGCTGTCTAAATAAGGAAAGTAATGAAATTACACCAAAACTGTACAACAAAACATCTTTTCAGCCCTATGATCCCACACAGGAGCCAATATTTCCGCCAGAGCTTAAAATAAATATGAAATATCAAGAAGAATACGTTTATTTTAAAGGCGACAGAGTAGTATGGCTACGGCCGCAAAATTTAGAACAATTACTAGCGATAAAGAACACGTTTCCTTGTAGTAAAATAGTAATTGGGAACACAGAACTTGGTGTTGAAATGAAGTTTAAAAAACTGGTATATCCAGTTTTAGTATCCCCAACTTTACTAAAGGAAATGAACTTTTGCGCGATAACAAACAAGGGGATTGAAATAGGTGCCTCCACTACACTCACCAACATAGATAAGTTTCTGAAAAGCACAATTTCAAAAAATGCTGAAAGGTCTAAAGTGTTTGAAGCAATAAAAGACATGCTTCATTGGTTTGCTGGTACTCAAGTTCGTAATGTTGCTTCGCTTGTTGGGAACATTATGACGGCAAGCCCAATATCTGATCTGAATCCAATTTTGATGGCATCTTCTGCTGTTTTAAATGTACGCAGTTTAGCCCGAGGGCAAAGAAAGGTCGTCATTAATGAAATATTTTTCAAAGGATACAGGAAGACTATTATTGAGGACGATGAGATTGTCACCTCAGTAGAAATTCCATTCACAACAAAAACACAAACCTTCAAAGCATACAAACAGGCTAAAAGAAAGGAGGATGACATTTCTATAGTTACAGCGGCATTTAATGTTGAGTTTGAAGACAACAGTCTTGTAGTTAAAGAAGCGAGATTATGCTTTGGTGGAATGGGACCAACAACAAGATGTGCTGTTAAATCTTCGGAATTAATGAAAGGGTTGACGTGGAATAACAAAATACTGAGTGCTGTTTGTGATTCTCTAGCACGAGAATTTGAGTTAGACATTTCAGTACCTGGAGGTATGGCAGAATACCGAAAATCTCTTTGTGTAAGCTTCTTTTTTAGATTTTACCTTGATGTATTAGGTAAAAATAAAACATTAAATGGAAACTCAGTGCCATCAACATATTTAAGTGCAGCTACTGAAGAACCTACATTACCTTGGAAAAGTTCCCAATATTTTGAAATTATTGACAACAATAGAAAAGTATCAGATGCTGTAGGCAAACCAATACCGCATATGTCTGCTAATAAACAAGCCTGTGGCGAAGCCCTTTACTGTGATGATGTTCCACATTTTGAAGATGAGCTCTACCTTACACTAGTATTTAGCACAGAACCTCACGCAGAAATTTTATCAATAGACGCCAGTAAAGCTTTGTCAGTTCCTGGAGTAGTAGCGTTTTTATCAGCATCAGATATAGACGAGAATTGCAATAAGTTAGGACCTATCTTTGATGATGAAGAAATATTTTCTTCAAAGATCGTGACAAGCAGATCATGCGTTATTGGTGCCGTTGTTGCAGAGTCTGAAAGTGTAGCAAGAAAAGGAAAAGACCAAGTCGTTGTTAACTACAATTCACTCACACCTATAATAATCAGCATTGAGGACGCTATGATCCATAAATCTTTCTATTCAAGCTCCCCACGAGTGCTGAAAAAAGGAGACGTGGCTGATGTTTTTAAAAACACAAAGCTTAGTCACATAGTAGAAGGTTGCATTAGAACTGGAGCACAAGAACATTTTTACCTGGAAACAATGTCTGCTTTCGCCATCAGAAAAGAGGATGAATTAGAAGTGATCTCTTCTACTCAAAATCCAGCTGAAATTGGGGTATGTGTACTAAACATATCTGTCTAAATAAAATTAAGTGTAATAAAAGTTATACATATTTTTCATTTTATTTTACAGCATTTTGCCGCTAGAGCTCTTGGGATATCTAATAATAAAGTCGTGTCTAAAGTTAAAAGGATTGGGGGTGGTTTCGGAGGAAAAGAAACTCGTGCAAGTATACTGGCTATCCCCGTTGCAGTGGCCGCCTACAAACTAAAGAAGCCTGTCAGGGCTGTCCTGGACCGAGATGAAGACATGCAGGTTACAGGCTACCGGCACCCTTGTCTAATTAAATATCGCGCCGCGTTTGATGACGAAGGGAAAATATCAGCCACTAAATTTGAGATCTATGTTAACGCAGGATATTCTATGGACATATCATGTTCGGTTAGTTATTGATACTGTTTGCTTTTGCTTTGCTTGTAAATAATAATAACATGAATACTCCTGCCCATCACTGGATGGAACTAATGAAAGTTATTTAAATTACAGATGGTAGAAAGAGTGCTAATGCACGTGGACAACTGTTATTTTATACCAAACATGCACATCGAAGCCTACCTCTGCAAAACGAACATGCCATCAAATACAGCTTTTAGAGGCTTTGGTGCTCCAAAAGCCATGTTAGCTGCTGAGGTAATGATAAGGGACATAGCCGCTGCTTTAAAGAAGGATTACGAAGAAATTGTCGATATCAATTTGTACAGAGAAGGCCAGTTGACACATTTTAACCAGACCCTTTCATATTGTACGTTATCCAGATGTTGGACCGAATGCATTGAAAGTTGCGACTATTGGGAAAGGAAGAAAAATGTAGAACACTTTAACAGGTTACATATTTACTTAATACTTGCCGTTATGATACGACAACAATGTTTAGAGATGAAAGTCTTTCCAAAAAAAAAATAGGGTTGAATACTAATTTGTCGCGCTCTGTCCGCTAATTTTGCTGCAGCTGATATAGACTTCAGCTTCACTCACTTAGCTGAGCGAAATTTGTCGTATTCATAGTAATAAATAACAAGCTGAACTTCCTGTCAATTCTCCTCACCAAATCTATGTACTACCTACTTTTAAATGTATTTCGTTACTAGTAACAAGTGGTTCATAGCACTTAAATGTCTAAAGCTATAAACGTTTACTTACAGGTGTAACAGATGGAAGAAGAGAGGAATTTGTCTAACCCCCACGAAATATGGAATATCATTTCAAGGTGACCTTCTCATGCAGGGCGGAGCCTTGGTGCTGGTGTATACAGACGGATCAGTTCTAATATCAATCGGAGGAATTGAAATGGGCCAAGGTCTATTTACGAAAATGATACAAGTTGCGTCTAGAGTTTTAGAAATTGATATTAGCAAAATACATATAAGTGAAATGGCAACTAATACTGTACCAAATAGTTCACCGACAGCGGCGAGCATGAGCTCTGATTTATACGGGATGGCAGTTGTTGATGCCTGTAACACTCTCAAGAAAAGATTGGAAAAGTATCAGACTGCAAATCCTACCGGCCAATGGGAAGATTGGGTCTCTGCTGCGTACTTCGACAGAATCCAATTATCAGCAACAGGTTTTTACGCGTCGCCGAAAATAGATTACAATCCTGATACAAACACCGGCAACTTGTTTGAGTACTTCACGTATGGCGTTGCATGTTCAGAAGTAATAGTAGATTGTTTGAGTGGTGATCATCAGGTATTGAGAACCGATATAGTTATGGATTTAGGAGAAAGTTTAAATCCAGCTATCGATATTGGACAAATTGAGGGCGCTTTTACTCAAGGATATGGTTATTTTACTATTGAAGAAATGGTGTTTTCACCAACTGGCGAGGTTTTATCACGGGGTCCTGGTGCCTACAAGATACCCGGTTTCTCTGATATACCAAAAACTTTCAACGTTTCGCTGCTTAAGGGTGCACCGAATCCACGCGCTGTTTATTCTTCTAAGGTACTTATGAACAATTTTCTATTTGCTTTTTGCGTGTTTACTTAATTGGCTTGAAATTTGGCATTCTGAACTGAAACTGTTTCAGTTCATTGATATGGACCGCCGCAAAGTACCGCCTGATTCAATAAATTATGTCAATTTGGTGACAATACAATGATCTGGTAGTGAGTGACATCCTGGTGGTCTGGCCAGGATCGTCTCCGCAGGACGGAACCTCTCAACGGTTAATGGCATCGACATGAGATTTGATACGGAAATGTACAATGCAAGTACAGTAAACTAAAAGTACAGTCAGCAGAAAAGCTTGTTCATAAACTTCTGATCACGCTTCTACGACTTCTTCACTTCTCTTCATAGAGTCGTGTTCAGATATTTTTGATTAGATTTTTGGTCATTCATAAGTTTATGAACTCGACTGTACTAAAAAGGTATTTTTTAACAAAAACTTATTTTGCTGACATTATTTACAGGCTGTGGGCGAACCTCCGCTGTTCCTGGCGGCCTCAGTATACTTCGCAATCAAGGAGGCTATCCGCTCAGCTCGTCTGGATGCTGGAGCCAGTTTAGAATTTGTGTTAGACGTGCCGGCTACTTGCGCCCGAATCAGGATGGCATGTGAAGATCAATTTACTCAGCAGGTAAATCATTAGTAATTGTAAAGATATCGCAGAGCCCGGAATTTTCGCGGCATTTTTGATCTGTCATAGTGATTTCTCACTTATTCCGATATTCAATTTCGATATATCGACACCACAACTTGTTAAAAAGGATTAAAAGTAAAGATCAACATTAGATGGTTTAATCGTTAAAGAGCGATCTCTTCCAATTAATTTTTGAGCAGTCGAAAATGTGAAATAGAAGTAAATATGCATTATGCAATGAAAACAATGAAGAGTTAACAATTTCTAATTTTATAATTCATTTTTATATTCAAAGTCTGTTGTAGTGCTAAGTGTTCCATTAGTATCTTTATAATAGATAGTACGATTATTATTTTACGATAATATTATAATCGATATCATTTAGGTAGAGTCGATAAGTGAGAAGTCAATATGACATATCAAAAACTTATCTCATTCACTCAATCACGTCTAAACCGCTGAATCGATGTGAATGAAATTCGGTATACGGATAGTTTGAGTCCCGGAGAAGGACATAGGGTAGTTTTTATCCCAAAAAATGCATAGTTCCCGCGGGATAGCGATAAACGAATATTACGCGGACGAAGTCGCGGGCAACAGCTAGTAGGTAAATAATAGTATATCACGTGAAATTTTACTTAAAAGAGTAGCGTAGTCATTAGTGCTTACGTAGATGTCAATATCATTATGCCATTTCAAACGAATTTGATCCCTAGATATTGTATCTTCATTCATACACACGTGTATCTTAAAAATAACTTGCTGATCCTGCTGACATTGAAATTATAATATATCTGGGATATTATTAACGTAACCATAATACAGATTCTGTTGGTCGTAAATAAATAAATTAACTTGTAATTTTATTTTTAATTTCAGGTGAAACCAACTATCACCAGGAACGGTAAACCATGGAATATTGTTGCATAGAGATCTAATAATAATTTAGGCACGTACTATTTATTATACATACAGACAGACTAACCATTCAAATCTGGAACAATCGTACAATATTCCCACTGCTGGGCACAAGCATCCTCTCAGAATTACTGTTACCAGTGCCTCTAGTGTGGCGTTTTCACAAAACTATTCGAAGACGTAAATCGAGCGTTCGATCGTCGATAAGCCGCCACATGACCATGGTGCGGCGTCGTCACCCGTTTTCGTTACGATACGCGGACTTTCCGCTAGAGGCGCTGTCCGTGTTTCCACTATACAAATTGAGATTTTAACGCGAACGCGATAGAGACGTATTTTGTGAACGGGAAAAAACACTAAGCACACATTCAGTTTTCAGTATTACTTAATTATTATGATTTTCCTTGGCAGGCAATGAAATGTCACTATGTCCTTTTCTGTGCGAAGGTTCCGCAGTAGGTAATCATTAATCAATTAATTTGTTCAATAGTACCAACACATAAATAAGTTAATAAAGTGCTTATAGTGCAGGGACCTACAGTAGGAACTTATGTAAACTCTTTACTATGTAAAAGTAAAGAAACAAACAATTAATAACTTATCCCTTTAAGCAGAGGTTCCCAAACTTATTTCGTGTAACGCCCACTTTGAAAATCAGTTATTTTGTAGGGCCCCCCATTTTTTACACCTTAAAAACCTCAATAACACATTAGTCTCGCCTGGAGTTAAATTAAACCTATATTTTTCTGGGCCCCTTACGCCCCCTTCTAGGCCTCAGCGCCCACAAGGGGGCGTTATCGCCCACTTTGGGGAAGACTGCTTTTAAGGGATCTCTACCAGTACGTGCTATATAACCTAGCTATTGTAGCAGTGTGTCTGTTGATACTTACGTCGCTGGCACGAAACAACGCTCGTTTGAATGGAAATGCGATCAGTACTCGTACGTACGGTCAGCATCAAAAGTAGCTGGTTACTTTTTTACTTTGTCACATTAACACATTTGTCAATCTTGTATGGCGCTAAGTACGTGGCTGTAAAACGACAAAGTACTAAAGTAACCAGCTACTTTTGATGCTGACTGTACATAGGTACTTTACATACCTACTCGTATTTATTTGTTATTATTCTAAAGTTTGAAATTTAATGCAGTTTTTTATATACATAAGTGCATTATGTCGGTTATCTTTTTCTCTAAATATCAAAGTGATTTTATGTATATTTTATTAAGTCTCGTTGTAAGAACCATTTTAATTAAAATATTGAATATGCACAAAATATGTTTGTTTTGTTTAAACCTATCTATCTAATACCTTTAAACGAGCAATTCCTTTATATCCTACTAATATTATAAATGTGAAAGTTTGTGAGTGAGTGAGTGAGTATGTTTGTTACTTCTTCACGCTGAAACGGCTGGACGTATTTGGATGAAATTTGGCAAAAAGTTAGTTTATAACCTGGATTAAACCATAGGATACTTTTTATCCCGATATTCCCACGGGATAGGGACAAAATTTTGAAATAACAACCGCTGGGCTTAGAGTCATGAAATTTGGTATGTAGGTTGCTGGACGTCTGGAATAACATGTAGGCTACTTTTTATCCCGATATTCCCACGGGATAGGGTTAAAATCTTGAAAAACCAACCGCTGGGTTTAGAGTCATGAAATTTGGCATGGTTGTTATAATGTAACGTCAATGAAAACCACGATTTAATTTTAGGGAATACGGTATTTGACTATTTTGTATTTGTTTTATACATTAAAACTACACAATGCCTGTTATCGAATAGAAAAACATTTTTTAAGCTACCTTTACAAATAACAAAGTTATAAACGTTTGAAATTCAAGATTAGACAGAGAAAGATATACTTGCATGTGACGTCACACGCCAGTAGCTCCATACTTGCTACATAGAGAAAAGCGTTTGAGAAAGAGACAGGTATACAGATTTTTCAAAAAATCAATATAAATCCAATTTTCAACCGATTTAAGTTTTCTCTTCGCTAAACATTGTCTGTATATCTATCATCATCATCATCATCATCCCAGCCTATATACGTCCCACTGCTGGGCACAGGCCTCCTCTCAGAACAAGAGGGCTTGGGCCATAGTTCCCACGCAGGCCCAGTGCGGATTGGGAACTTCACACGCACCATTGAATTGCTTCGCAGGTTTGTATATCTATATTTTCATAATAATATTAAGATATGGCAAATTCAGGAGTTGTCAAATACCGTATTCCCACGAGAATTTAATAAAATCTCGGAATTTCAATTCAACTGCTGTATATAATGATTTACGCGTGCAAAGCCGCGGGTAAACGCTATATATATATGGGACTTGATTTAATACCTTAATTTACTTACTACCTTGTTTAATACCTTACCTCCTCGTATGCGGGACCTAAAGAAAGTACTACTGCATTCTAGTCTCATCTGTTTTAAGAAGCACAAATTCTGCTTACAAAAAGATAGCCTTAAATTTGGCACTACTTAATAGGGATGACGACTGGGTTAAAAATATATCATTATATTTAGTCCGCCAGTTAGATTAAGGACAAATATGGGCCACGTATTTTGTGGTTTATCAAATTATTAAAAATCGATAAAGGTATAGATCATCAAACTCCCGGAGCCTTGTGACGTCATCGTACAATAATTATAGTGACTTCACTCGAAACTTCTAAGCACTGTATCCTCGTAATTTTTCGTTTGTCAAACAAAAGAAAAAATACGTGTACAATATTTTTTAATTATGTAACTGACGGACTAAAACAGTTTTTTTTAGTCGTCTAGCCTATTCTATAAATAATTCCAAGATCAGAACTAGACTTTTAGGAGTTACAAAATAAATACCTGGTTAATCAACTGCGTTGGCTATGAAGTCTTCATTATCATCATCATCATCATCAGCTGAATGACGTTCACTGCTGTAAAAACCTTACCTACCTCTCATAGACATAAAGTGGGGTAGGTACTGTGGGTGATTTTTTTTCTCGTCTAGGATAAGTCTTTTAAAATCATTACTAAGTTGTGAAGACGATTTTTCAATAAAGTGATTAAAGTGAAGTGATTTTTAGGGTTCCGGAGCCAAAATGGCAAAAACGGAACCTTTATAGTTTCGCCATGTCTGTCTGTCTGTCCGTCCGCGGCTTTGCTCAGGGACTATCAATGCTAGAAAAAGCTGTAATTTTGCACGGATATATATGTAAACTATGCCGACAAAATGGTACAATAAAAAAACCTGAAATTTTTTTTTAGGAAAAAAAAAAATACCTCCCATAGACGTAAAGTGCGGGTGATTTTTTTTTCTTATCCAACCCTATAGTGTGGGGTATCGTTGGATAGGTCTTTTAAAACCATTAGGGGTTTGCTAAGACAATTTTTCGATTCAGTGATATGTTTGCGAAATATTCAACTTTAAAGTGCAAATTTTCATTAAAATCTAGCGTCCCCCCTCTAAAATCTAAACCGGTGGGTGGAAAAATTTGAAAAAATTCAGGATGGTAGTAAATATATCAAACATTCAAGGAAAACTACTTGAGAATTATTACTAGTAGTTTATGAGTAAATAGCAGCCTAAGGTATAAAATATACCTAAACTTGGAAGATTCCGTATAAAATACGAAATCCTCAGAAAAATATTACTTAATTTTTTCATAATGGCCACGGAATCCTATTTTGGGCGTGTCCGATACGCTCTTGGCCGGTTTTTCACTGCTTCAAGGGGTAACAGAGCTGAGGCAATATTGTTTATTCGCAGGCGCTCGCAATCGCATTCACCATCTGTTTCTATCCACATTTTATACCTACTGTGTGTGTGATAGAAAAATAAGTGACGGAAATGATTATGATTCCGAATTGCGTTAGACAAAAAGGCATCTGAATAGTTGATATATTAATTTCAGCTTGAAACGTCCACGCGTTCCTGAGATAAAGGGTCTTGACAGAAAGACAACAAAAAGTGATCTAACAGGGATTCAGATTTTTCTTTTTGAGGTAGGTAAGTAACTCTAAAAATAATTATTATTTAAGGAGAATATTGGAAAAGGGACTCGTCCTTCTATTTATATGATACGAGCGGTATCAATATCATGCGCGTTCTTAAATAAAACAAAAGAGATAAGACAATGTCCTGATAACTTTATAGGTACCTATATGTCATTGCAAGTCACTGACAAGCTACTTCATAGAATTTATCTACACGTTGGTAAAAGGCACGTTTGTCTTAAATCGTTACTGGGCTTTTGAATGTTCTTGTCTACCTATACGAAGATCAAATAAATGTACCTACTGAGCGGCAAAACAATCTGGCCCTCAAGTATGCAGTTAAGAGATAATTTTTAATGTAGAGTGGGCCAAATTTTGTGCTGCTGAGTATAGTATTATTGATATTATGATAACACTTAGCCTTTTCTCACGCGTAAACCATCTAGGAGTCGAATTGAATTTACTGAATTTTGAAAAAAAAACCAATGGAAATTTCCAAAAATTGTCATGCAAGTTTTGGAAATTTCCATTGGTTTTTTTTTCAAAATTCAGTTTTCAACTTTTCATTAATGTTGCATAAAAATAGCGGTAGAAATTTTGTGATTTAATCTGAATCTCGTGGGCATATTGGGATAAAAGATAAAAAGTAGCTTACCTATGTGTTATTCCAGACGTCAAGCAATCTAGAACAAAATTTCATCCAAATCCGTTCAAGAATTTTAACATGAAGGAGCAGGGTTTGAATGATCTTTAAATGATAGCTTTTTGTAAATACTTAATTAAATACGATTGACACAGCTTAGGTATATATTATTTTACCTGAGAATATAATTATGAGGGTTACATAAGATCAATCTCTTATTTTTATGAATACAGTACCTGGGCGACCGAGCTAAAACTCGATAATAAGCGTTTTTCCAGAGATAAGACCAAGCTCTCACATACCAAATTTCATCGAAATCGTTTGAGCCGTTCCCGTGCCGTTCCATGATATATATATGCAGTTCTGAATTAATGTAAAGTTCCACTCAATGTTGCAGGCAAGTAGGTAGATACAATGTTGTTGTTTGATTCAACTCAAGCACATTTACTACTTGGCCAGTAATTTATCATTTTATCCTGCGTTGTGTATTCGTATCTTTGCCAGTTGCACAGTGCCTTTGGCCAGTCGGTTTTCAACGTCCGGTTGCGTTAGACGTACTGACATAAGTGTCGTTTTTTTTTTCGCTACGGAGTGTCCAATGCTGATAGAAATATGGGCTTACTAAACGCTGACGAAGAGGCCACGGATGTTGGCACGGTGCTTGTTTTTTTTGTTAATGGAAAGAAGGTGAGTATCTAACAACTATTTAAAAAGATTAACATACTAATTCTTCAACTGTTAAAGCGGCGTTTAAACTTCTACTTAATCACGGTGGCCCCCAACGGGCTGGGTAGCGATAAATTACTTACGCATGTTATTTATGGAACACATATAAAAGAATACGTACTTTTGTATCTTTGAGCCGCGACACAATTGATTGTTCTCAAGTTCACCTAAATATCCGAGGAATCTATTTTCCTGTACCTAGTTATTGTTAACTGCAATAATAAAACACTAGATGTAAGTATAGGTAGGAGAAACATTATTTATATTTATTCAAACAAGTCTTTCTGGTTAATGGATGGGCATTATTAGAGACTTGACAACGTTTTCCTTTTGCTTATTACGTTACTTTGAGAATATGAAATATATACGATACTTAATATCGCCAGGTGCTGAATGTTTATCAGAGGGCCTGCTCCGAAATTCAGAAATATTTATGTACCTACATCAATGAAACTTTGTTTATAACTTTATCTTGGGACTAGAAATGACGATCTGCCGAGTCCTACCAAAATTTAGAGGTCCTACCCCCTCCCAGGACGTATGGGCAGGGGGCTACGCTTAAAAAATGCAAATTTTACAAACTTGGCAAGTGTGGTGTCATTTTCTATGTAATTTTATGCGTTGAATCGAATGAGACTATACCCATACCCTTCATATCTCGCAAAATATTGATCCTATAAGTATATCATAGTCATAGAAAATGATACCTCACTGCCAGGGAGTATGGGCAGGGGAGGGGGGAAATTCAAAAATGCAAAGTTTATAAACTAGGCGGGTCTCCTTGATTATACCCATACTTATAGGATCAATATTTTGCGATATATGAAGGGTCTTGTTGAAAAAAAAAAACAAAATAATTCCAGTCAAAAATAGGATTTAATCATCATAGTCATGGGATCAATATTTTACGCGATATGAAGGGTTTTTGTTGAAAACATAGAAAACAAAATATTGTTCTTCTAACTCGAGGAATTTTGGCTTCTCAGGATCACTGAGAGCAATCAGTATTAATTACCATCACATCCACATCTTTAGAAACTATTGTTGGTAATAAGTGGTTTTTAGACTGTTCTTAGTTTTCAACAAAAACCGTTCATATCAGGCAAAATATTGGTCCTGTAACTATATACTCTTAAGTATGGTCTCAATCGATTCAGCGCAAAAAATTAAATAGAAAATGACACCTCACTCACTCACTCACTCACTTTTTGTAAAATTTGCATTTCTTAAACGTTTGCCCCTGCCTATACCTACCCCCTGGGAGGGGGCAGGACGCCTAAATTTTGGTAGGACTACGCAGATCCTCATTTCTAGTGCCAAGATAAAGTTATAAATTAAAGTTTCATTTAAGTAGGTAAATTTTTTGCCCCCAAACTGTCGTGTTAAGTCCTACTTTACCTGTGCTATAAGCGCCAGAGGGGCGGAACGACGAGAACTTCGATTTCCGAATTTCGTAGTAGCCCCTCAGGATTATGTGCCTGAGCCCGTTCATCAGCTCTTCCTTATTTATTTAAGTATATGCTTAATTATGAATGCGTGTGTGCGTGAGTTCGTTCCTTACTATCGCTGATCAATACGGCTAAACGGATCAGAAGGGCTACCACGAAATTCAAAAATCTATGTTCGTATCGTATCAGGATAAAATGCCAAAATACAATCTGAGAGGATTATACTTCGGTTTTTTATCATTAGAAAAAGGGTAAACAATTTTGACGAGTCTTTTTATTGAAAAACTTTTTGTAAAACAGTACCTAACTATTAGGTACTTTACTTTATGATACCATAAGAATGTAAATGATCATAAATATCCTTGCTACTTTGCCTTGTGACTTATTTTTCAAAAGTGTTTTTCAATAAAAAGGCACGTCAAGGTCGCTTACCTTCTTTCTAATGCTAAAAAAACGAAGTGTACTCGTAGAGTCACGAATTTGGCGCGGGTGTGTTTTTTATGCAACGTGGAAGAGAAGAGAATGAGATGAAATGATCATTATCATGTACCTAATTTCTTGAAATAACCATGGGATTTTTATGTAATCTCGGCATTTTAATCCCACTGTTAGACTAAATAGGTAACGCGTGCGAAGCCACGGGTACAGACGTTATAGTTAAGTATAAATCCTGCATCGGCCTACGATAAAATATTACTCAAACAATAATTAATTGATATACCTACCAACTTGGAATAGTGCTTACTGCGTGGAAAATAATGATTGATTATTATAACGAAATACCGCTAAATGTCGGAACCGGACAAAATGCCAAAGTTGAAATTACTATGTCCATGTGGACCTTCGGTGCATCTGACCCCGGGCTACAGCAACCGGCACGTAGGTAATTGCGGAGTCAAGAACGGCTTTGACAAGGGCTTTTCTTTTGTTCCCCAACTGTAACTTATTATACAGAAATACCTACATAGAAGAAGGTGCTAAAATAAGTAAGCATCTTATAAGGAAGACTTTTTAAACTAGAGAATGGAGTTTTTAAGCTATTTACATTCTTTGTTAAATATGTGTACCTAAACGTTAGCATTTATTGTGTTTTAAGTTAAGTATTTACATCTATTTGAATAAAGGTGAAAAGAAACGTTCATTATCTCACGCAAACAATGGAACATTTGTTATTTTTGTTTATAAAGTTAAAAAATATGATGTCGATAATGGTCTTGTTATGTACTTATGTCGATTATTGCTTTCAGCCTTTTGACATTCCAATACAGTATCGAGTATCTACAGGTCACCTGTCAGAATGAGAATGCTTTGGCTGTAGTTCTCACTCGTGTCCAGTGTGGATGGTATTATTCTTTCAATTTATGCTTTATATTTACAAAGCGTACCTATAGTTTTTCTTCCTAAAGAAATAAAATATTACTAGTTGAGATGTACCAACTAGGCGGGAAAGCCGATATTTATAGTCGGGGAATAGCGCCGGCAACTAGACGGTAAAAAATACCATATACACTTTATGACAGGCCTACCCGAAAACTAAAAATAAACTACCAATATTTATGTATTTACTTCAAGTTTTATATCACGATTACATCCGAACATAACCGAAACCGGGCTATCACGACTAATTACTAGTTTACGCCCTCGGCTCTGCTCTCGTTGCGAAGTTCCCTATACCTACCTCGAGAATTTCGCAAAATTCAAATCATTTCTATTCTCTCTCTAAGCACATTAATAACTGAATCTCTATGCAATTATTCTATGTCCATCAGTTAGGGCTGGGTTTTGATAAGACAGTTAACTACTTACAGACTTTTATACACACGCGAATACCTTTTAACATTAAGTAATCTAGGTATTATACTATAATACTTCTGCACTAGCAGCCTACTTATAATCAGCCTATATACATAAAGTTTTTGTAGGTAATTTAATTAGGTAACTCGACACTTGTGAATCTTGGCATTATCTTTAACAGAACAAATAGCGCTGAGGCATATAATGCAATATTAAATTATACTTACACGTGTTTGCTAATAACCCCCACTACATTTACGCAAATATTCATCAATGTTATCTCTTTTCGTCGCTGTGAATGGTATTCTCTCAACATGCGTCTTATTGCGTCAGGCTAGAGAGAGATATACAATATACTTAGAAGACGCTATCTTGTCCTAATATTAACATGATTCAACTCAAAATTTAACTTTTTTGACACTAAGATATTTATTTATACTTTGAATAAAACGTAAAACCAAGTATCTACAACTGAGAACTAAACGTTAAGTAGCTATATACAAAATGTAATAAAGAGGTAAACAAATCGTTTTAATGCCCGGAATAATGATGTAGAAACTTCAAGAGGCGATACGGAGTGTTAGGAAGAGTTTAGATTCAAACGTCTTAGTCCAATGTGTATAATAATTATTATTTATTTAGAAATACACCGAAATAACAGTTGCTGCCATCTTCCCAGAAATATCAAATAAAACCGTCCAAGAGCGTGTCGGACATGCCCAGGATAGGGTTCCGTATATAGACTTACGAAAAAATCAAGTGATATTTTTCTAAGGATTTCGTATTGTGTTACGGAATCTTCCAAGTTTAGGTATGTTTTATACCTTAGGCTGGTATTTACTCTTAAACTACTAATAATTCTCAAGAAATCATAGCCGCTATAATTTTCCTTGTAAATTAGATACTTATGTTTACTACCATTCTGATTTTTTCCAAATTTTCCACCCATACAGTTTAGATTTTAAATTATGTTTGTTTACCTATTTCAATTATTATAAATTATCCCCAGAAAATGTAAAGTTTCCGTTGCACGCAGAAAATGTTGCGGCTACAGTTGGGCCAATCAACTTTTTTACCGACACTAATCTGTCCGCGACATATTTCAAACAATTGCAGATTTTTGTAAGTAAACATGTTTTTTTCTGTAATTTAATAGATGGTGCGTACATGAATACATGCCATCCTACGTAAGTTTAAGCTATTCAACCGTGAAATATCTTGTTGGAAGTACGATTTTTTGGTAACGCCTGAGACAATTTTGGTAACGCGGGAGACGCCCAAAGTGTCGGTAAAATAGTTGATTGGCCCAGTTAACTATGTTTCTAAGCACTATTTCAAAGGTACTTAATATTTTAAAGAGGAATGTTCTCTTGCTCGCCGACCCTGATACCTACTGACCCGCTGCTCTCCGACAGACTAATAATCAAAACAAGTTTGACGACGACGTTGCGGCGATTTATATTCCGTCTCTCGACTTATAAAAGACGTGTTACACTGAATGCGTAGCTACCGAACAACGGCCGACCGATGTTTTTTCAACATCTACATTGGCGGAATCATCGATAGTATCATTTGAGCTAGAGCTATATTAAAAAAAAAATAACTGTGTGGATGCTTTCGGTTCGATCAGATTGTATTTTGTTACAGGAATGTATATAAAAAGTACTAGATAAAGATAAGATAATATTATTAATGCGATAGTTTACACGTGTGTTTCAGTTATTCTCTCAAGCTAAAACGGCTAAACGAGTTTGGATAAAGTAGTATGTGTAGTGTGTAGGCCTTCGAGAATAACATATATTATTATATCATTTATCGAAGTATCGGAGGAGGCATTTACTCATCAATGGGACAAAATAGGCTAACAATAATATAATTTTTTGCATCAGGCGTTACTTTGGACCTCCCATATCAATATTTTCTCACCCGTGCCTTTACGATAGCTATTTATGCAACTAATCTGTAAGTCTCTTGATCTGAGGATAAACTCTGATTGAGTTCGAAACGCATCAGTGTTGTGTGGGGATGGTGATAGTTGGGTTTGTGTGATTTGTGTGTTCTTACAGTTTGGAGTTGGAGGAGCTTCATGTACACACATTTGTTGCATAGACGTAGCTATCGTCAGGGTGAGCAAAATAGGTAATTGTCTATAGATCAACATAAATGAATGATACCTATAGAATAACATAACCATAAACATAGGTAGGTACGCAAGTTTTGCCATACTTGTCATTACTGACGTCACGAAAGGATTTCGTCAACCCGGTGGGAATCAAGTTGTTATGCAATGCAACAACAGGGACAACAAGGTGAGTGGCGTGAGTTACGATGTGAGCTTTAGCGAACATCGTAAGAAAAGGAAAAGCTTTTTCGACTTACTTGTTATTTTTATACGGCTTCTACTTATTCGACTTGGGTACTTATTAATTAATATAAGATTATTTAAGAAAAGTTATTGAAATGTTTATACTTTAAAAAAAGACCGCATACTTGTAAAACAACTTGCAAAAAGATGACAATTTGAAAATTTGTTAAAATTGAAAAGAGTAAAATATGACTAATGTTGAATGTATGTAAAAGTTACTTAAATGTTGCCAAGTATGATTAGTTTCGGAATAAATTTTTAAAAAACTATATATAGGAACTGGCACCTTAGCGTGTTTTGAACGTACGAAAACAAAAAAAATATGTGATTGCAGCCTTAGTACGAAAACGTAAATCGGAACTTAAAGTAAGTGTGACAGGGCTTATACGAAACTTCTATGATTGCAGCGGAGGGACGTATACTGAATGAATTGCGTTTGACGTTCCGTACGAAATCAATCGTTATTGACAGTGGCGTACGACCATGTTATGGGGGAATAGACAATATAGACTTTTCCAGAACCTTGTTATGTATGTTGTTATATTACTATTCCTGATTAAGTAAATCACATATTACAGTATAGGAGTAGAAAAAGTTGTTATGTTATGGCACCACACCAAACGACAACTACTAGATACCTTTCAAACAAATGTTAACATTGTTTTTGGGAATAATTGGGAAGTTAAGGAATAAGTTTTCGGACTTAAGTTGTTATTTTTATTACACGGCTTCTACTTATTAAAATTGCGTATTGAGTATAGTGCATTATTCTAATAAGAAGATTATGAATTCTTTATAAATCAAAACAATAGACCTGGTGTTCATATAACTTGTTTTACTTTACTTGCAAAAAGATGACACCATTCAAAATTGACAAAGGACGTAAAATAACAATGCACTAATGTATGTAAATGTTCATAAATAAATAATAAATAAATAAATACAACCTACCTCCTCATACTCATACCTCAAACTTGCCAGTAGGAATAAGTTTGGAATAAATAATTGAAAGCTTTTTTATAGGTCCGGTGCCTACATTGAGGGTATTTTGAGAGCTAGAAAACACAGAATGCGCTCTGCGTCCTCCCATCCGGGTAGTTTAATAAAATGTACAATTCGGGGACTCAACATGTATCCAGTGTGACAAGGCCCAATACGTTCATCTTCTATTGCCTTGCCAGCGGAGCAGACTCGTATGACATGGTATGAGTTGCGTTAATAGGCGTTGTCGTCGATAATCGATCGTTTATTAATCCAGTGGCGTAGCGAAGGCATCAGCCGCCCGGGGTGGAAAAAAAATTTCACCTCAGCACCTCAATTCACTGAATTCCAAATATTCGAACTTGACTTTGATCTGTCACTTTCACTTCAATATGAAAAAAGCGAGAGATAGGATCAAATCGATACTAAGTTCGATTTTCAAAATCTGTAGGCCTAAAAAGAAACAAACAAACGTTCGGATACACCTAAAGCCGCAAAATTAACAATTACAAATTTGTATGGAAACACCTTTTTAATGACTGTAGCTTTTGATTGCCTTGACTTAGATAGAGGTTTCATTTTTTCACAGCTTTCGGGACTATTGACCTGAGTTTATAGGGTTTTAAGTTGAACTCGATATCTATACTCCGCGCGTTTACGAGATAAAGGGTCTTGACAGACAGACGGACGGACGGACAGCAACATTTGTACCGGCGCTTTTTAAATTTCGATTTTTACTTGAAAATATGGGGATGAAAGTTCTTAAGGAATTCCAAACAAATTTACTATATGTATATTTATCGGAAATATGTGTAGCTATGCTTAGTAAAAATGCCGTCTTAATTATAATCCTACCCTCCTAACTTACAATAAAGGACGTAAGGTGTCAAGAGTTCACTATGAAGAATTACGAGTAGTCCTTTTATGTTGGTGGGGTAGAATAGGTACACGTCGTATAGGTAAAATTTGGCTACCCGCAAAATATTTATGTTTTACCAAAGAACATGGATGGAAGAACATAAAAATTAGTTTATACAAACACACACAAACATCACGCCTGTATTCCCAAATGGGGTAGGCAGGCACAAGAAACGTTACCGCTTCGGAGCCACTTTAAGCAATTTTAGTTTTAAGTTTGACAAAAACGGTACAATAGTGACAGGTTGCTAGCCTGTCGCCTACAGTAGGTATACCTTAACCCTCCTTAACCTATATCCTTTGTCGCCTCTTACGACATCCACGGAAGAAATGGAGAGGTGTTATTCTAACCCGACACCACACGGGTAAAATTAGTTAGCAATGTATTAAAATAGGTTATTTTCGGTAAGCCGAAGAAGTTTCTATGTACTATTATTGGCGGAATAGGTATCCTAAATAAATTAAATACTTCCCAAAGTTATACTATTCCACACGGACGAAGACGAAGTCGCGGGCAAAAGCTAGTGAAACTATAAAGATAGTGTTCTAGTAGGTATGCAACCTGATCTGGCCCTTTACTATGAACGAAGTGCTAAATTCGATCTTCGTGTCTTGCTGTTCCGCTTAGGCTAATATTATTTAGTACGAGAGTGTTAGGGCGTGAACAGCAGGGCTACTACGAAACTCGAAGTTCGTGTCGTGCGGTCATTTTGACACATATCACTTCGAGTTTCGTAGTAGCCCTGCAGGCGGGTCGCACGCAAGTCAAGTTATTTGGATACATAGATGTCTAATCTCCTCTCCGCCTCGGTTCTCGAACCGCTATTTGGTGCAAAGTATGAAGTTCTATACGAAAATTGATTGTACCCGCTTACTTATGGACAATTTATACTGTTAAGTATTTAGATCAAGGTTGACGAGAAATATTATCTGGAGTAAGAAATATCGAGTGGGTCAGCTAGCTAGTGGGTGCACCTGTACTTATTTAGGTATTTAAACAAAAACTAAGTAGTGCTTAAACTCTGGTCGATAACCAAAGATAATTTTATAATTTGTTACATTATTTTTTTCATTAATATAAAGCTAGGTAAGGTCCGCCATGCGAGGAAATTAAATATAGCCTCGTGGGCCCTCGCGTACTTTATAAAGGACCAATTAACACTAAGAATACCGGCCGAATGTACTTCATAAAGTACAAATTGTTCATTGAAAAAAGAATCTTAAGAATTTTTAAATAATATTATTTTACATGTCTTTAATAAGGCGTAAATAAAAAAGTCTGTTAAGAGAAGTCTCTTCGTTCCATTCTACATACAAACGTAGTCCCGGTCTCATTTGAAAACTAGGCAATAGAAATAGATGAAATTTTGTAAGTGTAGACTAGACGTAATTCTCTATGCCTGTGGTTTTTCAGATTGTCATATAAATGTGTAATATCAGAATCACAGGAGCTCAAAAGTCGACAAAAAAAAGATGTCAACTTTGCACAAGAGTTACCGACTAATAAAGCATTTTTACAAAAATCAAAAAAACCACAGGCATAGAAAATATAATGAATATCTTGATTGTAAAATATCATTGCCGTATCAAGCCGTGGTGGCCTAGTGGTTTGACCTATTGCCTCTCAAGCAGAGGATCGTGGGTTCAAACCCCGGCTCGTACCTCTGAGTTTTTCGAAATTCATGTGCGGAATTACATTTGTAATTTACCACGAGCTATGCGGTGAAGGAAAACATCGTGAGGAAACCTGCACAAACCTGCGAAGCAATTCAATGGTGTGTGTGAAGTTCCCAATCCGCACTGGGCCCGCGTGGGAACTATGACCCAAGCCCTCTTGTTCTGAGAGGAGGCCTGTGCCCAGCAGTGGGACGTATATAGGCTGGGATGATGATGAAAATATCATTGATTTCTGTGCTATACTTTTCGTATAATATGAGGACAACGAAACCCAAAATTCAACCGCCCAAATCTTGAAAAGCCTACAGCTATCTCGATATAAATTACGGACGTCGTTGCGGAAGGCATGGGGGGGGGACTTATGTCACGAGCGATAAAGACAGCAATATCCTAAACGGATACCTAACGCGGCGTCGCGGCCTGCAGGGAAACTTCTCTTAAGGCCTCCCGTTTCTGATTTTTTATAAATCATTCATTATCTATCAGAATGGGATTTAGTAGATCGGTAGGTACGAGTGCGTAAGAAGGTTGTCATTATTTTTTCTTTACTTATAGTATTCAGTAGATTGAAAATTATTTGTTGCCTCAGTTGTACTAAACTTACTCTTATTGTGTTGACTTCAGTAAGTGTTCACCTAACTGGTACGTTTATCAGTTACCTAGTTATATTTGATTTACAACTGCGACTCGCACGAGTAGAGCAATATCCTTCAGATCACTCATCCATATAAATCAGCAGAGCAGAAAAATAAACTTAGGTACCTATTATTACTAATGGTCCTTTTCTTTAATTAGGGGGCATCCATTAATTACCTGAGGTCTTCAAGGGGGGGAGGGGGTCAAGTAAAATCTTTCCAAATCTCACTTGGGGGAGAGGGGGGGTTTTCACAAATATCATGTAAATTTTTTTTCAACAGAAAACCGTGTAAAATTGCGTGAAAGTAAAGTTAAAATTAAAGTAAAAAAAATCTAGAATAAAAATATGGCGAAATTTAACACAATAGTTGTTGTCACAGTGATTTTAAAGTACCTACGGCAATATTCTCAAATCACAAGTCGTAAATAAAATTAATAGAACGAATTTTTTTTTTGTATTTTTTTTTAAATCCGACGGGTTTACAGCCAACACATTTCAAAAAATCTCACGTGAGATTTGAGGAGGGGGGAGGGAGTTAAGGAAAATCTTACGAAATCTCACCAGGGAGGGCGGGAGAGTCAAAAAATCCTAAAAAATGTCTCACGTAATTTATGGACGCCCCCTTATGAGTATTGATCTCAGCACACTATTGGCATAGTAATAAAATGACAATGGTACCAACTCTACCTTTTGGGTTTAAGAATCTTGACGTTTTATTGTCATTTCTTCTTACTTTCTTCTCACTCAGTCACGAGGGGTCGAAACGTTGCGATACCTCTCTCTTTGGCGCGGGCGGCTGGACCCCCCACATAACCGATCGGGCCTCCTAGGCGCCTAGAGGCACAGAATATATTATAGTAGAGGTCCATTTACTCGTGATTTCACGCCGTTTAAAAAAATAAGTGTTAGGGGTGACGTGTCCCTACCCCGCACCGCACCGCGTAGGTAGCTACCTTATCCAGACGGCAG
This sequence comes from Choristoneura fumiferana, assembly GCF_025370935.1. Classification (NCBI taxonomy): domain Eukaryota; kingdom Metazoa; phylum Arthropoda; class Insecta; order Lepidoptera; family Tortricidae; genus Choristoneura; species Choristoneura fumiferana. The sequence continues at coordinate 12,158,704 of NC_133481.1, read as the reverse complement.
TTTACTCACTGGTTGTTATTTTTTATGCTGTGCCTTTGATTTGCCATCCCCAACCACTATTTTCTCAACATCTGCGCCGTTCGTTTTCAGGTGGTAGAACCGAATCCGGACCCAGAATGGACGCTGCTGTGGTACCTACGCAAACGCCTGCGGCTCACGGGAACAAAGCTGGGCTGCGCCGAGGGTGGCTGTGGCGCGTGCACTGTGATGGTGTCGAAATATAACCGCGCTGAGAAGAGGGTCATGTATCCTTTGTCATAAACTTACTATCACGAACAGCCCTAAGTAGGTACCTCTATGGATCTGGTTGTGGCTTAGAAATTAGCATAGCTTAGGCCTAGGTAGGTAGGTAGAAGTCACATACCTACGTGAATTCAAACAGTACATGTAGATGATTATACCGACATAGTCCAAAGAATTGCAAAACTGAAGTGGCAGTGGGCGGGCACATTGCTCGTAGGACTGATGGCTGATGGGGTCAGAAGGTTCTCGAATGGCGTCCGCAGACCGGGAGACGAGCTGTCGGTAGGCCTCCAACAAGATGGAGCGACGACCTGGTTAAGATCGTGGGATCGCGGTGGATGCCGTAAGCACAAGACCAGTCTGACTCACAAAACAGATAAGTACCTGACATATCTGTTATGTGTCTGAGTGGAGAGCCTTGGGGGAGGTATGTCCAGCAGTGGACGTCTTTCTGCTGACATGATGATATAGATGATTGAGCTCTCGACGTAGCGACAAAGACACTGCTATCTGTTAGAACAATATATGTCACACGTTGATGACATTGTTAACTGGAATCTACTCAGCTGATACGCATAGTATGTCTCGACACCTCCTACGTATACTGGTACAAGTGCATAATCATAAATTTACAGGAGAGCTGTTCAAAGGTTCCAAAACCTGTAACTTTCTCATTTGATGATATAACTTTTCAAAATTTTGCATTGGTTCCAAAGAAAATATTTGCTTTCTACCTGTATTCATGGAATTTTGAAATTTCTTATAAGAAAATTGCAGATACACTACTATACGCGTATTTTACATCTTGTAGTTGTGCGGTATACTGAGCTAATTACCACTTGCTCCAGTATACGGCGTAATGCGTAGATTACTGATCTAACGATATTTTTATATTGTATATGAATTTTTAGATGAAATACTTATATGGCTTGCAATGAACAATAAAACAGATGCTCTTTTACCTTCATCTATTGATTTATAAACGTTTTTATCACTTGCATCAATATACGCTAACATTAGCATGCCACTTGTACCAATATACCGCTAGTAATGTTTTAAACGTGCTATACAAAATACAGAAATATACCTTTATAAAAAACCTCACTTGAAATATAAATGGTTTTATTAAGAAAAGTAATTGTATTAAGTGCTTTAAATTAATGGAAGCACATTCAATGGATTCGTATTCCTGTTCAAATGTGTACTCGTATTTTATTGTGAAAGGTTCTTCATGTGATACATATATCGCATCGCACCCATTTGTATCCACATAACGGTTTAGCTTTTTGTGCCTCTTCAGGGTTCCGTACCCAAAGGGTATAAACGGAAACCCTACTACTTTATACTACTTCGCTGTCCGTCCGTCTGTCACCAGGCTGTATCTCATGAACCATGATAGTTAGACGTTGAAATTTCACAGATTATGTATAACTGTAGTTGATATAATATATATATAACAAAAAATAGATCAGAATAAATATTTAAGGGGGCCCCCATACAACAAATGTTTTTTTTTGCCATTTTTTTGCTAATCCTAATGAAGTTGTATAGATGGTACAGAACCCTTCGTGCGCGAGTCTGATTGGCACTTTGCTTAAGACAAGCTTTGACATGAAATATTGAGTCAAAGTCAAAATATCTTTATTCAATTTAGATTGTAACAAGCACTTATGAATGTCAAAAAATTTACCACCGGTTCGTAAAAACCTCTGTTGAGAAGAGTCTGGCAATAAACCTAGGTAAATTTTGTAAACAGATTTACAATCATATTTTGGTGATATCTATACATCACAAGTATTTAACACAACTACATATTTAAAACAGTTCTCAATTCGCTATTTGGAGTAAGCACTCGCCAATGCGGATCGGAATTATTTCCAAATTTCCCTATCCATGATATAATCATTAATTTTAATAATACGCCTTATATATTAATGTCTTCTTGACAATAGATTTAAATTTTGTGTCTGTTTCTGAGTCTTGGGAAACTTCTATAACTGCATACGGTTTACCCGTTTTCGCCATATACATAGCCAGGTACCATTTCTTAGGTGTGTATAAAAAAATGTGTATAGGGTGTTATTAAAACCCTGTACTATACTTTAAACCACATTAGGGCTACTAATTACTAATATGATCCAAGTAGAAAAATACTGTGATTCGAAAAAAAAAGTTTTGTATGGAAGTGGAGTCGCAAGAAGACTTTCTAATTTCGATGTTTTCCCACTTATATCGTATTAGTAATCAGTAGCCCTAATATGGGTTACAGTATAGTACAGGATTTTTTTTATCAACCTGTAGGTATATTGAAATTTACTGTTCCCATTGTAATTAAAGCATGCATGCCTTCGCCTTCTTTTTGGGGATGCTCAACTACCAAAATGCAATGTAATACTGCAATATTATATTTCTAGCACGCGTACATGTAGGTATAGCCGAGGAAACTGAATCACGTACTGGTACTGGGGTGGAACCGTTGTACTACCAATGTTATGTTGACATCCCATACATTTGCCAAAGAAATCATAGCGAAATAGATCACGAAAAGGTTTCACATTGGATTTAGTTTCCATGACTGTCTATGAGAAATACGGTTATTGTGGTCTTGCCAAACCAAAACATGTTTTTTTTATATATACTATCAAATTATGTGCTCGTAGAACAGTTTAAACGGTCCGCACGCAGCGACGGCTAGCGCGTACACTGAGGCAACTGCCAGTTACACTGGACTTCTCCGGCCCCGCGACAATATCGGTGCCGCGTATAGTGGTGCATGTCGGTTGCCTCAGTATACGTTGTACCGATTAGCAAAACGGTGTTAGATGCATTCATATACGTCACTTTATTTCCAAAACTAATAGGAATATCCGTCCAAATTTTTTGTGGTAGGTAAATAAGGAAATATTAATCACAAAATTGCAAAAAACTAAAAATCAGAAATTTGTCACTTGTACCAGTATACGTAGGAGGTATCGGTCTAGTATAGTGCCATGGCATCCAGATAGGTAGCTGGATGAATACTAAGGAATAAATCAGAAACTAGTAAATTTTTACTAATCATTTTGTTATAACTTTTAAAATTAATTATTTCTGTACAAAAATTAATGATATCCCATCAAAACATTAATGTGAAAATGAGAGCCAAGTTCAATATTATGATAATGCCTACCTATGCCTTGATTGTTGACTTTAACGACAAAAGAAGTGTAAATGGGTGCCAAGTTCAATGGGCAGTCCTGAAATTTATTTAAAATTAGCTAATATTATTTATTATTTTAAATTTATTTATAGCAATACAAAATACTTAATAACGACTTAAAATATATTTTTTTCTTATAACTTAGGATAATATATTGAAGCCTAAGGTCAGACTTGGTTAGTTTTTATAAAAGAATTATATTATAGCCTTCGCAAGTTGTAAAGTTTTTGTAGGTACTTAATAATAATTCGTATATGAGAACTAGCCAAGTCAGACCTTAGGCTTCAATATATTATCCTAAGTTATAAGAAGAAATTATATTTTATGTTGTTATAATTTTTTTTTGTTATAAATAAATTTCAGGACTGACCATAGAACTTAGCATCCATTTAGATCTCACTTCTTTTGTCGTTAAAAGTCAACAATCAAGGCATATTATCATAATATTGAACTTGGCTCTCATTTCACATTTATGTTTTGATGGGATAAATAAATTATCACCATTACACATTTATCAATATCTGATATTCTATACACATGTCATAATCGATATTTCTGATACCATGTCGTAAAGCAAGAATAATGGATGCATAGGTAAAGTTTATAATGATCCTTAATTTAGAACCAGTCATTTGGCAGTTAATGCCTGCCTGGCACCGCTATGCGCGATGCACGGCCTAGCCGTGACAACGGTTGAGGGTATCGGCAATACCAAAACCAAGCTGCACCCCGTACAAGAAAGAATTGCTAAAGCACATGGCTCCCAATGCGGGTTCTGCACGCCAGGCATCGTCATGTCTATGTACTCCTTACTAAGGACTTGCACCAAAATTAACTATTCGGACATGGAAGTCGCGTTTCAAGGCAATCTCTGCAGATGCACTGGATATAGGGCCATTATAGAGGGATACAAAACGTTTTTAGAAGACTGGGAAACTCATCGCGTTGCCAACAGAACGACCAATGGAACTTCAAATGGAACCAACGGAGTATGCGCCATGGGCAAAGACTGCTGCAAAAATAAAGAAAATGAAAAAGACAAAGGAGAAACTGAACACATATTTGACAGATCAAGTTTCTTACCCTACGATAGTAGCCAAGAGCCTATATTTCCACCAGAGCTAAAGCTATTGTCCACCTATGACGATCAATTTCTAATATTCAGAGGCGAACGGGCGAAATGGTACCGCCCAACAACGTTAGGTTCAATATTGAAATTAAAAGAACAGTTTCCTGATGCTAAAATAGTTGTTGGAAACACAGAAGTGGGAGTCGAAGTGAAATTTAAGCATTGCGTGTATCCAGTTATAATAATGCCCAACTGTGTCCCAGAAATGAGTAAAATAATTGAAACGGATGATGGATTTACAGTGGGAGCCGCTGTAACTTTAATGGAAATAGAAAACACATTCAGAAAATCAATCGATCTACTACCCAAGTATAAGACAAGGACACTGAAAGCCATTGTAAATATGCTAAATTGGTTTGCGGGAAAACAAATACGGAACGTCGCAGCCATCGGTGGCAATATTATGACTGGAAGTCCTATATCAGATTTGAATCCTATATTGATGTCATTGAAAGTAAAGCTTAATCTTCAAAGTAAAGAAGGAGGCCATCGTTCAGTGCTAATGGACGAAACATTCTTTACTGGTTATCGAAGGAACGTTGTGAAGCCCAATGAGATATTGTTGTCTATCGAAATTCCGTATTCAACCAGGTACCAGTACGTAAAGGCGTACAAGCAGGCCAAAAGACGAGAGGACGATATATCTATTGTGACAGCTGCTATAAATGTCGAATTTGAAGAAACCACGAACATTATAAAGAATATGAACATAGCATTCGGTGGTATGGCTCCCGTTACTAAGATTGCGACAAAGACTAGTCAAGCACTGATCGGCCAGAAATGGAATGAGGAAATGCTCGAAAGAGCTTACTCGCACATGTTAGAAGAACTTCCATTGCAACCCTCTGCACCCGGTGGAAATATTCAGTTTAGGCGCGCATTAACAATGAGTTTATTCTTTAAAGCATATTTATCAATAGGTAAAGAAGTTACTAAAGATTATTTACATGAAGAACTTATTATACCATACCACAGTAGTGGCGGTGAACAGTTTCATGGTGTTGTACCAAAAAGCGCTCAGTATTTTGAACTTATTGGTGACAAGCAAACTAAAAGCGATGCAGTGGGTCGACCAATAACGCATGTGTCAGCTTATAAGCAAGCGGCGGGAGAAGCTATTTACTGTGACGATATGCCGTTCGCGGAAGGGGAGCTTTACTTGGCATTTGTGCTCAGTTCGAAAGCACACGCTAAGTTACTCTCGGTAGATCCTACTGATGCACTAAAAGAACCAGGTGTCGTAGCTTTCTTTTCAGCTAAAGATTTGACTCCTGAACAAAATGCAATAGGACCAATATTCCACGACGAGGAATTGTTTGCAAGTGAAAAGGTTGTTAGTCAAGGTCAAACTATTGGTGTGATCGTGGCCGAGGACCAAGTAATCGCTCAAGCTGCCGCAAGGAAAGTGAAAATAGAATACGAAGAAATACACCCAATAATAGTAACTATGGAGGATGCTATAGAAAAGAATTCATTTTATCCACAGTTTCCAAAAACGATTCGCAGAGGAGACGTAAAAAGTGTGTTTGAAGACAAAAACAATATAATTATCGAGGGCCAGTGCCGAATGGGGGGCCAGGAGCACTTCTATTTAGAGACGCACGCCGCTTTGGCTGTGCCTAAAAAAGAAGACGATGAGTTGGAAATGTTCTGCTCGAGCCAACATCCTTCTGAAATAGCTGTACGTATTTTATTAGTACTTAAACTTTTAAACACATATGTAGGTAAGTAATATTCATTTCTTAATTTCAAATCTTCATATTTTATGATTTCAGAAACTCGTGAGCCACGTCATACACGTTCCTATGAATAGAATCGCGTGCCGCGTGAAGCGGATGGGTGGTGGTTTCGGGGGCAAGGAGTCACGAGGTATGCTGGTAGCGTTACCCGTAGCCCTCGCGGCACACAAGCTGCAAAGGCCAGTGCGCTGTATGCTCGATAGAGATGAAGACATGATGATGACTGGCACAAGACATCCCTTTTTGATTAAGTATAAAGTAGCAGCAACGAAAGAAGGTCGAGTGATGGGTGCTATCGTAAATATTTACAACAATGGCGGGTACTCAATTGATCTTTCTGGACCTGTAAGTACACCTACATAAACAACCAACTCAGTGATATATAGAACTTATTGCTCGAAATCTTAGTAATATCGCAAATACGAAAGTAATCATGTTGCCTCTTCTCTTCACGCTTAAATCGCTAAACCGATTTAGATGAAATTTGGTATGCAGATAATTTGAGACGCTGGCAAGGACATAGATAGCGATGTACGAGTAATGATTTTAATTTTATTTCGTAGGTTGTTGAGAGAGCCATGTTCCACTACGAAAACGCGTATTACATTCCAAATGTTGAAGTAACTGCTAATATATGCCGAACAAATCTGCCATCAAACACAGCCTTCCGAGGCTTTGGTGGTCCACAAGGCATGTTTGGAGCTGAGAATATGATCCGAGACGTTGCTGCCAAAGTTGGGAAAAGCGTGGAGGAAATAAGTAGATTAAACCTGTATCAAGAAAATCAGGTAACCCACTACGGCCAAACACTGACGCATTGCACATTACAAAGATGTTGGGATGAATGCGTCGAGAAAAGTAATTTTGCAGAACGAAAATTAAGCATTAAGAACTTTAACAAGTAAGTAAATGCACTTATTAAGTGTTGACTGGTTCCGTACCTCAGCATTGCTGAGCTGCCAGCCCTTTCGGCTAGCTATAATTTTACTTAAACATTAAGTTATGTCCCTGATGTATGTTACCTACAAGTTAATGTATATTACCGAATAAACATTTTCTTTCTTTCTTGATACAATATTTTTCATTCTTTGCAGACAGCATCGCTGGAGAAAGCGTGGTATATCCATAATTCCTACAAAATTCGGCATCGCATTCACAGAAAAGTTACTGAATCAAGCTGGTGCTCTGCTTATTGTCTACGTGGATGGATCAGTGCTCCTCTCCCACGGAGGCACGGAGATGGGCCAGGGACTGCATACCAAAATGATCCAAGTAGCATCGCGGGCTCTCGGCATTGATATATCCAAAATACATATCAGTGATACAGCTACCGATAAGGTACCTAACACATCAGCTACCGCTGCCAGCGCTGGCTCGGATCTTAACGGTATGGCAGTGCTGGAAGCTTGCGAAAAACTTATGAAACGCCTCCAACCATACAAAGAGAAGAATCCTGATGGAAAATGGGAGAACTGGATTTTGGCAGCTTATTTAGACCGAGTTAGTTTATCCGCCACTGGGTTCCACGCTACTCCAGGAATAGGATACGATTTCAAAAAGAACGAAGGAGTCCCTTTCAATTATTTCACATATGGGGTCGCATGTTCAGAAGTTGAAATTGACTGCCTCAGCGGGGATCACCAAGTAATAAGGACAGATATTGTCATGGATTTGGGGGAAAGTATAAATCCTGCCATAGATATCGGGCAGATCGAAGGCGGCTTCGTGCAAGGCCAAGGACTCTTTACAATCGAAGAATTAATTTATTCTCCAAACGGCACGTTGTTCTCTCGGGGTCCTGGGGCGTACAAAATACCTGGATTTGGCGATATTCCTCAGGAATTCAATGTGTCGTTGCTGAAGGGGGCACCGAATCCAAGGGCGGTGTACTCTTCAAAGGTAGGTTTGGATACCCTAATTTGACTTATATACTTAAACCTACTTGAAGACTTTGTCACTGTCTGTGTATTTCTTGTAAATACTTAGGCTTTTATAGTTTCATCTATTGTAATTTCATTTAATTATTGTTTATTTTGTAGGCTGTGGGTGAGCCGCCGTTGTTCCTGGCTTCGTCGGTGTTTTTCGCGATCAAGGAGGCGATTAGTGCAGCGCGCGTGGACGCGGGTGTTCCGGCAGAGTTTTACATGGATGCCCCTGCTACGTCGGCGCGCATACGTATGGCTTGCGAAGACCATATTACTAAAAAGGTATTACCCTTAAAATAGTAAATGGAACTTACTCTTCCCCCGCAAAGTAGTGAGGTTAATTTTAACTTTGCAAAATAAGTAGCCAAAACTGTAGAAGAGAAACAGCGAGTAAGTACAGGCGAAGTAACTATGAATGCTGCTGCTGACCTCGCGATATTTCCTGAATAAAGAATAAAGAAAAATCTGCCATTTAAAAAACAAAAACATAATCTACAAAAAATATTTTTTTAACCACTTCACCGCCAGAGTCATCCAGTCATGCCAGCCAATGGAATGCCTCGCACGCCACGGTCATCTATAGGTACATGACCAACATTTAACCCGAAATTAATCCTTCTACAGTGGAAATAAAGATCAAGATGATTTGTCGCTGGTTTTTCTGTGGCGTACAGAGCACGTCACTTCGTTTGTTGGGTGGCGGTGAAGAGGTTAATTATCGAACCTGCTCACAATTTTTCACCAGAAATGATTGAGAAATGTAACTTGCAGAGGACAGCACGCGGCATTTACAGCTATATATTTTAGCATGTACAGCTATATTATATTTCTATATTGTAAATGACCACAAGTCAATATGTTTTTAAATACTTATCGAACTGCTTCTTCTTTCAGCTCGACCAGCCTCCAAAGGGAAGCTTCGTGCCATGGAACATAGTGCCGTGAACAACCATTGAAATAGTTATTTTCCTAGAAGCATCTGAGATTAAAGATAACTCAAATACGAGATTAACATTGATTGTATTAGTCAGACAATTTTAAAAGACAAATAATCCTGTATAAAATCGATAACACTGTAGGTACTGTTTTTTTATATACAAATCGTGTTACGCATCTGTATTTGAAGCTGTGTCTGAAGCTTTACTGTAAAGCGTAGTTGCAATAGAATATTTTACTATTACTAACATCATTTTAGGCAGTTTGACAGAAAGAAATGGTGATTCTGTGTGCGTTAAACAACATGGCTTCAGGACTACAGGTACCTAACTCGGTTTACTTTTTTAAAGGGCATGCATATTATTACAGTTAGATGTAAATATTTCTTTACTTTAGGCAAAAGGCAACTACTATACAGTATATTTCTTATAATTTATTATGTCGGAATTTATGGCGCTTTTTATGTCAGTATATTTACACATGGTGTACACATTATAAAACCGATGCAAGCTATTTGTTTCGGCAATAATGGCTCTCCAGACTAGAACGAACATTTCATTGATGTAAAGTGGTGCTGACTGACCAGGCAGACCGAGGTTTTGTCAATAATTAGATAATTAAAGATTGTCGAGGACGCCGAAGCACGTAACTTTCATCGGACTATCGTCATTCTATCGTTTTTATGTTGTGAACCTTATGACGATCAGTAAGGATGGTTGTGCTGCTAAATAATACTCATTTGGTTAATAGATAAAAATTATTTACTATAATACATTTTAATAACTAACAAATCAATAAATTAAAATTCAGACGAGGCTAATTCACCAGGATATTATTATTGCTTTAAGTATAAAATCCATTAGGCGATAAGGAACGTTGTTAAAAATAGTTATTTTCAAACAAAGTTTGACTGTAATGTTTGATTTCATTTGCTAAAGCACGCCGATTTTATTGTATTAAAATAATAGTAAAAAAAATGGTTGTACATGATCTAAAGGATGTTGGTGCTTACTTGGCAAACTTGATTTTAAAAACATTGGCAATATCTAATACGAAGATTTCAATTGATTGGAAGCCACAAGTGATGGTAGATAAATTAGTATGGCATTAAAATAGTACGCTGCTTAAGAAAAGTTAATGGGGTAAGGCTCACGAGCGTTTTGCCCGCCCGTTCCAGTGTGTTATGAATATTGACGCATACGAACGATGGCCCGTTTCTACTAATATAAGGATGAATACTTCACTTAAAAAGAGAAACTACTTGTATCAGAAGTTGACGCAAATAGTTATCGTATGCATCAATATTAATAACACACTGTAACGGGCGGGCAAAACGCTTGTGAGCCTTACCCTAACAAGAAAAAGTGTGGAGAGAAATAAAGAATATTAATAACATAGTTTCAAAAAGTGTGTGTTGTTTTATTTAAAATTTAGCGAACTGTACTAACTACCGCAATTATAACTTTTAAAGCATGAAAGGGTGATAGTTTTTATTTGTATTTAAAAATTATTCAACATAATTGGAGTTAAATGGTTACCTATAAAGTTAAATGGCAGTTCGAATTGGAGTTGTGGATAACGCTCTTTTTCGAGGCTTAAAGACTCGAGCCCTTGAGACTCCAGAGTCTTAAAGACTCGACTATATTTGACAACTAAATTGGCTTATTTTACGCGAATGGATGCAAGAAACCGTGTTTGCGGCCTTTGAGTCGTTAAGCCTCGAGAGTCTTTAGGGTTCGACTCTTTAAGCCTTGAAATGAGCGTTTTACACAACACTAGTTCGAAGACATAATTAAAAACAATCATTAAAGCGCTAGGCACGTTATACATAATATGTATTTATCGGCCTGCCATATTCAACTTTTGATAAGTTCAATTACTTTTGCGCATATCTTCTTGAAGCGATAAGTTAAGGTCACATGTTTACATCAGTTTTAGCATATCTTCTTATTTATATGTCTATAATATAAATGGAACTTGATTGGTCTGATATAGGAACCGCAAGAGAAATGTAAGTTTTATTTGTTCGTACAACGCAATAATCAGTGGCGATTTATCATCGGTCCGTTGACCCGAGTACATGCGCAAAAGTAAATAAAACTATCTCTACTTAATAATATTATAATGTAAACAACCTTGCCTATGTCTGACCCTTAAAGCCTCTCCTCCCTTATGTATTTAATTTATTCTTTGCATTAATAAGCTCACATAACACCAAACTTACAACAACCAGGAAATTAATTAACATCTAATGACGGATACATTGGTCAGAACAAAATTTTAAACGTATTAAATGCGCGTCGAATTTAAAGGGTTCCGTAACATTGGACAATTGTCACATTGGCCAAAGTACTTAGTGCACGTTCGTGTGTTTACACCTAAATTAAAAAGTGAGAGATGAGACAGCAGTTTTTAGCCTCCAACGCAAAAAGAGGGGTGGTATAAGTTTGACCACTATGTGTGTCTGTCTGTGACACCGTAGCTCTTAAATGGGTGAACCGATTTGAATGTTTTCTAGCGATGGTTCTTAGATATGTTCTATCAAAATCGGTTCAGCCGTTTTTGAGATATTGAACTTTGAAGTGACAATGTCGGGGGTTTTCCAACAAGGTCCCGTTTGCACTCCACTGACACGGAACCCTAAGAAAACGGCATCTACATAAAAAAGTCTCGAATTATGTGAGCAATACTTATCTACAATTAAAAATACAGTTTGGCATTTCATAAACTCAGCAAAGTAAGATCAAGTTTTGCTTTACTATGTAATGTATTAGATACCGTTATTTCACTTGTCTGATTCGGATGAACAACCCGACCCTGAGCTTGGTCCTGAAAACAAATTAAATTTCATTTTATAAGGATTCTACTTTGATACTAAGAATGTTAGTTTTCTAGTGTTGGGTGTTTATTTACTTTGGAACTAGGTCAATTAGCATCAAGTGTCTTATAGAATGACTGTGTCTATTTCTATGTGATAGGTGCGCACAGTCTAAACGTAAAATGTAATTACAGTTTTCAATGAACTGACATTTTTGTGTTAAACACATGGTTAAGTTAACGATTTAAGTTTTTTTATGTAACACAAAAAGGGTAAATTGTTCGAGTATTCACAACTTTACAAAATATATAGACTCAAGACTGTTAAACAAGAAAAAATCTCGTGTTGTGAGATAGAATGTGTTTATTAAGACCTCGAACAGAGATAGCGACATTAGCTCTGAGAAGCTTTATCAACATAGTGTAAGAACAGATAATGTCACGTCAGATAAGTCATAAGGTTAAGTGCCTTGTCACAGTTACTACGAAGATTACGTATTACAGATTGTTCAACAGTACGAAAATAAGCAAAAGAAAACAGGTCGTCCTTTATGTAGTGGACATTAGTGGCTTGTCATGATATTTTTATGTAGTTGTACCTCCGCAAAAATAAACAGAATAAATAGAAAAAAAATATGTAACAGTAAGTGAAAATAGAATTCAAAATTGCGCCACTACCGGTTTTATAATAACAGACCAATTTTCTATCAAGATTAACGTTAGATTTAAAGAAATAAATAGTGGCTAGATTCCTAAAACTATTTAATTAGTTTGTCAGTTAGATGTTCAAAAAATATCAGCACATATTTTTTATTTTGTCAATTGAACAAAAAAATATGTAGATATATAGCCAAGGTTTCTTAAAGTGGGGTCTAGGGACCCCTTGGGGGTCCGTAGCATATGTATCAGAGGTCCGCAGTAGGCCAGTCTGTAAACATATTTATTAGGAAATTTCCAAAAATATGTTTTGACAGGGGTCCTTGTAATGTTTAACTTGTGAAAGTGGTCCGTGACTGAAAAGTTTAAGAAAGAGCCGGTTAAATTTCTGTGTGAGACGTCATACATACGTACACTTTAATTTGACGCGCTTCATCTTTGTAATTTTTTGTTTAATTGGCAAAAGAAAAAATACGTGTCCCATATTATAGTATGATAACTAGCTTTAGCCCGCGGCTTCGCCCGCGTGGAATTCGGTTATTGCGCGCTGCTCCCTCGGGAACTGTGCATTTTTTCGGGATAAAAAGTAGCCTATGTCACTCTCTGGCCCATAAACTATCTCTATGCCAAAAATCACGTCGATCCGTCACTCCGTTTCGAAAGAAAGAAAGACGGAAAAACATACAAAAACACACACTTTCGCATTTATAATATTAGTATGGAAGTATGGATATTGAAAAATCTAACTGACAGACTCAACAGTTCTTTTTTTACCCAAGAATCTACCCGATTGAGTTAGCTAGCGAGTGGCGTTACAGTTAATTCTTACCATAAATCTATGGGAGAAATGCGTTTTGACCGGACATAAAAAGGATGTTCATCGAGTTGGTGGTGTCATATCCTCCATTATTTATTTTAATTACCTACTTTTAGTTAACATTAATGCACAGTCCCAAGACCTCGCAATGACCCACTGACCTAAAAACGACTTATACGTATTTAGGGACTGGTAAAGCGTAACCAGATGAGTGGAAGGAGGGAAGGCATTTGCCCAGCAGTGACACACCGTATAGGCTATTAAAAAAAGCGTAATCATACCTGAGTGTGAATATCTGCGGCGTCGACGCGGCTGCCTCGAGGGGCTGTCCGAATTATATTCGGTTTCCGTGTCCGCTGGTCCGTTGCGTGCTCGCGACCCGCGCCCTTCCTCGTACCTGCAAGATGAGATGCTAAGCAGTTGAAGACAAATGGGGTGTATCATTGGCGTGCAGTGGATCAATTTCAGAGCAGTTTGCGTTTCTTCTTCTTTTTTCTTATTTTTGTTGAGGCTTTGAACACTCCAGGTGATCATATCAGCCTCATGGGTGTTCGCTCATTTTCTTACACAAGGGACATATCAAAAAAGTGGTATATGTAAATGTCTTTGTCAGATGTTGGCTCTGAAAGCCAACAATTGACCTGGCCATTGTGCATGGGACCCAAACCGCCAAGAACTCTTCTTCTCACGTCTGGATTCCGAACACATTTCAACAATTTGTTTGCGTTTGTAGGCAACACTAGCACTGCCACTCTCAATGCACGCTATAGGGGTCTATAGTCATGGCTTCCGTGGTCGCTGAGAATATCTAACGTTTCACAAGGCTACACTACGGCTTGCTAAGGGTGGCATTATAAAGTCTATGTGTATTTTTTCTATTTAGGGTTTCGTAGTCCTACAAGGAACTCTTTTAGTTTCCACACATCCTTCCGTTCATCCGCAGCTTTACTTAAAGACTGCTAGCGCTGGAGATCTATATTAACCACGCCGTCAAAATGGCGTATCTCTAGACGTAAAGTGGGCATAATTTTCTCGTCTAACTAAATCCATAGTCGTTGCGTTTAGAATAATAATAAAATAAATTCACCTATCTCTGGACCGTCGCCTCGACCGCGGCGAGTATACTTTGCGCCGGTCTGGCGAATATTTTCTATCGGACGTCCGACGATCCGGAGAGTATTTCCGATCAGAGGTCCGCCGGTCCGGCGAGTATTTTCTATCGGACGGCCGCCGAGGCGGCGAGTATCGGCTCTCTGGCGAGTACCGGCTCTCGGGCGAGTACCGGCTTTCCGGGGAATAGCGGCTCTCCGGCGAATAGCGTCGGTCGTATCTGGAATTATTAAGAATATATCCACGTGAGTCCTCGTGGACTTTATAAAGAACAAATTAACACTAAGAATGACGGCCGAAACCATCAGCCAAATATGTGGTCTAGGTACCACCTTAAAGTTGATTTCAATTACATAATGTGAACAATATAGTGAACTATTATATAAATAAGTTTTAGATATCATCATAGGAGAGGCCTATAACCAGGGTCGTGTACCATAAATTTTCACTGCGGTGACGGCGGGGCAAGCTGCCCTAGATTCGCAAAAGAGGAGGGGCCGGAGCGGCAGGTTTACCCGTGATGACATATGGAGGCGCAGCTAGCTATGGAGACAGCTATGCTCGGAGTTTCTCTACGGGATCGAATATGAAATGAGGCGATACGTAGAACGAGGGTCACCGTCATAGGCAAGCGAATTAGCTTGTTGAAGTGGCAATGGGCTCGCCATATAGCACGGAGAGCGGATGGCCCTTGGGGCCGAAAAGTTCTCGAACCACGGATCGGCAAGCGCAGCGTAGGACGTCCACCAACGAGATGGATGGATGTTCTGGTTAAAATTCCCGTAGGGATTACATCATGGTACTTTATTGACGATTGCGATATAATAATAATAAATAATAAATATCACGGGACAATTCACACCAATTGACCTAGTCCCAAAGTAAGCTTAGCAAAGCTTGTGTTATGGGTACTAAGCAAAGGATAAATATAATTATATAGATATAGATACATACTTAAATACATATTAAACACTCAAGACCCGAGAACAAACATTCGTATTTTTCATAGAAATATCTGCCCCGACACGGGAATCGAACCCGGGACCTCAAGCTTCGTAGTCAGGTTCTCTAACCACTAGGCCATCTGGTCGTCTAAGATATATACACAGTGCCAAATTTCGTAACTCCATACCCAGCTATGGAGACTTTGATTTTATCTCGATCCCGCGGGAGCATGGGGTGTTCAAAATTATTGTGTTTATTGGGAAAAAATGCAAATAAAAATGCAGTCTATGGCGTGGATTGAGTAAGCAGCATCCGAAGACAGCGCTAGTGCTGGTGGCGCCCAAGTTTGTACGGTCAGGTTTAGGTTAGGATTAGGGTCTCCACGTATCTATCGACGCGGTATCGCCAAAAGCCGATAGAAAAAAGCTTTATATCTACGCAATAAAAGTGAAAAAGACGTCGACGCATCAGCAGGCGACGGCCGAGCCGATCCAAGCCGAACCATCCCTTTTTAGCTCTTATTGCGTGGACTTAAAGCTTTTTTCTATCGGATTTTGCAGATTCCGCGTCGTTAGATGTGGGGAGACCGTTAGGGTACTGACGTGCATGGGGCGAGGCGGCGCCCTCGGCGCGCGTGACGGCGGCGAGGCGGCGACGCAGCGCGGCCGCGTCATCTTTAGCCGCGTCAGCGTCGCGCCGCGCCGCGCGCGCCTCGAGCCACGCCGCGTGCGCGCGCGCCTCCAGCTCGCCCACCGCCGCGCGACGCGCCGACTCCTGTTCTGCTAGCTCCAGCGTGAGTGCGTCGCATTTTTCCCTGTTGTTATGGAAAAAAAGTTATTAATTTATTGTATAACTCTTTATTGTACCTAAATAAAACATATGAAAATATACTGTGCGACAAAAACATAGCCTCTAAATGTATGCACAAACAGGTAATTTTGTACGTAAAGTGGGCCAAATTTTGTGCCGCTGAGTATACATACATAGCAATGTAAATACATAGTAAATGTATACATTTGACGATCCTTTTGTGAATTTCTTATAATTACCTGACACGTGTTTAGAATGTATTTTTTCAAAAGGTAATAATTAATTTATCTAATCTATCTATCTTTCTATCATCATCTCATAGACACTACGGCGTGTATTGAGTAGGCAGCGCTCTTGCGGGTGGCGCGCTGCTGCGGCGCAATCTACCAACCAACTGTCTACCCTGGAATCGAACCAACCCTGCTACACCATATTTATAGAACAGTCGTTCTTAACTTAGGCCGCGGACCACTGGTGGTCCCTGGAAGAACTCGAAGTGGTCAGCGAAGCCATCAACAACGAATTGGCAAAACGACGCCCCAGTCAAGTAACGGTCGCAACCGTTCATTCATTTACATACAATTTTATTTTTACCGTATATTACCTTCAAACAGTTGGTGGTCCATGGCAAGACAGAAATTCTGTCAAATGGTCCCTCCTAACTAAAAGGTTAAGGTTAACTTAAGAACCGCTGATATAGAACGATAGTAGAAAGAGACATCCAGACAGTACATCCTCATCTGGTGGGAGTATAGGAGTAAAAAGTAGTGTATGCCTTATTCTCGAGATTCAGTTACGTATTATGGAATGTTGCACTCACTTAAATCGTTGAACTTCCTGCTGCATTAGCTCAATTTTCTCTACCGTACTAGCAGATTCGCCTTGCTTGCTCAGCCAAAGTGATTCTTTGGCGCTAAGTTCTCTGAAATAAATCACATTTACTTTTAGGGGCTGTTTCATTGTAATAAATAAAACAAAAATAAAATGTTCATTCTTTAAGTATCTCGCAAAGATTTTTTTGTGAACAACTAGCGGTTTCAGAATTAATGTTATTGTCAAAAATACTGCGTCTTGCTATAACTATAGGACTGTTATGTTAAGTGACCTTGAATGCCAAAATCTTAACCGTTTTAGATAGGTACCATCAGCCAAGTAAGTGGTCTATCAATTTTTAAACAAGTTCCTTTCAAATAAATATGTCGCTAAAGTCGATCTTTCAAGTTGACAGACATATCTATTGGCATTGTTGTTTTATGACATGCAAACGATTATCAAATTTAGGGCGGTAGACCACATATTTGGCTGATGGTACCTGGAAAGGCAGGAAGCAAGAAATGGGAAAACTGGACATAAAACAGTAGAATGTTGTCTTTAGGGACAGTGTACTTACTTCAAAAGTTCCCCCTCTCTTTCCTGGAAGTATTTGCCGAGTACTTCCAGCCTGGTGAGGGCCTCGGTGGCCTGTTGGCCGGAAGTGCGCATCGACTCTTGCGAATTCTGTAGCTCTTCGGACAGCCGCACGCGCTCCTTGTGTTCGATCTGAGTTGAAAAGGGATAATACTTAGTAAAATAGCAATCCATAGTCATCAACATCATCATCAATTCATCATTATATCAGCCATAGGACGTCCACTGTTGCACATAGACCTCCCCCATATACCTTCAGTTGGTCCGGTTGGAAGCGGCCTGCATCCACCGTGAACCTGCGACCTTAATCTCGTCGGTGGACGTCCTACGCTGCGCTTGCCGATCGGCGGCATCCATTGTATTTTTTTTAAATATGACTTTTCTGTATACCAAGGATGCTGGTGTTTCTTGTTTCTTGCCTCATTAATCAAATAATCCGAATGCTAAATAATACAATACAATACAAAGACTCTTTATTGTACACCAGACATAGTAAGCGATACAGAAAACAGATACACAGAAAAAAAATATTACAAGGAATAATATTACGAAGAAATAATAATTTGTATGGTACGAGTAGGTAAAGGACCAATGCCTTCGGTATTAAACGCGGGTTTCTGCTGTCGGTGTTTTTTTTTTTACATAAAACTGACCCGTTATTGACCCTATCTCGCCTGATGAAAAGTGGAGATCAGGCCAAAGGTGCATCCCACGTATGGTGGTTTTGTAACTGGTTTTATATAGCTATTGATTGCGAAGAAATTATACAACAAAAGGGAAAACGAAAAAAAATAAAAGAGAAAACCGGCCAACGCACGGACAACATAGTGCTCCTTTTTGTTTCTTTTCTTTTGAGATACGGAACCCGAATAATTAAAATTAAACAAAACTTGATTTTATATTCTTTTTTTCATGGTTGTGGGCGCCTGAACCTTAATTGGTCTTAGAAGGAGACATTACTTTATGCACTTGCACTTGTGCATAAAAGGTCATTTTATGTCGCCTAGATCCCGTATAAATACGAAGTATACGCACAAAAACATAAAAAAAAATAAAAGTTGTTTATTCTGAAATAGTGTATCCACACTAACCACATTAACTTAACCATTCGATCGAATACAATAGAAGACATGATTTGATAAATCGGAAGTATTGTGTTCTAAGTTTACACAGGTGGTATATTTATCATCACTCTTTAATAAATTAGTGAAATACGCACAATATTTTACTCGGAATAATATGATTGCAATCCCCTAGCTGGGTTCACAATTTAATAGTCCTCACTACGCGAGATATTTTTTATTTTATTTGATTAAGATGTTAATAAAAATCATACAAATGTGATGCAGATGGAAATAGCATTAATTTCGATGTAAGGGCACGTTTAAACAAATCGCAAGCAATTTTATTAATTAATTAACCTTACCTCAAACTTGCTCTCAAATGTATGCTTCTCTTCCAAAGCCTTGGCCAGTTTGGCTTTTATTTCGGTGTGATCTATCAACGATGAAGCATCAATATTTGACTTAGATCCACTCTTCAATTCTCTAATGACATCCTGAAATAGTAAAATGAATGAGTTATTGTCGGGGTTGAGTTATGGCTTATGAGATTTGCTCAGCAGGTATAGACTAGAAAAAAAAAAAAATTACCTTCAGAGCTGTTACTTCATGGCTCTGAATTTGAATAGTATTGTTGGCCTCTGCCAACAATCGGTTGATTTCTTCTAATTGTTTCTTTTGTTTTCTAGATTCATCCGAAGCTGCCTCGGCCGAGACAAATTTTAATTGGAAATTGTCCCTCTCTCGACTGACTGAAATTAATTCTTCTTCGAAAGCTTCAATTTTACCTGTAGACAAGGAAGTGACTTTTAATTAAACTACTCAAATACCTACCTAAATTGTTAAATATATTACTCAAATGAAGACACCCAATGAATAATGATACATGTGGTATGAGTTTCAGACAGATTAACAACACACAGATATATAACAATTTACTTTCTTTAAATGGTAGCTTACAATAAGGATAATAGGTTATATAGATAGTGATTTGGCGTTTAACTTTTGTCCTTTTGCCAACAATCAATTCAAGCAACAAAAAAAAATGTAAGCATCTCAATTTATACTTATTTCTATTTGAATAATGATGCTACTTACTATTCAGTTCAGCTATATGCTCTTCAGAATGAGCTCTCTCCCCTAAGAGCTCACTAAGAGTATTTTCTACCTCACTCAGAGTGTTCTGCAGCTCCCCTGCAGTATTCTCTGACACTCTCAATAACTTCTCATTATCATCTAATGACTTCCGAAGCCTCTCATTCTGAGCCTTCAGCTCTTCAATTTCTTCCTTCAATGATTGCACCATATCATCCATGCCAAAGGAATTGTCTTCAATGCCGGCAAGCTTCGACTTAGTAGTTGCAAGTTCCTCTTTGAGGATTTCACACTCCTGGTTAAACAACAAGAACATTATTTATTTAAAGAATATAAAGAGGCCAAGGAGTTTCCAGCCAGCCAGCCAGTTATAAATTATAAATATGTACATTGTATTTTATATCCTACCTTTGTAGAGAAAAGTAAATCCCTTTGCAATGAATTGATTGTACCAATGAGTTGGCCATCCCGTCTTTTGTTATCAATGTAGTAGTACCCCAGTGTGAATAACAGGACAGAGCTAGCAGTTGTCAATAAAAATGTAAGAAAGCGGTTGTTTTGATCCTTAGAAGTGCCATCACAGTACTCGTCCGTGAAACATGTGTCTCCTGCAATATAACATAGCCAATATTTTTTATAATGATCAGAAAGTTATAAGGAAAAATTATTAAAATTTACACTTATTGCATCTTTTGCAGGTATTTCAATATTGTAATTAAATTGAAACATGACTCATGGATATTAAAAATCAATGTCATGCTAATATTGATAGTAAAAAAGATTATGATAAATCACAGAGAACTGAACAATATAAGATAAGAAAAGTCTGGTACGACAATAAAAAGAAGTGAATGGATGAAAGTTTTTTTTTTTATTCAACTGGATGGCAAACGAGCAAGTAAGAGATCACCACCGCCCATAAACATCTGCAACACCAGGGGTATTGCAGATGCGTTGCCAACCTAGAGGCCTAAGATGGGATACCTCAAGTGCCAGTAATTTCACCGGCTGTCTTACTCTCCACGCCGAAACACAACAGTGCAAGCACTGCTGCTCCACGGCAGGATTCATATTAAATGTTGCTATGATTTCTTTGGCAGATTGATAGGATGTCAACATGACATTAGTAGCACATAGGCTCCACCCTGGCATGTCATTCAGTTTCCTTGACTGTATAAAATTGTTGCCACATTCAACCATTTAAAGTTAAAAATGTGACAGTTAATGAGAAAGCAGTACACTCATTTCATTGTTGTTGTGATTGCCCTGGGCATTTTCACAAAAAAGTGTACCTTTTCTTTTTTGTGCAATTTTGGAAAAAATATGTTTTTTTCTACTCAGAATCAAGAGCACAATCGATTCAGATAGTTCAAAAAAAATAGTTTTGTGACTTTATTTTCTTACACTCACTATGGGCGTCACATTCTGTATGAAGGTACACTCAGGACATTTTGTATGAAGTTTTTTTGTATGAAAACGCCCCTGCTATTAAGGTTACTTACCAGGAGATGCAAATAGGGCACTTGAGTCTGATTTAGTTCCCATTACAGAGTAATAAGTTGATAAAAAGTAATTGAAATATGAGAAGCTATCAGCTTGTCTTTGGTTTTCACTCTGGTCAGTATTATAAATACTTTCTATTGCTGGTTTTTCAGCATTCGTTGGCCACAAATCAATTAGACTTGTGTATAACTTTGATAGAAAACCAGGACCATCTGTTACTGGTGATGGTATAGTATCAGGCACTTGTGTTGATTTTAAATAGTCATCCAAGTCCAACATAATTGGTGCTTCCGGAGTCTCTGTTGTGCTTTGTTCATGTAGGGATTGTGTTGTTTCTGTGCTAGGTGGTACTGAGACAGATTCTGTAGTAGATTCTGCATTACCATAATTGTATTGTTCAGTTGTGGTTTCTTGTGGTGGTGTAGCAGTAGTTGAACTGGCATAACTGTAAGGTCCTGTTGCAGGTTCTTGACTTGAAGGTGTGCTTGTTGATTCTATACTAGCATGACTCTGTTGTTCTGTTGTTTCTGCACTAATTGGGGACTTGGTTGTTTCTGTACTAGGGTAATTGTATTGTCCGGTTGTAGAATCCTGATTTAAATGAGTATTTGTAATTTCAGAACTACCATAATTGTAAGACTCTGTTGTTGATTCTTGGTAAACTGGTGCCTTGGTAGTTTCTGTATTACCATAATGGTATTGCCCTGTTGTATAATCTTGATTTAAAGGACTTTTTGTGGTTTCAGAACTGCCATAGTTGTAATGGTCTGGTGTAGAACCTTGATAAGGAATACTAGTACTTTCAGAACTAGTATAAGTATTTGGCTGTGAATATGTATTCTCAGCTGAATTAGGGTAGTTATATGTATTACTTATGGGTGCCTCAGTTGATTGATATGTGGTTTCAGATGAACTCTGAGAAAATGCACTGCCTGTTATTGTTTCAACTTGTTGATAGTGGGGAGGATTAGTTTGTCCAGTGGAATAGCTATATGCAGATCCTGTTGTATATGCATAGGTTGGAGTTTCTGTTGTGGGAGCATTGTAAACTATTCCTTCATTTGGAACTGCTCCTGTTGTCGATCCTTCTGGGTACCCACTGGTACTTGGGTAATATTGCTGGGCTGTATTGCCTTGGTAGTGTGCTTGATTGGCATTGTAATCATAATTCTGGTTATTTGGCCCATATGCCCCATTGCCATATTGTGACGGCAGTGGGACTTGTGGTTGAGGGTTTTGATTGTTAATATTATAATCAGGTACATGGTAATTAACAGTAGATGGCATTGGTGGGAGTTGAGTATTAGAATCGGTATTTACATTAGCACTGGTTAAGATACTATGTTCTGTACTAATTTTATCAGTACTAGTTTCATACGACTGTGTGGTGGTGCTATCTACATTGGTACTAGATGGTGTTGAAGTATTTTGATCTGAATTTTCAGCAGGTTTAGGTTGATCTAGACTTTGCTGTACATAGTCAACTTTTTGTACGGATTTAGGATCAGCAGCATCAGTTGTGCTGGCAGTGAGTGCTTGTGGCTGTGGGAGAGATTCCGGAACTGAAATTGCAGGGAGCTCTGGGTTTGTGTTTACTATAGGTTTACTATCTAGAGGCTTTTCTGTAGTGCCAGCAGATTGGTCATTATTTCCTATGGCTGTGGGATTTAAAACACTTTGGTCCGATTTATTCTCATTGCTATTTTGGCTAGGAGCACTTTCCACTTTTTTTTCACTGGAAGCATTATCATCAGTATTCATTATTGGTGCAGAATCCTGTTGGGGTGCATTTGGTGATTGGGCATCAACATCTTGATGGGCACTGGTAGGAGTAGACTCGGTAGTATAAATAGTGGTACCATCAACAACCTCGTGAGCCTGTTGCACTTTGTTCGGTTGTACTTTAGGATTTTGCGGCAGCGGCACAATTTCTTCTGGTATCTTAATCACTTTAGACTCTCTTAAAAACTTTGAGCTAACAAAACCTTTCTTTCCATTGATAACAGCGTACCATAAATCTTCGTTAGTACCCGCTGATTTCATGTAAATCATTGCTTCAGAGTTGGTCCGAAACGAAATAAGATCGTCATCAGGGCTGCTGTAACTCAAGAGTGTCTTTGCCTTGGATATGGGTTCTGAAATGGAAGTACCAGTGTTAAGAAAGTAACATATTTGTGCTAGAAAAACTCACTTTCATCGAGCTAGACACTCACCGCTACATTCCTTGTTAACGCAATACACTTTATCTGGCCGCCTACAGTAATATAATGAGACTAGTAACATAAATAATACAACTCTTAATAAAATCATTCTGGCATCGTTACATGCAAATTTCTAGTTAGATTATTTTATATTATTTCATATAAAATTCACAAGATGTTTAGCCACATCATCTGTCAAGTCGTTCGATCGTTTCGTTATTGCGTTACTGACAAGTGGTCATGGTTACGATTTTTCATGTCATTTTATCCTGGATTGTAAAAATGACGTGACAATTTTAAAGCAAAAAATAACAGCTTTACGGATAAATAGGTAAATTAAAAGATTTTTTTAATCGATATTTACTAACAGTTTAAATGAGTTTTTGACATTTGTGGATCTTTATAGTAGTAACTAAACGCAGCGCTACGAATGCGTTCAATGTATCATTGTAGGTAGATAAAGTTATTTCATGCCCTGATTATTATTTATCATTGCTTATTTAATTAATCTAACACTATGTTTTATGACAAAAAGGTGTAGAAATTAATATTAGAACGTGTGAGTTATGATTTGTCGAATGCTTTTTTTGGATGCTCTAATCTCTTTGCTTTGATTTGTCAAATGTCAAAGTTGTCAACGGAAAATACGAATCAAACAAAAAAAAAAAAAATAAAATGTCTGTTGGCTCTCACATTTCTTTAGTAGATTTATCGAAACAATTTCCATTTCAAATAGGTAAGAATTACCTATATATTGTATTAGACTACTTTTCTTAATTTATGTAGGTAGGTTAGTCTATATTTAAGTTTTAAGTATTGAGCGCAATTATTAAAGGTTCTGACGCTTTGTACTAAATTCAAAAAACGCCAGATTCGCGAAACGCCAGATTCGCACGATGCCAGATTTCAGATTCGCAGAATATCAGATTCGCATTGTACCAGATTCGCAGAACGCCAGATTCGTATCTTGTCAGCATTATTTACCATTTTCGGCTCAGGCTCGTTGTGTTTGTTGTTTGGTTCAAATCCGGCCTCGCCCCTCTGAGTTTTTTTTCTCTTTTTTTCATGTGCGAAATTACATCTGAAATTCACCACGAGCTTTACGGTGAAGGAAAACATCGTGAGGAAACCTGCACCAACCTGCGAAGCAATTCAATGGTGTGTGTGAAGTTCCCAGTTCGCACTGGGCCCGCGTGGGAACTATGGGCCTAGCCCTCTCATTCCGAAAGGAGGCCTGTGCCCAGCAGTGGGACGTTTTTAGGCCGGGTTGATGACTGCGAATCTCCGCGGATTCGCCCGCATTAGAAATAGTTTAATGCCGTCTTAACTGAACTGTTGTACCTATGAAATTTTTGAAATACCTACACCACCATATACAACGACAAAATTAACAGTACACGATTATTGTTACCATGGCAACGACATAAATAAATGTCTTGGAGTTTGGCCTGAAAAAGTTTACGGTAACAATTGGAAAGGGGGCGTTTTCAAAAAAAAGTGTACTGTTTCTTTTTTTTTTGAAATTTTGGAAATAAATGGTTTTTCCTTCTCAGAATCAACAGCACAATCGATTCAGATAGTTTATAAAAATGTCCCCTTCAAAAATTTCAGTTTTGCGACGTTTTTTTTATACACAGTATGGGGGTGACAAAACTGACAGACAGACACACATAGCGGTCAAACTTATAACACCCTTTTTTGCGTCGTGGGTTAAAAAAAAAGAAAGGCTAGGTACACTTTTTTTTAAAACGCTCAAGGACAACGTTCGTTTGCACAACGCCATCTACTTGATTGCAAACGAAGTTAGACAGTGCCTTCTATTCTTGTTTAAACTTAAAATATTATCCCTCGCGAACGCATTACCGGTATATCAAGTATCTTGACTTAATGCAGATTTTTGACTATCTGTACGCCAAGTTTCATGTAAATCCGTTCAGCCGTTATGGCGTGATTGAGTAGGTAACAAACATCTAAACATCCAAAAATCTTCACGAACTTTAAAATTTTATACCTAATATTAGTAGGATGACTGATTGATTAATATTAATGATTACTTACTAATTACTTTTTGGGCGTACATTAAAGTCTTAATATAACTTGGTAGCCTCTACCTGTTGGAGGTTGATTTACACAATCTCGCTTTGCATACATTCTTTAAACTATAGGTTTTGTTCTTGGTTTTAGTCTTGTATTTTCTTTTATTTATGCCACGGAGGTGTCTCACTTGGTCCCCCATTTCAGCGCCTACATATTTGTCAATATAAGAGCGAAATAAGACGAGAAACGAGACAAATAAACTAAGTAAAATATGAATACTTATATCGTTTCTCTTTCGTAATAAATAAATAATGTTTATTTTCGACATTTTGTGTTTTTAATCAAAAATCAGTAGTCCCTCAACCCAACTACCAGCTATCCCACCCCAATGTAAAGTTCTGCACATACTTGTTATTCATTTTGTTCAAGGTTATACCTACATATAATTAACAATGTGACACGTGGGGTCATACAATTCCGCAGAATTGCAGGAAAATCTTGCCTCAAGTACAATCGAAAAAACTGAATTGCGTACCAGGGTGGAACCTATTCGTTGCAAGTGTCATGTTGATATTTTCTAAATATAATATCAGCTTACATTCTAATCATTGTGAAATTGATTGTGAAAAAGTTCCACCTTGATACGTAATTCTGTTACCCTGTCTGTATGTAAAATCTGGTCAGCTGCTGTGCCCTTAGTGTACGTTTTCGGTTACAAAATACGTCTCGATCGCGTTCGCGTTAAAATCTCAATTTGTATGGAAACACGAACATCGCAAACGTTCCGCTAGAAGCGCTGTTCGTGTTTCCATATAAATTGAGATTTTAATCCAAACGCGATCGAGACGTATTTTGTAACCGAAAACTTACACCAAGGGTACTGAACACGACTTTTACAGCAGCTGTAGGTTGAGCTTCAAATTTTGTTTATGTACTTATCGATTGATCTATTAATATATAGATGAAACTATTAAGGCGGCGATATGCTTCGGTGAAACATTAATAATAAGCTGTGGACACTATGAAGGGGAGGTCGATGGGTCATCCGACTCTGAATGGTCCTGCTTCTCGTCAACGGAGAGCCAAGAATCAATCCCACCAGTCAAAGACAATGAGCAAAAAAAGTTAGAAGTTAAGGAAAAAGTAGAAGAAGAAGCAGTCGAAGAGGAAAACGGAGACGATGAACATGATTTCCACTTTTACTTTTTTCCGGATTGTACAAAACCCCTACCTCCTGCAAACAGCAAAGCAAGCGTTTTAGTAGGGCCCGATGGTTTTCCAGTCGTAAACCCTGTGGCTAAAGGCATTCAGTTTTGCACTTGTTATAATGACAAAGCTGGCAAATGTGACTGTTTTGCTAAACTACCTTGCTATTGCGGAGCAAAAGCTGCGACGGAATGTACATGTGGCCAATTAGAAACAATATGCATCTGTGATGAATTTAAACCAACTACCGTATGCGAATGCAAGTCAAGCGAGGTTTGCGTGTGCCACCCAGAAAATAAACCCTACCCTACTTGCACTTGTGACCAAGTTGATAAGCCCTGTTTTTGTCACCCAGGAAAGTTTCCAACTCCTATATGCGCTTGCAAACGTAAACGTAAAAAACCTACATTAGACGATATACAGTCTGAAGGAGAAGAAAACGAATCTGAAATAACAGAAATCGAAGCGGAACAGGAACCTTGTGACTGTCAAAAACCAGAACCAAAAGATCCCTGTCTTTGTCTTAAAGGCAAAGTTTGTATTTGCAAGCCAAATATGTGCATCTGTGGCGTCCAAAAAAACTGTCTTTGCGACCCTGCAGAAGGCAAGGTTAAATGTAAAGACCAGGTGGATAAATTGATCTGTAGCTGTGAAGTCTCAAAACAATGTTTATGCGACAAGAACTCACCAGAAGGTTGCAAGTGTTATCCCAAACCACCGTGTTGTACCTGTGGGAATGCCGAAGATTGTGCTTGCTTCACTGTGTGTGAGTGCGCTCAGCCTTGTCTTTGTGACACACAACCTGAGAAAAAAGAGTGTGTCTGTCTAGATACGCCAACAAGTGCACCAGAATGCACTTGCACTGTCAAACAAGACCAAGGATTGAAGTTAAAGAAAAAAAGAATTGGCAAGCATGGTTATCGTTGGTGCCATGATGTGGATCCTCGGCATACGTACTTTGATTATGCGTACGATAGACATGATAAAATATCCTACAAAGAGCAAGAGCGGGAGAAACTAAAAATTTTAGGATTATATGACGAAAAGGAAGAAGCTGAAACATGTGCGGTTCACGAAGTGAAGGCTCCACCTTATAAAAAGAAAATTAAAAAGCAATCTTTAGATTGCTGTAGCACTGTTGGAGGCAAGTCAATTACTTATTATTACCTATAGACTTAGGGGCTGTTTCACCATGTATTGATTAGTGTTAACTGACGGTTAAATGTGATGCCGTCTCTATTTGTTTTGTTCGAATAGACGTAGACGGCATCACATTTAACCGTCAGTTAACACTAATCAAGAGATGGTGAAACAGCCCCTGAATATCGCCCTCGAAGACTTTCGTTAATGTTATGTCCTATTTTTAACCTCAGACGCAAAAAGAAGGGTGTTATAAGTTTGACCGCTATGTGTATCTGTGTGTCTGTCTGTGGCACTCTTAAACGGGTGGACCGATTTGAATGCGGTTTTTTTTTATTTAAAAGCAGGTTTTCTGGCGATGGTTATTACTTATTAGACATAGACATGTTTTTTAAAACTTTTTTTCACACATGGCCAATACAATTATTATAAGAATGGCTTTCTCTTGAGGCGGCAATGCCGGCTATCCATGTATTTATTGAGTATAAAGTTTCAATAATAATAATAATAATTTTTAAACTTGTTTTCTATTGTAGGGATGAGCATTAACGTAGAATGTCTAGGTGAAGACAAAGACAAGTTTCTCGTTCAAGTGGTTTCACATTCGTCGAAAGAAGGAGCTAAGGCGGGAACGAAGCTTGTCAGTATTTTGGATATGAATCTCCATACGATGGAAGAAAATCGAACAGAGTAAAACCTTTATCAGAACTTTTTGACTATCTTCATTTTGTCTAACACACAGCACTTCCACCATACCTACCGAATATTTTTACCTTCTAATTGTTTTCATAAAGTATTTATTTACTGTCGTAGTTGGACAAGTTGCCACCGGCAGTGGTTCTTGCGCTCCGACTTCTGGCCGAATGGTGTGGTGTTGTCGCTTTAGGAAAGCCACAACAGAAAACCTTAGATAGTTTTTAGGGTTCCGTAGCCAAAGTGGCAAAAACGGAACCCTTTTAGTTTCGCCAAGTCTGTCTGTCTGTCTGTCCGTCCGCGGCTTTGCTCATTGACTATCAATGCTAGAAAGCTGTAATTTTGCACGAATATATATGTAAACTATTCCGACCAAATGGTATAATAAAAAAATCAAAAACAATTTTTTTTAGAGTACCTCCCACAGACGTAAAGTGAGGGTGTTTTTTTTTCTCATCCAACCTTGTAGTGTGGAGTATCGTGGGATAGGTCTTTTAAAACCATTAGGGGTTTGCTAACACGATTTTTCGATTCAGTGATTTGTTTGCAAAATATTCAATGTAAAGTGAAAATTTTCATTAAAATTGAACACCCCCCCTCTAAAATCTAAAACGGTGGGTGAAAAAATTTGAAAAAATTCAGTATGGTAGTAAGTATATCAAACTTACAAGGAAAACTATAACGGTTAAGTTTTCTTGAGAATTATTAGTAGTTTAATAGTAAATAGCAGCCTAAGGTATAAAATATACCTAAACTTGGAATAAGTATTCCGTACAAAATACGAAATCCTTAGAAAAATATTAAGTACTTAATTTTTTCGTAATGGCTATGGAACCCTATTTTGGGCGTGTCCGACACGCTTTTGACCGGTTTTTTTATTGATATACTAAAATAAATAAATAAGTTCATGAACAGCAAGGCCCTGGCCGTAAATAAAGTGTGTTGTTGTATGTCGTCTTAAATGTATGATTTAATTACGTAATTGCAGACACATAACACAGAAGGATTTGACCAAAGAGCGCCGGAGTTATATGGCGATATGTGAAAACGGTTATTACAATAAGGTGACCCGTATTTGTGGTGAACAAGACGTCGTCAAACGCTTCTACCACAACTTTGAGGATGCCCGCCTGTTTTTGCTTGAGGGCGCTAATGTTGTTTTACTGAGATACTTCGGACTCAGCCGCTACAGGGGCAATATAAGAACAGAGACTGTTATGATGAATGGAACTATTTGCGAAAGCATATACGTAAGATGTTTGTTTTTTTCTTTCATTTCAAACCATCCATAACGATTTATGAAACTAACCGATTTTACGCAGGTCTGCCATGGTGTTAGCCAAGCAATCGTAAATGGCAAATCTCTGTTCGTTTGTAAGGTTGAACGCCACATCATAGAGCCCAATGGAATCCTTCATCAAACACTATCAGTGCTAACCTTGAGAGGTACCGTTTCTTATATGATTTCACTTAGAACCTTACTCATTGCTTTTCTAGTGTGCTTGTTCATATTTATAATTTATGAATTTTAGGTTACCTCGTGAGCCATGAATGGGCCAACAATAGCTACATCATTCACATAAATCCACTTCTGAACATTGTCCCTGAAAAAGATTTAATCGAGCCTCATGTGCCTTTGCGGGAAAATTGGCGTGAAGACTTACAGCTTTTGTCGGACTACTTAGACTTCAAGGTACGAACAGCTTGCTTAAATTGCTTGGCTATTACAAGTCTTTATTTGTCACCAGTTTTATAGGTAGGGACGAAAGTTAATTATGCATGGAAGCACTGTTCTGTACCACTACCATGAGTTTACAGTGACCGTACTCGATAGCGACGGCGTAAATTATTTGTATGGAGAATTGTACAGCGCCTCTACAAATAATTTACGCCGTCGCTATCGAGTACGGTCACTGTAAATTCATGGTAGTGGTACTGGTGTAGTCCGCTTCAGAATTCTTAAATTCGCGTAAGTAATATATTACAATCTCTACGTCAGGTAGAACCTAATTTTCATAAACCATTACCCTTTAGTAATTTTTTACAGAGGTTTCGTGAATATATTGGCATTGATGAGATTTTGATAATACCTAAAGCTTTTAATCAACGACGACCGTATAGCCCAGTGGCTAGAGAACCTAACTACGAAGCTTGAGGTTCTGGGTTCGATCCTTGGTCGGGGCAGATGTTTGTATGAAAAATACAAATTTTTACTCTCGAGCCTTGGGCATTTAGTATGTATTTAAGTATGTATCTATCTATTTATGTATGTTTATCCGTTGCTTAAAACCCATAAAACAAGCTTTGCTTACTTTGGGACTAGGTCAATTGGTGTCAAGTGTCCTATATAAAAAAAAATATAAATAATAATCTTGGCGAGTTTTCACGAATGTTATGTGTACAGAGCACCAGAACGTCAGAAGGTGGTCGCTACGTGTCCGAGAGTGGAGCCCTGACCAATACAGTCCGAGACTACCTGCAGGCACTGCTAATGCTGCGCCCACAAGATGCACTCCATTTCACGCGCCATTACTTCGGCAGCGCCCTCTCAGCTCTCGATCTACCACACGATGAGTATTTTGATTCGTGCAACAAACATGTCCGGTACTACTTTTTTGAAGATTAGGGTTATAACCTTTGGAGAAACATATTGTAAAATTTTTGATTATATTTTGACTTTGACTAATTTTGGGGTCTTAACTTTCAGTATTTAATTATCGCTCTACATGATGATCTCACCTAATCTTATTTTAATATTTTGCTATTTGAATTTGAATTACTTAGCACCTATTTATTTAATACATTAAGCTTAATCTATCAAGCAAGATTATGAAATGCGCTCCTTGCGTCATATAACTAGGTCACTGAAAATGGATCAAATATAGAAACTAGTGCGGTTCACTGGGCTGGAATTAAAGTTTTAAAAGAAACAGCCGCGAGGTAGGAAGAATAAGTTAGTAAAGAGTAGTAATCTCGGGTCCGTGTGGGTTGTTTGCCCGCCTCAAAACTCAAAAGAATAGTTAATAAGCCTTATAGTATAGCACACATTGCTTACTTTTCTTGTAACGTATGGTTTTGAATGGGCTTTTCCAATCGCGAATGTGAAAGTGTGTGGAAGAAGTGTGGAATGGCAATTCACATCTGCGGTGACTCTTTTGTGTCGATTTAACTTTTCTGTGTTGGACTTGAATTTGGATTCAAAAATTGATTTCTGAAGCCAGTCTCAGGAAATTTGGCTTCATCACAACTCCGTAATTTATAAATTATCGCGCATCAATAATACTTACATATTATCAATGTCAACGTTCGTGAGTACGTGCGTGCTTGCGTGCGTGTATGTGTGTGTATGATAGTTATTCTTGCACACTAAAACGGCTGAACAAATTTAGGTCAAATTAGGTTGGTTAGGTTCCTGAATGCCTACGCGTGCGCGACGCGGTTAAAGTCTAGTTATATATAATCTGGTGAGTGTTGTAGTAAAAGAGAGTTATTACTACTTCAGTGAGTATACTTAGAAAGCATAAGCGTTAATAAGAAATAAGCCGTCAGAATCAGCTTTTCATACTTAAAAATCAAATTTTAAATTTACTCAAACGCTGGGAATAATAACGATTAGATTACGGTTAATTCCGATGAAGTGTTGAAAGTTTTTCTATGACGGCTAAAACATAGATGTCGCTAGTGTCGCTGTTTAAGTGACTAAATAAGAAACAAACAAGCTGAGATATGAAATTCGAAATTTACCACGAGCTTTGCGGCTAAGGAAAACATCGTGAGGAAACCTGCACAAACCTGAAAAGCAATTCAATGGTGCGTATGAAGTTCCCAATCCGCACTGGGCCCGCCTGGGAACTATGGTCCAAGCTCTCTTGTTCTGAGAGGAGGCCTGTGCCCAGGAGTGGGACGGTATATATGCTGGGATGGGAAGCTGAGATATGTGGTGCATAGGAGTAATTTTTGTCTGTACTCCTGTCCAGTGGTGGTGTAGGGGTATAGCAGCATGGAATGGCTGAGGACTGGGTTCGATTCCCAGCGCTGGTCTCTTTTTCTGGTTTTTCTGTGCATCTTATTTGAGTTTGTATTTTCGATTACGTTCGCGTCTTACCCAGAATTAATTACTTACCGTTTGGCAGATGTGGGAAAGGTTATTCATAACGACAAGTCGTAACTCTGATAATATTCATTATAATGTAGGTAAAGCACAAGTTTGACAAGTGAGATGGGCAAACGTGCGTAATGTTAATCAAGTATTTTGTATACCCATCCGAGGGATTGCGTATGTCACGCGAGATCCCTCCGAACAAAATGACAAAACTGCGCTAAGGGAAACCCCGGGACACGAAAGGAATTTTAATTTTTTGTTCCTTTTCCACAAAGGAATTTATTATTAAGTTTCACATCACAAGCATACGATATGAAATGAAAGCCAACCCCAATTCTATTTGCCTTTCCCTTGAAGAGGAATTTTGATACCACTCAGACCCGTGGCCTGTTATAATAGGAATGCGAGGAGAACGACGTCTCGGACTCTATCCACTCCGCCGGGGTCGGATGATCAGGTATTCAATGCACCTCGATGTTCAAAGACTAATATTCTCGCTAACATTTTTCTTATATTTTTCATTTGGACTTTCTATTAATTACGAGGACTATCTTCTAATAATACCTTTAAACGAGCAATTCTTCTATACATATAATCAGAATCAGAATCTCGGAATCGGGTCCAACGATTTCGGTGAAATTTGGTATGCTATGTAGGAGTTTTCGGGGATGACAAATCGATCTAGCTCGGTCCTATCTCTAAGAAAACGCTTATTAACGGGTTTTAGCCCGAACAAAGCTCGGTCGCCCAGGTACTGATCTAGTTAAAAAAGCTGTTGATTTAATGATTTGCTGTGTTCTATAGTAAACAGGCAACACCTAAGGGTATAAACAACTAAAGGACTCGAGAAGTTGTCACAATGACGTTGTGACAGCGCTCGAATAGACAATGCAATGGTGTGTTGTTGTGTGTTACAGTTTTTCTTTTATCAAAATGTACAATCTGGACTTATTTCAATTTTGCATCAATTTAAGTAAAGCGAATCGGAGAGTTCGAAATCGACCAATAATACCGGGTGTGGCCTGTAATACGAGCAAAAAATTAAAACATAGATCGTCCTCGTCACTGAGCAACATTAGTTCACCGAGTTTTAAAAATTATGGAGTCTTTGAATTTACCTTTTTTTTTCATACAAATTAAATACTGCTAGCAATGTACGCCATCCTAGAACACAACCTGACGTCGCCTGTCACGCTACAAACATCAAGCATTTTGCTTTACATTGCTTCTTCGATTAAACTTAAGTGTAATAAAAATTAAAAAAAAACTAATTATTTTTAAAAGTCGCTGAACTAATGTTGTTCAGTTTGACGAGTATGATCTATGTTTTAATTATTTGCTCATATTTCAGGCCACACCCGGTATAGTCACATTATAGAAAGAGCAGGATGAGATGAGGATTTCAGCTAATGTGAATGATTGATTCGGCTCAATTGCTAGGTACGTTAATAGAAAAATAATGTTTCTTGCATAAACTGAGGAGTGTACATAGTCGATATGCAACAATAACAGTTTCCTGACTCTTTTCGGGCATACCTAACCATATATTCAGATAGACAAAACCCTGCAAACTGGGTCGGAAGGTTTGACGAGTCCTTAAGAAATATTAACTTTAATGTATCTTCACACTGATCTGCCATAATTGAAAAAGTTTATTGATGCCATTGAAATCTATGTATCTACCTTTCCTAAAATGTTGATGATTGACGCACTCATTTAAATTTAGTGGCTGAATTTGCTAGTCTGCTTATTTTGCTTAACACAGGTATAATAATGCACGATAAAGATTATTTAGTTGAATTACTTAACGAACTTAAACTATGTATTAATAACATTAATTAAATGTAGGTACGGTTTAAGCGAAACCGTGATGAGACAATCCGGGATTACCTCCCCTATTTATAACCTCCTGATTAACAGGGATGCCCATCAAAGTTTAATAGGGGAAACTAATAATAACTCCCTTGAAAATTGGTAAACGACTTACCTAACTCGAGTGCATCTACCTACAATAGAGATTTAAATTGTCTTGTTAAATTTAAACTGCCTTTAACCTAAGAATCGAATAAATTTACCCAATTACTATGTCTTCGCTGTCCATCTGTCTGTCTGTCTATCTGGTTCCTCTGTCTGTCCGTTACAGGGCTGTATTTACTCTATGAATTTAAACAGGTACCTAGTCAATTTTATTTTTTAATTTTGTTGTTGGCCGGCTTTTAGGGTTTTTAAGTACCTATTCCGTACCTCATTTATCAAAATGGACTCTTACAGGATACAACAAAGTGATCCTGTAAGAGTCCATCCATCTGTCCGTCCGTCCACCCGTCTGTCAGTTGTTCCTGATTCATCAGACATTATTTTCTCTCTTCTCTCTTTTCTAAGTTGCTGTTGCTACAATCTTGACAGCGTGGCGTCGTTGAAGATCAGTACTGAACTTTCATGGCAACCTTCATGGGTAGTAAATAATGTGGTGATTTTCCCTTGCCTTCCACATCGCAGAGCTGGAGTTTGGAGTTCGTACTTGATAATAGAGACTACTGCCCACTCTCACATTGGGTCCCTTCACCATTTGACCCACGGGAAGAGATGTGTCTGTCCTATGCTAAAACCACGCACAGCACGGACACTACATTTATGTGTGAGCTTAAATTAATAACTAGAATTTAAGATTTCCTAGTAGAACTCAGGGTCTATTGCGTAACGTTTCTGGCGCGCGCGATCGCTATCAAATGACAGTATTCGCATGCAAGAACTGTCATTTGATTGTGATCGCGAGTGTCAGAAACGTAAGAAAATACAGCCTCGGGACTTGTTGTTGCAATATAGCATTGGTTTTGCCGGTTATTCAATTAGGTACCTAGATGAGAGTTTCCTTTGCTTACAAAATTCCATATACCTATTAGACTAGGTGACATTATTATCACCCACTGTTTAATTGGCACAGGCCACGGAATTAATTCATCAAGCTGGTTGATGACGTTAAAATATTCATTACTTAGCTTTATCCTCCATCCGAGACCCGGTGGTATTACAATAATTTAATGAGAACTATTATGAAACCAGCAAAAGGAAAGGCACGTTTTAAAAACGAATCGAGGGTAAAAAATGTTGTCTTTAAAAATTAGAAGATTGTTAAAGACGTGTAATCTGATGTAGTATGACGTTAACCGGGTTTATGCTTACTTTTTTCGAAGCCTCGGTGGCCTAGTGGTAGCCCTTTTGCCTCTCAAACAGAGGGTTGTGGGTTCAAACCCAGGCTCGCCCTGGAATTTATGTGCGAAATTACATTTGAAATTAATAATAAGCTTTACGATGAAGGAAAACGTCGCGAGGAAACCTGCACAAACTTGTGAATCATTTCAATGGTGTGTGTGAAGTTCTCCATTCGCACTGAACAGGGGCTCAAGCATTCTTATTATGAGAGGAGACCTGTGGATAACGTGTGGGCTCCACAGAAAAACAGCGTTGCTGCACATAACGTGTGGCAACACATGCTGAGTGGAGGCCTTTTCGGTGTCCTGTCATGTCACTACGTAACTTAGTTTTTATTGTTAGTTTTAGTGTATTAGTCCTATTACTGTAAGGTGGTGGTACTGATGGCCCCAAATAAATCTATCTTTCTTTCAATTAAAATTTAGTTACAATCCCGATTATTCGTAAATAAAATATGTTTTACCCAACTGTGGCAGTACTTCCGTTGTGTTTTGATCGCCCTAGTCAGAGCTGCGAACTTAAATTCAATTAAATTAAATTTAATTTTAAATTCACTTAAATTTAAATTATTCAATTAAAATTATTTCATTTCATTCAATCAATTAAATCACTAATTGATAATAATTGTAATAACTAATAAGGTGTGTTTATATTATGTAAAGTTTTTTTTTAAATCATTTATATTTTTCACCAAAACAAGGTAAAATAGTTGAATATTATATCTATAAAAACCGCTGCAACCAAATTAGCCTTTCAAGCATAGCTTATAACATTTGTTTTTGTCGATCTAGAATAATTTATTTGCTATCATTGTTATTAGAATACCATAAAACCGTTTTTCTAAATATTAATACCTATTATTATTCTTCAGTATCTTAATTTTTTCTACCAAATCTTTTTAATTTTCTTTGACTTCATTTTTACTCGACTGCCCGAAGGAGGGTTATGTTTTTCGAGCGTATGTATGTAAGTATGTAAGTAAGTATGTATGTATGTAAGTATGTATGTATGTAAGTATGTATGTATGTAAGTATGTTTGTATGTATGTATGTATGTATGTGAGTATGTATGTCCATTTCTTTGGTCCTCGCTGCAGCCTAAACGGCTGGACGGATTGTAACATATGAGGTATCATTGTATTCGTCATAACTGTCGGAGTGACATAGAGTATATAATATTTCAAAATGGCGTCTGCGAAAAAAAATATGCCGAAGAAATAAAAAAAAAATCTTTTACATTCTAACAATATGGGAATCAAATGAAAGCTAATAATTAGCCCATTCTTAATATATATGGGTTATAATACTTTTAATCTACTATTTTCACAGAAATATCAAAAAGTATAAAATAAAAAACATTAAATTTAAAAAATCAAAAACCCGACTGTCTTAAAAACTAAAAGGAAGAAAATAAGTCTAGTGGTCTAGAACTCTATCAAGAAGCTCATTTAAGGTTCAACAGTCGGGACCCATTCAAATCGTAACCAGCTCAAAAAATATTCGTAATGGGTCCCGACTGTTGAACCTTAAATGAGCTTCTTGATAGAGTTCTAGACCACTAGACTTATTTTCTTCCTTTTAGTTTTTAAGGCAGTCGGGTTTTTAGATTTTTTTAGGTAAGTATAAGTTATAATTTATAGTTCATTTCATTTTCATATTAGATATAATCCTAACCTCATAGCTAGTTATGTCAGTTAAAACAATATTGATCAATTATCTATTATCTAAAATAACAATTACTTTGTACTCAAATTGTACTTAAAGACACTTAGATAGTATTAGATTAGGTTAGACCACCATTTACTTCAGGAATTACCAGTTCCACGAAAACTTAAAAGGTCTTTGTTTTATGTTGAAACCTAAATTGAAAATGTGAATTGGTTGTAAAGTAGTTATCTTAACCCTTTATAAGGCCCCATTTATTGGAACATACTATCACAGAATTAAAAGCAGCTATCGCAAAGGATGTTTTTAAAGCTAGAGTATTTTCAATAATTACAATGAATATTGTAACTTATTACTAAAAGAATAAGGTAGAATTTCCAAATCAATACATGTGGTCGCTAAATCGTCTCTCCCTTATCAAGGTTTAATCTTGTTTAAGAATTTGAAAATTATGGCAGGGCATGGTCTAAAGCTAATCTGATAGTGAGTATCTTTGATAGTTAAGCATCTTTTTACCCGTAACAGTGGTAAACTTTGGTGACACTTTAGTTTCCAAACACTTTCCAAATTATAATTAAATGGAACATTTACGCCTGCGTGGCCTAAGATTTGTATGTAGGTAATCAAATCAGAGTCATTTTACGACGTAAATACAAGTTTTTAACACTGGTTTCGCTGACGAGAATCACCTGGCACTTGAGTTTTTTTTTTTTTCTTTAAATAGCCTATACAGTGTCCCACTGCTGGGCAAAGGCCTCCCCTTTCTCCTTCCACTCGTCTCTGGCTTTGGCAAAATGTTGCCAGTCCGGCTGGAATCGCTCCAAATCGTCCCGCCACCTTCTTTTAGGCCTACTTATTTTACTTGGAACCCAATCATTGGTGACTTTGGCCCAACGATCCGGATGCATCCGGCAGACATGACCTACCCAGTTCCAGTTGAGTTTGGCGGTTTTTGTCCCCCACATCAACAAATCGGGTTTTTTCTTCATCAACAATTTTTCTTGATTTCCGTTAATTTCGACAGATTCGAGAGAGAGTTCATCAGGTATGGTAATTAACTTTTTAGATAAATAAAAAAAGATACATAATATAATATAACTCAAGTTAACACACAAATGAGAGACACAAAAAAACTTAGTTTCTTAATATTCTTTTGCTATACATATATGTCTGAAGTAAACACTACTTACGGACTAAAAAAATGCAATAAATTAAGAATCTTCTTTTTTTATACTGTTTATTGCCTATAAAAAACAATTTTATTAATTCTTGATTATCTTTTAAACAGTAAGAAGTAGTCTTCTAGTGTATTTCATTCGATCTTTTCAATTCGTTTATTTGACCTCTTGAATGCTCTCTTAAAGTTAAAGGAAGTCAAAAATAATAACTTTGTATAGGTATATCTTTTTCTCGAACTGCACAGGATATTCTTTCAAACCTTTTAAGATGTTTAGCTGCTGTAAGCACCTTAGAATTAATATTTCATGTATAATGAATAACTGCGCAAACCTTATTAAGCAGTCAAAAGTCACGTGCGATCATTTCTTCATTAAAATTTTATTGCTATGGACAAAATTGGAGTAGGAACCCCACACGTCTACAGTCTGCATTTATAGTCGAGCGTGCATGACTATAAATAGTTTTATTTTAGCATTCTTATTGCCACAGTGTAAATGAAGTAAATGAGCAGTTTTATTTGGCACTACAAATTCGGAACTATATCTCAATGGAATTGCGGCCCCCGTCTATCGGGTAGCCGATTAATTAGTGTTATTTGACAGGCTACGCCTACGGGGACAAATGGCCCATACTACGAAGTGCAAAATTCGAACTCGGTATCTTGCCGTCCCGCTGACGCTAATATTATTAAATACGAGAGTGAGAAAGACGGTACGATAATAACTTCGATTTTTAGTTTTCGTAGTAGCCCCCTGATTGCGACAGCATACGATCCACAGAAAATAGGGGCTAATTAATAAAGACCCAAGGTTTTGTACGTCACAATATATTTTTAGCACAATCCTTCATTGATTCATTGCCTCGCTCTTTGTTTTGCAAAGATAGGGTTTCTAGAAAGCTTTCTTTATAAAACGATCTGCTGAGAGTTCTCTATTTACTGATTCTTTACTTATTTTGCTCAAGGTGCAGTTGTAAACATTGTCTTCGGAAGAATAATTGATTTTTAGATAGGGCCGTCTTTAACCTATTAGAGGCCCTGGGCACATTAGGATAATGGGGCCCCTATGACCATAATAAAGCACTATTTAGCTATCGGTTATCGTTTGGTAATGGAGTAGGACTAGGTGGCTCCAATCCATCGCGGGGCCCTGGGCACGTGACCAGTGTGCCCAGTGGGGAAGAGGGGCCTGTTCTTAGATCACTAGCTTTAGCCTGCAGTTTAGCTAAAGCATGTTAAAGTCAGATTACCGTCTTTTGTTCTTTTTGTAAACTTTTGATGACAATGTGATAAAAAATAAACAATAGCCCGTTTTTAAATGTACACAAGTCCTTCTTTCTCTCGAATCTTGGTATTTTTAGGGTTTCGTACCTCTAAAGGAAAAACCGGAACCCTTATAGGATCACTTGGTTGTCCGTCCGTCCGTCCGTCTGTCAAGAAGCTGAAATTGATATCGAATGCTCCTATCTGCGGTCCCTTGAAGCCTTGAAAAAATCAAACTTTTAAGTCAACGCAATCAAAAGTTACAGTCACGTGATTCCATACTAATTGCCGTGCACTGAAAACCTATAGGGTACTTCCAGTTGTCATACAAACTTAAAATTTGGTGTGAAGGTAGCTATCATAACACAACCAAGTAGAAAAGTCTAAAAAATCTTGATTTTTAATGGCTGTAAATATCAATGACCAATATAATCTGACCCCACACTGCGTGCTTTTAAATCACTCTGAAAAAGCCGAAATATCTTCAACACACGATTCCGGTTTACACATATAATTGTGTACGGAACCCTCGGTGCGCGAGTCCGACTCGCACTTGCCATGAAACCATGTTTTTTTTTTGGGATAAAATGGGATTTGGGATAAAGAGTAACCTATGTGTTAGGTTTCATCTCTGTTACATTTATGCCATCTGTCCAGCCGTTTCGGCTTAAAGAAGTAGCAAACACGCACACAATACACATACATTTCGCTTTTATAATATTCATGGGCTTAAATTGGAGACTTTAAGACAGCAAAGTTGCAGTATCAATGAAATAAATAAAAAAAAATCAGTGCCATAAATGTAACAACAAGTGCTTACTAACAAATCAACAACTTACACTAAATTGAGGCAAAAATGCTAAATACACATAGTTAGAATTACATAGTTAAGACACAGAATAAGTAATAGTACAAGTGTTAAGAATTAAGATTAATTTGATTACACCTCATTAGGTGCGAGTAAGCGTCTTCTGTTCCCCGTACTAGTATAAAACTGTATAAAAAGATCGTCATTTATTTGTACCTAACCATTGTATTGGGAGACACAAAATAGTTAAGTGAACATTGCTTTATATGTAAAATTTTACTCCATCGATTGCCAGTTTTCTACTCGCTATCTTCATCTATAATCTCTATATCTACCTACCTAAAATTATAGGTATGTAAAATATTTTCAATATGCTAAATAGATAATTTTGGTAAGTACCATATGCACATTCTGTATCTCAACGTGATCGTGTTAATAATAACTCCTTCGATACCCTAACTCCTCGCTGTGTTAAGTCTTATGCGGTTCGGTCGTCATGCCACCAAATTGGATATCACCTAAAACCTTTATCAGCGCCGCACACGCCTCTGCCTCGCTACTACTTCATTTCCATATAGGTATTTATCGAACGCTTCTCTTTATAGATACTCTGAAATTCAAATCAGACCAAGTGAACATTCCAGGCAAAACCAAAGATATAATTGAACAGATTCTGTTTTGAGAAAAAACGGATTGTATTATGAAGTAATTTGACTTGCTGCCGTTAACTGCACTATTTGTAGCAGGAAGCTTACGCTTTTTAAGCTTTACGAGCTATTGTCGACTCAGTTAACGTAATACAGTTAATGTGAAGTTTTGTACAATGTTAAAATGTCACTTACATTTGCAACAGTGTGTAAAGCTATAAAATCGTAAATAAATATACACGTCCTCGTGTGTATTGTAGGTATATGTCCTATTTAGTTGCCGTTTCAATTTGACAAGTATGAGTAGATAATTTTTTTTAGGCAATTTTGTCTACAGTGACATTTCCACTTCTATGCATTTCCAGTATTAGAAGAAGCTACTGGATTCTCACTCTCGCATGATTTTTTAAAATGATTGCATCAGACAGTCTTAGTTAAAAAGGTAAACAATCCGTGGCGACACTGTAAATCGTCGATATACCTAACTAGTCATTAAAATTCTTAAACTTGCCAAATATATTAAAAGGGTATAATTTGAAAGAGAATCTTATCCTAGAATATGCGTGTAATAATCTTAATTCTCTTCATATTCTGTACTAGCTCTTGCCCGCGGCTTCGGCCGCGTGGAATTTGGTTATCGCGCGTTGTTCCGTCGGGAACTGTGCATTTTTGACGGTATAAAAAGTAGCCTATGTCACTCTCTGGCCCATAAACTATATCTATGGCAAAAATCACGTCGATCCGTCGCTCCGTTTCGACGTGAAAGACGGACAAACATACACACAAACATACAAAAAACAAACTTTCGCATTATTATATATATATATATATATATATATATATATATATATATATATATATATATTAGTAATTAGAATAGTATGGATTTGATCCAACAAAGCACATTATGTAGATGTTAAGAATGACCCGCGTTTAGATAGATAATAGTGCGTATTTGATGGCAGTAAGTAATAGAATCTCTCAAATTCTTGGAGGAATAAGAAATACCTCAAAATGAAACGTTTATTCTGTAAGTAGGTCACAAGGGCTCTTTTACAAGTTTTTTAACTACTGCCAAGTGAACGGATTTTTTTGTGGACAAACTTATATATGTTCTCAGATATGCTCATTTGCTATCCCGAAGATACTTATCATAATTTCACGTATACCCCTGTAAGGTAACATGTTTACTCTTGTGTTATATGGTTATTGTCATATCATAACTATTTACTTGTCCACATTAGCAAACATGGAACTTCTATGATGGAAGGTATCCAAATTCTCCTATCAATTTCTACTAAAATTAAATTAACAGGCGTAACCATTATCTGACTATAACACCAAGATAGTCGCAAACACGTATTGAGTAAAATTAATCGTGCAAACCACGCACGAAACAAGTAACGAAAAAGTGGAAATAAGCCCAAAGCGGACTTTTATAATTGTGTTTGGTCAGGTGCCCTTATCAGAAAAAGTCAAAGCAAAGACTGGTATGAAAAATGGTGTATTCCTTTGCCATATATCAACAAGTTGAATCGAGGTGCAAGCGAGGCTACTTCCAACCAAGTTTTCTAACTTGTTGAAAGAGTGTTTGACGGAAACTACAAAAGAAAAAGAAAACCTAAATTTTACCTACCATTTTTACTGTATATTATGAAAATTGCACGCGGCGTACCTACTAAAATTATCAAATTTAGAACAATTTAAATAATCAGTCTTTCTTTACTGAAAAGAGGGTTCTTAACAGAAACTTAACACACAAAACGCAACCTTTCATCTCTTAACCTCAGCAAAACTCCGGAGTAGAAATTGTTCGCGCGCTCAAAAGGAATATTTTCGTAAAATTTGAAAACATTATAATAGAAACATGTGCTGAAATGGCTTTTATGCTTGCAATGAGTTCGTGGCATTAATTAGAAGCACTAATGAAAGAATTAATTTCTTCAGGCGAAAATCGCCCTTGAGGCTTGAACTATAATTATATCCTATTGTCGGGGGTCCAAATTGCTAATTTGACCGCAGAGATTTAATTATGCATGCTACCCGCGAGAGGGGGTCATAAAGGAAGGGCTGTCACAGACAGGCTTGTTTATAATGTAGCGAGTAATGCGCAAGCCAACCCTTCCCTGTCTGCTCTGTGCCAAGTATTAACTTTTTATAACACAGAACGAACTTCGTGGTTTACGGTCGCTCTGGGAAAGAGCGTGTCAATTTTTGGCACCTATATTTTTAACTTCAATGTAAATAAATTATTAACTTGGGCTGGACTTTTTCACAGAAATGGTTCAGTGTGAAAAACGTAAAACGATACTGGCGTATTTTGTATTTCATTTTTCAGGGAATTGTTCAGTTTAATTCGAGTTTGGTCGACACGAAGGGATGTTTTTTTTAGCTGTTAGGTTTAGAAAATACACATAGTGTAAATTTATTGTCTGTATCTATTTAATAAACCCGGGTACCTATGTCAATTTGAAAAAGAAAAAAAAACTTGTGCTAG
This sequence comes from Choristoneura fumiferana, assembly GCF_025370935.1. Lineage (NCBI taxonomy): Eukaryota > Metazoa > Arthropoda > Insecta > Lepidoptera > Tortricidae > Choristoneura > Choristoneura fumiferana. The sequence goes on along the minus strand of NC_133481.1, from coordinate 12,114,663 downwards.
TCGTACTCGCACACTGATGGTTTCGTGCAATTTTCTAGGAATCGATGAATGTCTAGTAATAGCAGAGCCCCTCTCCTTAGCAAAATACTCCCAGTGTGAGGTCATTTTAGATAGTTTTAATTTTCTAACTTTTCTTATTGCTTGGACAATCATAGCAAATTTCTAGTTTCTGAGATAACGCGGAGTATTTGGTTCGAGCAATTTGTGTGGAAACACCTTTTTTTATGACTGTATCTTTTGATTGCGTTACTTAACTAAGTTTCATTTTTTCACTGCTGCCATATTATGTAGCAGAGCAGACCTAAATATCTGATATTAATTTCAGTTTAATAACTCCACATGTTCCTAAGAAAAAGAAAATTTGTCTTGATAGATTGACAACATAATGCTCCTATAAGGGTTTCGTTGTTTCCTTTTGAGGTACGGAACCCTAATAAAAGACATCTTTGAAAAGTATAAGTACCTAAGTACCGATTTAATTTAGTTCTGAAAATCTAAGAGTCACACTAGCATTTCCGGGAAACCTTTGACATTTCTTCGGTAATTCTATCAAATCCAAAACTCGCCAATAGGGAATCAAATTCGAAAATAAAAACAAAATTGCATCAAAATTTCATATTAACAAAGTTTTATTAAAAACAGCAGACAGCCGCAGTTATCTGGAACAGTTTCTCATTTCGAGATTTATTTTAATACCAAAAATGTTCGCGATCCTAGAATTCATTTAAACTTTGCATTTAATCTTGTTGGCTAAGAAACTTTTACAAAGTGAGATAAAGTATCACCTAAAACAGCAGAGCTCCCGACGTTATCAAAGATAACATGCCGTACACACGGCCGATGAGAGCTGCAAACGGCGACCACTGACAAATATGCTTCATTATTTATCATTCTCAGGCAAAACATATCTGAAAATATATAAAAAAGTTACATTTCATCTGTGCTCGCGTAGTCAACGTTTGTCAACGCAACGTAGTATTAATTATTGTCCGTAATTGTATTACGTAACGTGGTACAAGTTTTTTCCATCAAAAAGGTACTTAAGACAGTTTGCTGGCTCAGTAGTTTTACAGCGTACTCAAACAATACCTTCCTAGATTGCAGGATCGCAGTTGAATTATTCCGCATAGATATAAATTTCCTTTCAAGTTCAAGCGTTGAACTGCATTCATTAAAACTTTTAATAATTCTGAATAGGTAGGTACCCTAGATATTCCATTAGCAATAAATATATAACTGATAGCGTAACTTTGACTAGGTACTCTGATGAAATTGTTGTAACTTGCGATATTGTGGCCTGACCAAGATTAGCCTTATGAACTATTCCCTCGAAGTAGTTTCGTGAGTTCTCTCAAATGCCTTTGAAAACATTTAAGTACTTACGAGTATTCGTCTCCATCCTTTAAGGGATAATAAACAGTTTGTAGTTTACTTTAGTACTAGATATTCTTGGTAGCTTGGTAGGTCTCGTAAGAATCTCAAAGTTTTCTTGTAAGTCCTCTTTTTTATTTTTAGTGTAAGAGGGAGGCAAACAAGCATGCGGGTCATATGATGACGAATGATCACCACCGCCCATTGTTCAAACTCAAGGTCGTTGGTCTGTTGCCGGCCTTTAAAGAAAGTATAAGCTTGGTATAAGCCCTTTTCTTGAAAGCCCCGATGTCATAATTGTCTTAACAGCTTATAGTGTCCGTCAGAAGTCAATCCCGACACATTGCGCAACTATGAAGTTCCTAATTATTGTTACCGTTGAAAAAAAATGCTATACTTACTACTCTGTTACACGCTACAAGTAAGAATTGTATTTTTGTCTATGATTCATTCATATTGTTAATATTCAGAAACTTCATAGTTTTGCAATGTGTCACGATTGGCTTCATAACGGCCATTGACTATAATTTAGAATCTTCTTAATATGTCGCTACACACTTGACGGAGTGGTACTGGTCATCAGATGAGTATCAGTAGTGAACCTTCATGACGACTTTTTTGGGGAAATAGTGTGGTGGTTTCCCCTTTCGATCCACACCGCAGAGCTGGAGTCTGCGGTTTCTAGTTGACAATGAAAAGCGCTGCTGTCCGCTCTCACATTAATTTTGGGTATGCACCTTAGAAATGGGAACAAATGAAAGGACCACCAAGATTTTTACCTAACACTTCGCTTTATTACTTAAAAAAATAACGACCACCAAAAACAAAACAATCATCGAATACCTATAATGAAACTATCAGCTATATTAGCATTCAAAGCTCAACTTAATTTTAAACGGGTAACCAATTCATAACATGATATCGAAATGAAAACGAGCAGGTCATTGCTCGTTTTGCTGGGTTAGGTTAGGTTAGGTTAGAATTGCGTCAAGGCGCGACGATCCTATACTATGCAGAACATGATTTCCGCTAAGCAGAGCTTCGTTGAATTCCTCTTATAAATAATACTTTAAAAAAACGCAAAAAATATTGATTTTGGTAGATATTATTTCTATAAAAAAGGTTGTAAGATCTTAGATCACATTCAAAATGAGAGTCCAACTTTGGTGATCATTTAATATTTTTGGTGGTATATATTGTGCAGTTTTTTTAGTATTTCGTAATGTGTTTAATTCTAGCTTTTGAAATTGCCGTCAGTTTCAAATGGCCAGCTCGTCCATCACAATTTATAGATAAAGATCCAGCCCATACAAATATTAAACAGGACCTAAAATTCTAATTGAATTCTATCAAGTTCAATGATAACGACGGAACAAAAGGCTCATGAATTTTAAACGCCGTATCGCCAGGGGAAAAGTAAATTAACTATTAATCTACATTTGGATTCTTACCTGTGTGTACGTTTGCAGTAGATGAAGATGATTAAACTGCCACCTAAGTTTCAGGGAACTTTAATAAGATAAATTTGAAAAAGAAAAAGTATTTATGTGCTTATTTATCATTGGGGTATTAAAGCTCAGTACCTGGGGCAACCGAGCTTGGCTCGTGTTAAAACGAGTTATAGGATAACTTTTTATACCAAGTTAAGCTCGGAGCAATGGCTATCCCTAATGTAATGGTTAAATGTAAGCCTGGAACTTTGGGGGCTTCGTAAATTGAGAAAAAAAACTCGTCACTAGTACTGGTAACTATTGCTGATATTACTGGTTGTAGCTCTGGAGATACAATATAAATAAATTGTCGGTAAGTTAAGTACATTAATTCATGTTTGATTTTTCGCATAAAAGTTACTATAGGCAACTGAAAATTCAGGGTTCTAGCTGAAACCATTACAAAACTACAGGATGTTGAAAATTGCCTGAATGGCTCCGAGAAACGTATGGTACGGCCGTGCCTTTGTTTTTGTTTTGCTTGACTTGACGGGGGCACTCCGTGCCCCCAGATTAACTAAAACAGGCTGGTGAGTAGTAACAAAAATATTTTTGATGGCATATGATTACCTTAGCTTTCCAGATGCTAGCTTTACATTACAACACGTTGATATTTATGGAACTAACAAGCGATACAATGATCTATCGTTTTTATAAAATATGATGCCAATTTTGTAGAATAAAAACGATAAGTAAGCTACCGCGGAAAGTCGTTAGTGAAAAAACTAGCAGTTGCTAGAAAATGGCCATACCGGATAATGAAGCGCTCCATGTAATCTATTCCAACAGTTTCATTAAAATTCTTCATCTCATCTACCGAACCATAATTTCATATTACATACAAGGACTGCTCGTTTAAAGTAATAATAGCATATTAAATAAATAATAGATTAAATAAACTTCACTACGAGAAGAGAGAAAAAACGTTGACTTTTCTTTTTAAATGTTGGCTTAGTGCAAATACTTTTTATCTAACCTTGCAATTTGAAGTATATTATTTTCATAATTCTTCTTAATGATTGCTGTTTTCGGTAGAGTTTTATTTATTCTTGCCTCATTAGTTCAAACTCTCTCACACTCTAACACTGTATACTGTAGGTGGGTATCTATAGATGTTGAGCCATAAAGCTCACATTCTCATATTATGCCGAAGGAATAATTTCCTGATGTCAATTTCTGTATACCTAATAAATAAGTATATTGGCGGATCTCAGCGCTGGAGCGAGAACACGTCTTCGATATTACTTTCATTTCCTTCTCGATTTTTTCGTAATATATTCGTCACAATGTGCGTATTGAATGTCTTTCGATTATACGCACAGGTTTAATAAGTTAGAACATAGCGAAAAAATAGATCTTTCGATTTTTTATTATTGAAATCATATTTGTAATAGAATGCGAAAGGTACGATAGCCTGCATGTTACGACACAACTGAAAACAATTTGAAAGGACAACGTTCGCTTACACAACGCCATTTAATTGATTGCTAACAAAGTTAATACGTCATCTTGAGAGCCGAGGTATACTTATATCCTAGTATACTTAATATTATCCCACGGGAACACATTACCGGGATATCAAGTATCTTATGTCTCCATGTAGATCTTTGTCTACCTGCACGCCAAGTTTCATGTAAATCCGTTCAGCGGTTATTGCGTCATTGAGTAACAAACATCTAAACATCGAAACATCTTCACAAACTTTCACATTTATTATATTAGTAGGATAGGAAGTGGAATTAGTAGGATAGGCAAGGATTATACCTAGTGCGATCCACGAAGATGCGTGATTTTGTTAAAATTAGACATTAATGACATTGTATAAGAACCACGGCACGCGTTATCGTGAATGACTCTACCTATAAGTAGAGGTACTAAAGTGTCTACGTATAGATATTCTTGAAATTAGCCTAACATCTGTATCACGTAGAAAGATCTGAATAACCTAACCTACTAACCCAACTTAGAAAAGTCAAAAAACCCCCGACATTGTTTATTTCAATGTTCGATATCTCAAAAACGGTTAAATCAATTTTAATAAAGTTTTTAAGAATATAATAGTTGTGTCATTATTGTTCCTATCCACTATGTCATTGTACACTTTTTTCTGTAAATAAATGACTTCTTATCACTTATGAAATTATTAGCTATCACCGCCGCAAGCTTTTTTTTTAACTAAAAAACAGCATCGAAGTCCGTTCATCCGTTTGAGCGCTACGATGCCACAGACACACAGATAGACAGATGGGCATTGGCATCAAACTTAACTCCCCTGTTTCTGCATTGAAGGTTAAAAAGTTTACTGAAATTGCATTAGTTTCATTTCTTCTAATTAGATAAAAAAGCAAAAAAATAAGCTAAGATTTAAACTTCTATTACGTCCCTACTGCATCGGATAGACAACAAAGTTCATAGCCAAAATTCATTTAGAAGTTTCCGAAGGCAATATTGGTTTTCGCTCGGGAAGGGGTGTGAAGTGCGACATGTTCCTATTCCAAAACAGAGCAAAACTGGCACAGAGAAGAGGCTTGTTTTATTTACCGTACTGGGGATACACAGTGTGAGAAATGGAAGTTACAAGCCTTTGGTAACACCTCTCAGGAGCTTGGAGGAAGGGCCTATTTGCCAAGCGGCTTTTAAAGTATGGGTACCCTTCTAAACCCCTTGGTTTTGCTCAAGGAGGTAGCATTTTTGTTCAAGTGCTTAGGAATCTTGTTTGAAACAGCTTAGGCATAGCTAATTAATCTAGTACACTAAATTTGGAACTTTGATATCTAGTTATAGCTATACTTTTATGTCGAATGTTTAGAGACTATTGTGTATACATTGATAATTTGTACATACATTGTACAGTTTTGACTAAATAATTTGTATGTAGGTACTCTATAATACTTTCATTGAGAGACAAAGTAGCGACCAGCTATTTGATTGTTTCGGTTGTACTTACCTACTTATATATACGAGTGGGTATAATCGCCAAACAATCATAAAAGTAGATACTTCTATATCGAATAATATCTAATGTACTTAGTATGGATATTTTCCTTTTGATCACATCAATAAAAAAAATAACACAAAACTCTCTCAACGTTCGGTCCTTCTATGTACTCGTATCATGAGATTACTGTCACCAAAAATTACTCTCAGTACTTACAAACATTTTCGCTCACTTCTAGTACTTCTATCTACGTGCTTGCTTGTTTGTATTAGCGACTAATTAGGCAAACTTGGCAGAGTCGGGCGCCTTGGACTCGTCCACAACTAAGTCTCCGTCATCTCTCGTGGGACCGTATCAAATCGAAACTTTAAATTGCGCGATCCTAATTCCTCTTAATCCTTTGCGCCGTATTATCTGATGTTTAGACGCAAGCGATGATCATTTTGTAATGAAATAGGGGTGATTGCCTCAACGTTTTTAGAATATGCTAGTGTTTTAAAAATCCGTCAGTTAGGTTATCGGAAAGTATTTTACACATATATTTCTTTGTCGTCAAACTAAACAAGAATTTGTGAAGATATAAGCACTCGGTTGTTTTCATGTGATAAACGCTGCGTTTGACCCACATCAATTTTGTATCGTAATTGAAGACAATATTTGCTAATTATAATTATCTGATGCAAATTGATGTGCGTCAAGCGTTTCAAGCATAAAACAACTGTACCACTACCATGAGTTTACAGTGGCCGTACTCCATAGCGAAGGTGTAAATTATTTGTATAGAGAATTGTACAGCTACAGCGCCTCTACAAATAATTTACAAACATAATAAAAAATACTTTCCGATAATCTAAGTTTCGGACAAAATAGATTTATTATTACCCTACCCAATTAACTTAGAACGTACCTAGGTGACATAAATGAATAGGAAAATCGAAAATCTAATTTATTGGTGCAGGTCAAGGCATCGTAATAAGTCGTACAGTCAAGGAAACTGAATCGCGTACTAGGGTGGAACCTTTGTGTTACTAATGTGATCTTGCCATCCCATGCATTTGCCAAAGAAATCACAATGATATTTATTACGAAAAGGTACCACTCTGGTACGTGATTCAGTTTCCTCGATCGTACTCGTATGAACATACGTTCAAACACTCCATAAAAGCAACACCACTGTCAAAACTGTGTCACGTAAACTTCCTTCAATATATGAAACACCAACAGCGCCCGGCCTCGTATTTACAGAGCCAACAAAACTGTATGTTATCAACGAATCCTCTTAATGTGAACAAGGAGAGAGGTAAGGCGAAATTAGTAACGTTATCAAATAACAGGGTTTTCCGCAGTAACCAGTGCTATTGCGACGCACAACAAAAGGGTCCGAACAGATATAAAACGGAGTCTTATAGAACGAAAACTTTGTCATTGTTACTCCCGATCCTCGCCATTGTTCAAGTTATATTAAAGAGGGGGTTTTAATACTTCAAAGGATTACTTGAGATGTGGTCACGAGGCTTTCAAAGTCCGGTTGAATTGTTTGAATATCAATATACGAATATAACTGACAGTGTTCGCAGCGAGCATGTAGTGACATCTTATATGGGTGCGTGAGTCAATGTCACAAAATCAAACTATTGTAAATAGGTATCGACTATTTCGTGTGTCACGTGACCATCACCTTTGGCTCAGATAATACGACAACTAAATGCAGAAAGCATGAGATCACTGAGAGATCAAGTTCAAGTTTCTGAGTCTAGTATCTACTTTTTTTGTTTTTAAATCTGTTATTTTCGGAAGTTGAAACGCCTAAACTATTATTTCTGATTAATGCAAGGACGCAAACTGTAAGTAAGACGAAAATAGGTAAGTTACTTTAAAAATTGACATTTAAAATAATAATTTTTTAAGTAACAGACCCAGTCCTCGGCAAAAATTATAACATTGCATACTTTACATACATTATAATGCGGTGCTTCGATCTAGGACAAGTGGTTTAAATTCAACTTACAAATTCTGAACAGATATTAGTTATTTACTCTTACGTAGACAGTAGCGCCACTAATTTAAATAAAGCATATTTATTCTCACAATAAAGATGCTAGGTGTAATCACTAAACTAATTAGTTAAAAAATAAGGTCTACAATCAACATACATTGCATGTGTATGTATGAATATCAAGTTTTACAGTGAGGCTCAAATAAATTCCTACATATCACGGCATTTTTACGGCCGCTAAATCTAGGCTCGGTGAATAAAAAGGTTTTCACAATCGAAGTAGTTTTCGTACCTTTTTTTATTATTATAACTGGCTAGATAAGTAAAATTTAAACGTCATTATAATACATTTTTGTCACAACGTCAAGTCAATGAGATTGATATTCAAAAGCAATTATGTTTGAATAATTATGGTTTGAACACAAATCAAGAAGTCAAAAAGTTGGCGGACGAGAGAAATGAGCAAGAGTGCAACTCTTAAACTATTTATGTATGTACGATTCGATGATGAAAAGAATACCTATGTAATTGGATACACGGGTATGTTTATTTTATCATTTTTGTCAGAAACATTAATATTTGTTACAAGAACACCAGAGGCAGGGCTGTAAGAATTTAATTCCTACTGGGTGGCCAAAGTATGGCTTATCGTGTGTACCAAACTTGTGGTCTGCAGCAACCTACTACGAAAACATGCCAAATTTCCCTAACTCTTAGTTGCGTCGTGAACATTTTCACTCCATAGAAGTAAGTCGCTTCCCACCGTCTGTCTGCATATGTACGAGTATGTACTGTATGTACTCTATTATGAAGTGATTCAAGATTTTTTATTTTATTTATAAGTGTGAGAAACGGCAGGGGTTATGGTTTTGGAGCGTATGTATGGTCATTTCTTTCGCACGCTATGCAACAAGGCCTTGATGCATCTTAGCAAACAACAAGACAAGAGCAGAGACAAGAAAATAAGTCTTTGTTAGGAGTGACACAGGTTGTTAATTTTATGCGTATGTTAGTCTGTCTGTGTATCTTTCGGTCGGCCCATCCGTCCGTCCGTCTGTCGATCCGTCCATCTGTCTGTCCGTCTTTCTGTCTGTCTGTGTTTCGAAGTGAACACTACATCATTATTGTCCAGTGATGACATATGGATCCGAGACGTGGTGCTTTACTTTAGGCCTTATAAATAGGCTCAGAGTTGCTCAGCGAGCTATGGAGAGAGCTATGCTTGGGGTTTCTCTACGGGACCGAATCAGAAATGAGGAGATACGTAGAAGAACAAGGGTCACCGACATAGCCAAGCGAATCAGCTCGTTGAAGTGGCAATGGGCGGGCTATATAGCACGGAGAGCGGATGGCCGTTGGGGCCGAAAAGTTCTCGAGTGGAGGCCGCGGATCGGCAAGCGCAGCGTAGGACGTCCACCAACAAGATGGACGGATGACCTGGTTAAAGCCGCAGGTTCGCGGTGGATGCAGGCTGCTGCCAGTTGAAGCAACTGGAGGTCTGTGGGTGAGGCCTATGTCCAACAGTGGACGTCCTACGGCTGAGATGATGATGATGATGATGGTGAATAAAGTTGTACCAACTGTACTTTAGTCGAAAATTTTACTAGACCTTTAAAAATTTATAGTATTATTTATTGATAATTAGAAGCAGAGTCTTGAGAATAGCTTCATGTATAGGGATAAAACAGACAAAGAGGCAAGCGAAAGATTGTCTTTGTTAGGAGTGACACAGGTTGTTAATTTTATGCGTATGTTAGTCTGTCTGTGTATCTTTCGGTCGGCCCATCCGTCCGTCCGTCTGTCGATCCGTCCATCTGTCTGTCCGTCTTTCTGTCTGTCTGTGTTTCGAAGTGAACACTACATCATTATTGTCCAGTGATGACATATGGATCCGAGACGTGGTGCTTTACTTTAGGCCTTATAAATAGGCTCAGAGTTGCTCAGCGAGCTATGGAGAGAGCTATGCTTGGGGTTTCTCTACGGGACCGAATCAGAAATGAGGAGATACGTAGAAGAACAAGGGTCACCGACATAGCCAAGCGAATCAGCTCGTTGAAGTGGCAATGGGCGGGCTATATAGCACGGAGAGCGGATGGCCGTTGGGGCCGAAAAGTTCTCGAGTGGAGGCCGCGGATCGGCAAGCGCAGCGTAGGACGTCCACCAACAAGATGGACGGATGACCTGGTTAAAGCCGCAGGTTCGCGGTGGATGCAGGCTGCTGCCAGTTGAAGCAACTGGAGGTCTGTGGGTGAGGCCTATGTCCAACAGTGGACGTCCTACGGCTGAGATGATGATGATGATGATGGTGAATAAAGTTGTACCAACTGTACTTTAGTCGAAAATTTTACTATGACCTTTAAAATTTATAAGTATTTTATTGATAATTAGAAGCAGAGTCTTGAGAAATAGCTCATGTTAGGAGATAAAGAGATCAGAAGAGGCATCGTTAGATTTGTCTCTGTTAGGAGTGACACAGGTTGTTAATTTTATGCGTATGTGAGTCTGTCTGTGTACCTTTCCGTCGGCTCATCCGTCCGTCCGTCTGTTGATCTGTCCATCTGTCTGTCCGTCTGTCTGTCTGTCTGTGTTTCGAAGTGAACATTACATCATTGTCCTATTTTTTAATTATTGTTTACCAACGCACACACCAAACCTTTTATCCTAAAAAGCTGAAATTTAAGATAAGGAAAAAATGGGATTTATTATGTAGGTACCTACATAAAATTCTACTGGTTCGTAACTATTATTTAGTTTTTAGGGTTCCGTACCTAAAAAGTGCCAACGGAACCCTATTTCTGAGACTCCGCTGTCTGTCTGTCTGTCTGTCCGTCCGTCTGTCACAGGGCTCTATCTCTTGAGTCGTAATAGTTAGACACTTTAAATTTTTACAGATTATGTATTACTGTGGCCGCTATAACAACAAATACTCAAACCAGAATAAAACAAATATTTAAGTTTTTTTTTTGCTAATGTCTAATGTTGTATAGATAATGGTACGGAACACTTCGTGCGCGAATCCGACTCGCACTTGGCCAGTTTATTTTTAATACCCAGGGTATTCAATGTTATATATTTAATTTTACAACTCTATCTCCATATCACTAATCTCTGTAAATTTTACATGCAGGCAGAAAGGAATAGCAAAAATCTAAATTCAATATCAGGATATTTTGAAAAAGATAAGTATTGTTCACAAACCGATCTTAATGACGATGATGATGATGATGATGGTCGTATGTCATCGCTGCCGAATTCTAACTTTATTCAATGAAAGACATGGAGAAACTTTGTCACAAAGACATAGTTCAGATAATTTGATATTACGCTGTCCGTCCGTCTATTTCTATAGGATTACTTAAAACTGAAGCAAACTGAAGTGGCAGTGGGCCGGCCATATCAGCCGAAGAACCGATAACTGCTAAGGTAAACGAGTAAAAGCCTAGCGTGGCGAGGGACGCCCTCAGACTAGGTGGAGCGATGATCTTCACTGGGTAGCTGACAGTAACTGGATGAGAGTGGCCGAGGGTCGTGCTCAGTGGCGTGCAATTGGAGACGCCTATGTCCAGTAGTGGGCTAAGATAGGCCGATGATGATGATGATGATGATGATGACTTAAAATAAGACAATAATCCCACTCATATTATAAATGCGAAAGTTTGTTAGTCTGTTTGTTTAATTCTTTATTACCTTTTCACGTCTAATTCGTTGAACCGATTAGGATGAAATTTGGGATACAGATAGTTTGAGTCCCGTAGAAAAACATAGGGTAGTTTTTTTTTAATCGCAATATTCCCGCGGAATAGCTTATAAACGAATTCTACGCTGACAGAGTTGCGTGCAACAGTATGTAGGTACATTAGGGGATTTACCTACTGATAGTCTGATTTACGTCCATATGCTGTAACTAAAAAGCATCGGTCACTTTATTCGTACACCTAGGTATCTTATAGTCTGTCTGCTAATACTATTTCTGTATTTATTAATACACAATTCCTTTCAGATTCAATGCTAACTAACTGCATATAATTTTGCCTGGAATCATTATATTGCTGAAGTAGCCTAGGTGCTGTCATGCAATATTCAAGGTGAAGAAAAGAAGAAACGTTGAATGTTGATATGCAAGAAATTAAGGAATATCTGACTGATTAACTATGTTTGATTTATTTATTAACGCTGTGTTATAAAGTTTGTTCTAAATAAATATGATGTACACAACGAAATAAAGTCTTCGTAGGCATCTTTCTTTTAGCGTTCCGTGGGTGGAAATTTTAGTGGAGCTTCTAAAAACAAGAATACCAACAGGTATGTAGTTTTTATTTTTTGACCATCAGTGGTGTAGCGGTATAGCAAGCGGTACGGATTACCGAGGACCTGGGTTCGATTCCCAGTGATGGTCTTATTTTTCTGTTTTTTCTGTGCATCTTTATTTCAGTTTGTATTTTCAATTTAGGTTTTACGGGATGACCGTAAAAGTAAAAATTTTGGAATTGAAATAAAAAATACAAAAAGATTCCAAAAAACCAATCTTAAGTTTTTATTTGTCGAATGAAACTACAGTAATATCAGATGATGAGATAATAGGGGTACATATATATAAAGTACTATAAAACCGTACAACTTTGACCTTTGAGATAACTTTGCCCAAGTTGTCATTTTTTAAAATATCTGAAATAAAACAAAATTGACTGATTTGTGACCACTTTGTGACATGCACATTTCTAAATCATTTTTGTATATTTTTTTCCCTGTTGTCACGAATAAATCTTTTCTTTTCCCTTTATATCGGAATATTTCTTTATTCCTGACGGGAGTTGCTTCTCCTTTTTAGGGTTCCGTACCCAAAGGGTGCCAACGGGACCCTATTGCTGAGATTCTGCTGTCTGTCTGTGTGTTTGTCTGTCTGTCTTCTACTGGTTCGTAACTATTATTTAGTTTTTATAGTTAGGCCAACGGGACCCTATTGCTGAGACTCTGCTGTCTGTCTGTCTGTCTGTCTGTCTGTCCATCCGTCTGTCACAGGGCTTTATCTCTTGAGCTGTAATAGCTACCCGTGTGATGGGTTAGAATTAGACCTCTCCATTTCTTCCGTGGATGTCGTAAGAGGCGACTGAGGACCGTAGGCCACAGGCTAGCAACCTGTCACTATTGTACCGTTTTCGTCAAACTTAAAACCTAAAATTGCTAAAAGTGGCTCCGAAGCTGTAACGTTTCGTGTGCTTTGCCTACCCCATTTAGGCATACATGTTTGTGTGTACTAGACACTTGAAATGTTGACAGATTATGTAGGTATTACTGTGGCCTCCATAACAACAAATACTAATAATAAAGTAAGTAAAATTAAAAAATAAATGGAGTTGTCATACAAGAAACGTGTTTTTTCCCAGCGTTTTTTGGTTACTAGGCGTTGCTAAAACTTATTAGTGAACTGTTTTAAAAACATTGTACGTACGGAACCCTTCGTATGTACGAGTCCAACTCGAACTTGACCTTTTTTTATCCTGCTAAGGCCTTTTTGTTACAGCTTATATTTAACTCCGCGGGCAAAATATATATCACTAGTAACGTGCTAGCACAAGTCTTTTCGCGATAGTTTTAATCTTCTTCTGCGTGAAACATAAACATTGTAGTAGAAAAATAGTAGAATTATTATATGTTCAATTTTTTTAACAAACGAGTTGGTGTTATGCTCTATGTCACAGGATGACTAAATATTGACTATCCATATCGATAATAATATCACTCATGTTTAGACTTTGCTCATGTCTAGCTTTAGAGACATTCTTGACTGAGCCGGCCGCGATAACTGTAGTAGGTAGTATGGCGTTCTTTTTCGAGTGTCATTGCTACTGAACTGTCAGGTTGCCCTTCAGAAGAAAAGGAAACTCGTGTAAAATGACAATCTCGCATACAGATACCCAGAATCAAGAACCAAAATCAGAAGAATTGTATAAGCTCATATATTGATATTTTTTTATTGTGAGCTTACTTTTTTTTAATTATGTGTAACTATTATTACAAATTATATATTTTTAAGCTTCTGGTACCTTGACTTTTGTATTTAGGACTATTGCATGGTAGGTGCACGCGGCTATTAGCTAGTTTTATAAGATCTCCGCTTACAAATTGTATCTTTCGCGTCACTGCTTTCATTATAGTGGCATCATAATAATGTTTGATTTTGAGTTTGCATTACATTATAGGCACTAAGTAAGTATAGAAGTTAGGTTGGTCAAAACTGTCTTATTGGCTGTACATTTATTTTCATCCAATCTAGTGTCCCAAATTTCAAATTTGTCAATTTTCAAAATCACTCAATATGCTTGACTGAAATGTTTTGAATGAAATCTGGGCCATATTGTCCGAAATAAAGGTCTTTACTTATTATTGTAATAGCTGGTTCAGATTTTCGATCACGAACCCATCTGGACCCGGTCATTTGAAAGGCATGGGACCACAGCCAACATATCTAATATAGATGAGATGAGCAGAATTTTGGAGGTCTATCCCTAATACACTATTAGGATGTGCTAGCGGACAGGCCTCTACAGTTGTCAGATCCGAACAGTAATTCACATGGAGTGGGCTATGGCGTTATAGGATGCCGCATACAGCATTACCGAGATATGGAGTGAGATAACGGATACCTACCATTCCAATTTTTCCAATATCATATAAATTGTACTTTTAGTAGACGATGACATGCCGTTCACTAAATGGGCCGCTCAAACTATTGACCCCCCGGAACAACGAGGTGTAGTATAATATAATGCTTCAAAAATGTGTTTTACATACTTTTATTCTGACCTAGAAAGACTTGTAATAGTATGTGATATTTTTGATTGGTTCGATTGTATCTATCTTGTCTTGAGTGGATAGAGATTAACGAAATAAATACTTGAATAATTGAGTGGTTTCGGTGTTACCAGGTTCCTTGACCCTTGATGCGTGGCTTTACTGGTATGTCCATGAGGCACATGTGCTGTATGACCAGTGATGTAAATAATGGAGTTGTTCTTTCAATAAATAATAAACTTTATTACATACATTATAATAATTATTTTTATTCTTGGACCACATTTAGATTAACAATGAAAATTGCTACGGGAATATTATATTACCTTATCATTACTATGGCGACGTGTCAAAAGAACGCTGCACATTGCTTCGGGACAGAGAACTTGTTAATTTGCGGAACCTCATATAAATTGATAACAATATTTTTTACTTTACTTCTTCGCTACGAACCGTGCCCCACAACTACGTCCATGTGAAATATCTATACAATAAATTTACATACACGCCCGCTCTCTTTCTCTTCCATGTAAAACAATATGTTATTATGTATGTATAGTATATGTCACACAAGCTAGACTAGCTGTCACAAATACCTACTATATAAATATAACTATTATTAGGGTTATTCGCGCTGTCATCGTTCATCCACCATTACCTCTCATATTTCGTTTTCTAGAATTTTTTTACCGTACAACGGCAAAAACTACTAGACACTGGCAAAATTGTCCTCCGATGGACAGAGCCATATTTTTTTAAAGAAACAACAACAACAACAACTATTATTAGGTATTGTGTGATATATATATTATTTCATGTAGGAGGAGGGAGGTGGAGGAGGGCGTGTACTGCATGTTATTATATTATGTAGGAACGTATCACATAGATCTAACTGTGCCGCACGGTTGACAGCAGAGAAACCTAGGGCAAAATTAAATACTGTAGGTTCTAGAAACTGACTAACAGTCAAGCTCAAAAAAAAATTTTTGCTTGGTACGGTTGGCTTGTTGATTGACTGGACAGCGGGCATATTTAACTTGTATCACAGTTTATATCTTTTTTTTGTTCTCAAAGTATTAGCTGAATCTAATGCCGACGTTGTTCACTAGCAGACCTGACGCCCTGATTCTGATAATTATTCTCAAACGCTGTCTAATGCGATATACTGCATTTTACTTACCCCAAAGAAAAGATTGTATGGTAGAACTGCAACTGTCACAGGCGGAACGGCAGTAATGGGCCTGGTAATTGCAGCCTGCTCGCGTGCTTGGACAGATGAGAGGAATAAAGCAACATAATAATTAAAAGAAACTGGAATTAATCAAAATACCACGCACAGGACTTATCACGCTAACACACACGAGTAATATTTACCTCGATGTTTCGGCAACATTACAGTGGCCGTGGTCACGAGTAGACTGAAGTGTGGGGTGTCTGTGTGGATTTACTGTACCAGCGGGAAAATTACAAATTAATTATACCCACTGCCCGGTCAACCAGACTAGTTAGCCGTAGATCCTACAGGCAAAGAGCGCTCAAAAAGTAGCAAAGTAAATACATTCCCTTTTTACTCTTAGTATTTGAGGACATGTATAGTTATTTTCACACCTCTCCTTCAGAAAAGTAACTTTTCCTCCCTGACGAGAGGGAGCAAAGTGGAACTTTTCTGTTCAAGGCTTTTCTAAGTATTTTATTGCAAATGCAATTTTTTGAAGTTGATAATTGTAAAGCCACGCCATTTTCTATGCTGGTTGTTCTTTAATAATATTTAGAATTTACTTTTTTCAAGTTTCTTAATGCTCGGTGTGAAAAGTTGTATGAGCGACTCGGGAGCAAAATTATTTTCATCTTGTGCGTTAACACTTGAATCCCTCATTACGCTCAGGATTCTACTTTAGAATCCTTCGCTACATTCTGGATTCAATGTACGCCCTCGCCGTAAATACACCATTTTGCTCCCTTGTGACACAATAGTTATTTGTGTCACAAGGGAGCAAAATGGTATAGAAAATGACGTGGCTTTCCAATTATCAACTTAAAAAAATTGAATTTGCAATAAATCACTTAGAAAAGCCTTGAACAGAAAAATTGTACTTTGCTCCCTCTCGGTAGGGAGGAAAAGTTACTTTTCTGAAGGAGAGGTGTGAAAAAAACTATTTGAGCATTTTTAAATAAAGTTTGTACATTTGATTTGCGACTCCTATTTGTGATAAAAAATTGCAGGTATGTAGAGTGAACGATACTGAGTCGTAATAACATAGTCTCTCAAAATGTCCCAATTGGTTTGTATGGAAATTTCCTTTTTTGTTACCAAAACTATGGATTTGCGGTAACAAAAAAGGAACTTTCCATACAAATTAATTGGGACATTTCGGGAGACTATGTTATTTAAACTCAGTGAACGATTCACTCTATCTACCTGTAAAATTTCCCAAATCGGAGTCGAAAAAATCAAATGTACAAACTTTTTTAGAAATGCTCATTTTAGCACTGTAGCTTGCTGTGACAAAGTACCAAACTGTTCAGCTACCTATGAGCTTGACTGCTTCGAATTGGGTTTGATGCAACATCTGTCTCCGATGATGACGTGTCAGCTAAACTGAACGTGCCCGTAGTCTGCAAGTACGACGGATTATTTGCGGTAGTTCTAGTTCCTTCACAAGACCTTGAAGAAAGAACTGCGTTATTTTTCCGCCTTTGTACCTTTGCAAGAACTGAAGATGCTACTGCGAAAGGAACAAAGGCAAAAAAATAAACGCAGTTTTTCCTTCAAGTCTTGTAAAGGAACTAATGCAAAAAAACGCAAGTTCCATCGCACGAACATCCAAAGGAAACACTGCCAATAATCCAGTACACACGACTACAAGCCTGCTGGATCGGAAAAAAATCCTAGCAGATAATACTTACAATAGGTAGTTATATGATACGAATCGACAACTGTTTTCGACTCGAAGGTAACAAAGGGAGTGTAGATGATTTTGGAACTGCTCGTAGTCTTCTGCTGATTGTGCCAAATCATCGGTTATGATATCCTAACAAAATCAATTTATAGAGATAAGTAGGTACAAAATTAGCACGGGATAATTTTTACCGCAATTTGATCGGCGCAAGTTATCGGCGAGTGGGTGAACTTTTGCTGTTATGTAAGTATTTCGTAAGTATTTATTTATACCTATAAAGGCAAAACATGGCCTAAAAATGCATGAGATTTGGCAAACGTATTCCTTGAGGATCGCAGAGGTGCAAGAAGTTTTTTTTTTAATTCGAATACCTACACTACAGAGTAGATTTTTTTCTTCAACGGGAGCGAAGCCGCGGGATTAAGCTAGTAATTATATATACGAACTGAGAAATCCAGATGCAGAAGCCTAGATAAACTCTTCGTCAACTCTTTTCATGGTTAGCAACTTATTAATAATTTATATTAGCAGTTTATGATTACTAATTCTCTACCAAAAGTCTTACCACAGAAATTGAGTGATGATGATGATGATAATTAGGATAGTAAACTCTGTATGGATTTTATTACCTCTTTTGATAGAAAGAGCTTACACGAAGCACTGTTCATAAAATATTAGGTATGTCTAAAGGCACTGTTACACATGCTCGTTACTGGACTGAAGCAAACGCGTTCACACTTGCTTATTACCTTTCCCCCTTCCACCCCGTCTCGAGCTTGCCACTAATAAGCATGCTCGATAGTAGCATGTCCTGTTCACACATGCTACTAGCTAGCATTTGTTCAATAGTAGCATGCTTTCTTGCTACTAAAGAGCATGTGTAACAGTGTCTTAAGGGACTTTGGCTTTACGGATGCCCTTGATAAACTTGATTGCCTGTGCATTCCTGTGCGTGTCGTACAAGATGACTAAGAGCCCTGGTGGCAGCGCTCTCTATTGCCAACTACGAATTCCAAACTCCAGCTCTGCGGCGTGGAAGGTAAGGACAAACCACCGCACTATTTTCCCAAGAAACTCGTCCTGTAGATTTGCTACCGATTTTCAACCGACGACCATGACCACTTTAGCAAGAGTAGTAACTACGAAAAGTAACTATAAATATAACCTGAATAGCAAGACCATCAACCAAGACAAGAAACCGTGGTCAGAATCTCGGTAATTTCTCAATTTATCGTACACATATTATGACCACTTGAAAGGCGTTTGGCTCGTATTATAATATGCGAACAGTTATCCAAGACCCTGCTTCTAATTATCAATAAAATACTTATAGATTTTATAGGTCGTAGTAAAATTTTCGAGTAAAGTACAGTTAGTACAAAATTTCGTGACTCGATAAAAAGTGAATATTACTCGAAGGAGTACCCCGATCGGGTAGCTAAGTGTCGCAATAGACTTTCGCTAGCTGGCGCTGTCTATTTGAGTGTGTGCGTGAGCTCCTAGTGTCCGTATACGGCCGCAATTGACGTTCAAAGTAAAGCACCTCGTTTGCGGCTTTGGCGGAATATTTCATTTCGAGTGTGGGGTCAAAAAATCGGTTACGCTTAGATACTCCCGCCACTAGTTTTTGGTGAAATAATTCTTCATAATTTACGAAAAAACCTGAAAAAAGGAACTATTGATAACAGCGCCATCTAACGGGACATTGCTCATGAGCTAACCAGGAGCAAACCCCTTAATGTGAACAAGGAGAGAGGTAAGGCGAAATAGTAACGTTATCATAATAACAGGGGTTTTCCGGCAGTAACCAGTGCTATTGCGACGCACAACAAAAGGGTCCGAACAGATATAAACGGAGTCTTTATAGAACGAAA